>NC_079235.1:3745031-4057117 GCF_028502605.1 Trichoderma breve | reverse complement strand
GTCTCCATCTCCACTCGATGGCAGATCTGGTCTCATTTCAGCTGAACCGTATTTGCAGAATGCCAGCTGCCGTTGAAGAAATTCTCATCAAAGAGACTGATGCTTTTCAGAGCCAGATTTTGCGTTACTATGATGAGTGATTCGCAAGACGAACCTTTCCTTCCTTCTTTTTGTTCTTTATTAACTGCAGGAAAATCGGGAAATCAATCTCACAATGTCACACGTCCAAAATTTTGTGTGACAAGAGTGGTTACGCTTTCATTTAAAGACCGGAAAAGAATCCGGGCTCATGGATCTACTTGGAGTGAAAGATTATCGATGAATCTAACAGTGTTGTACCCTGTGAACTCCAAAGACCCAGAATGTTGAGAACTGATCAAGTCCCCATCGTTAGGAGGATACGCCAAGCATGTAGAATGGGGCCGTGTCTTAGGCTTAAAATAACGTCCATCGATCATTATCCGGTTGTAAAAAATAGCAGTGGCAAAAGTTAGCTCCCTGGCGCACGTCGGGTATCGCTCGCATGAGTGCTGAATGCGATCTGAGAGACGATTCAAGAACCCCCTTTGTTAAGATATGCGCACATTTCACCTGAGCAAGCTCTGCACAATAATCAAGAGTTGCCACATATACTATCGCATATGATGGCAATATTTCTTGTTTAACATATCTCCATTGTGTTGACTAGATTACCATGTCGCATACTTGGAGGAAAGGGCAATGCCAAGCATGGGCTCATGTAAACTGGACCTAATGCTATTATCGACACCTGGATATTATAACCAAGCAATTATAAGTCACTTGAGAGAGAGTCAATACACAATGTTTAGAATATCCTCTCAAGAATTATAATAAGAGGTGAGTACATGTGTGTAGGTATGCTGCATTTGTGAAGGTGGAGTCTCTCTAACAGTCCAAGACTAGACCCAACAAAATGTTGAAGGATGCGCGTGTCCCAGCACAATCTCCCAACAGCTAACTACCTTTTAAATCACTGTTTTAGAGGCTATTTTAACTCTTCTGCCGTGTTTAACTGTTGGAATGAAGCATATCGAGCCTGTGACATCTTACACCTCATAAGCGCTTGCTTTTCAAATGTCTTCCTCGACAATCTTCTGGCCTCTTGAGGCAATAGGACAAGACATTTACTACATATCTCGGCACTCAGATCCTGTAATAAGTGTCAAAAATTGTCCGCGGCTCATTATTCTATGCACCTGGCTGGGTGGTGCAACGCCGAATCGCATCAAGAAATACCTCGATGGATACTCGTCTTTATATCCCGGCTCATCAATCTTGCTCATCACTGCCCGGTTCCTTGAGATGGCTGCTCTTCCATTTAGTGTATTGCATGCTCGACTTGCCCCGGCTCGAAATATCGTGATACAGTATGTTGAGGCAGAGACAGAACGGCCTTCGATTCTATGGCACATCTTCTCGCATGGTGGATGCAACAGTACGATACAGATGGCTCTCAGCTTACACAACCAGCGCAGCGATATAGATCTTTCCAAACATGTGAGACTATTCGTCTTGGACTGTTGTCCGGGAGACGCTTCATTTGAGAATGCGTACAAGGCCGCAGCTTATTCTCTGCCGAATGCCTTTCCCGCTCGCATCGTGGGCCAAACTTTGTTGTATCCAACTATAGCGATAATCACTGGTCTTCAAAACGCGGGTCTAATGAGATCAGTGAAGCATTTGAGGGCTCATTTAAACGACCCAGCTGTACTGGGAACGGCAAGAAGACTTTACCTGTATTCGAAGGCAGATCAGGTAGTGAGATGGGAAGATGTAGAAGCTCATATTGAGGATGCGAGGGTGCAGCAAGGCTTTCAGGCCGAAGGAGTTGCGTTTGATGGGAGTCCGCATTGTGCTTTGGTGCGGGATCATAGTAATGAGTACTGGAAGACGATTGCCTCCTATTGGGATGGCTCAGAAGCTTGGAAATCTCCGGCGCCCAAGCTTTGAGTGATAAAGGAGCTCATCGATGATATTACGAGATTGTTTCCACCTGGACTCATCATATTGATCTCTGATGTTTGACTACCGATTGATATCAACCCACGTCGTTGCGCGCTACTTCCTGAGTACGGCACCGGGTAAGTAATTGCTACTATGGAGCTTCAACAATGTATATCGTATTTATTTATTCTATATACAGGAGGAAATCAGAACGTTCAATGCTACGAGCTAAGGCTAGGAGTGTTGAATATAGAACTTGGGGAGACCCTTCACACACGACTCGATTGTCCTGCGGTCGTTTCTGGGCTTGGACCACCCATGTCTTTGAGCAAAAATACCTGATCTGATTGATGCTCTTGGTTCATATCATACTCCTTCATTAAGATACTCAAGAAGAGGCTTAGCCCTGCAAAGGCGCACATGACAATCCAGATTACGTGAAATGACCTTGACAACGCGTTTCGAATCTGCAAAGATGTTGGATCATCTGGCGGCAGCTGATGCAGCCTCTCCATCAATTCCATAATGCTTGATGGTGCGTTTTCGACGCTGTTCTTGAGGTTAGCTCGAAGTCGGTTGTCGAATATAGTACCACCGATGGCAACACCCAGTGCCTGACCCAGCGAACGAAAGAAAATGACCAATGTTGCGGCAATCCCAGCCTCCTGCTGAGACACAGAGGCCTGAATGGAGAGATTAATGGAGGGAAATAAGAGACCAAGACCCAGCCCAGAAACTGCTCCTAGGAATATCCATTCTGCAACCGCTGTGTGTGTGTCCAAGAGAACAAGGAGGCCACATCCCAAGCAAACGAGGGACCAACCAGCCCACAATGCCCACCTGTACTTCCCAGTCCCGGCGACTATGATACCGACAACAACCGCACATGGAGCAGCTGTCAAACTTTGAGGAAGGCTTGCGACTCCAGCAATGACGGGGCTGTACATCTTGACGGTTTGGAAGTACTCGGCCATGTAGTATAGTAAACTGTATACAATCATACCATGCACAGTACTCGATACGTAGCCGATACATGCGGATCTATTGGCAAAGATGGATGAGGGAATGAGACGAGCTTGCGGTAGCTTGGATGAAGTAATACTGAATTCATATATGGCGAATAGGACAATGCCTAGAACGCCGAGGATCAAAGGGACAAGGGTTTGCCAACCTGACCAAGAATACTGGGTGCCCCCCCAAGTGACTGGTATCAGGAAAGTAGTCGTTGAGGCAATGAATAGCAGCGAGCCAGGATAGTCAAATAGACGCAGCTTTTCTGACAGACTTCGGTGTTTCTGTGAGAGCCGTAAGAAGAAGGCAATGCCGATGAAGCTGATGGTGATAATGGGGAGGTTAATCCAGAAAATCCATCTCCACGTGTTCGCCTTAGACAGGCCGCCACCAATGATTGGCCCTGTCGCAGTCCCAACAGTCCAAATGCAGGCGATAAGAGCATATAGGCGTGCACGTTCTCGTAGAGGCGCCATGTCCGTGACGAGCATCGTTGTGAGTGAGACGATGCCTCCTCCGCCAATGCCTTGTACAGTACGTCCGGCTAGCATCATCGTCCAAGAATGTGCAACGCCACATAGGATGGTGCCAAGAGCAAACACTAGGAGAGCTGCAAGAATGATCATTCGTCGGCCAAAGGCATCGCTTAAAGTTCCCCAGATGAGCATCAAGACTGTGGATGCGAGGAGGTACGAAGTTCCAGCCCAAAAGGCCTCTGTAGAAGAGCCTCCGAGCTCTGAAGATATGGTCTAGAGAAATTATAAGTGTCTTTTCGAAAATATAGTTGGACTGGGATATAAAATATTACTGGTAACGCAACCGACAACATGGTGGCATCAAATGATGCAGCCAGGTTACTGAACGCGATTGCCCAGAACGCCAACGAAAACCTCCGCCCAAGAGGTTGCATAGGCCCTGGATATTTGTTAAATTCTCTCATTATATCTTCACCACAGTTGGTGTAAGATGGGAAATGAAATGAAACTGATTGGTGATGTATCAGAGTTTCCGGCCATTGAACTTCTAAACGGCCTCATCCGACTCCGAACACTGTGGGCGAATAGCATGGAATTTAGTGAGACACTTTATTTACCTCATACAAGGAGAAGGAAGATCAAAGGTGCTTTTAACTTGTTTCAACTTTGCTAGTTTCACGTTAGGCAGAGGATAATGGGGTAAAGAGAGCACGGGCATTGAATGAGAGGTCTGGTGTTGGTCGTCAAGCCACCAACTACCGAATCATCTATTTTGTCAATAGTGAAAGTACTAGCATCCGTACTAGCATCCTGTCAAAAGAGTATTTATAGAAAGTTTCATCCATAAAAAGGGGGCAAACATTTCGCACCATCTTCGATGGTTGACGACCTGCTATCTCAGCCTGATGGGAACGGAAGTCCTAGGCACGCAGCCTCAGTTATTTTTCATAAGCATTCACATATTGCCAAATGCGTTTCTAGCTATTAAAAAATGGTTGCGACTGTCAACATCTTGAACAATATGTGCAAAATGGCCTAGTTCAGGCATAGTGCTCTGATCACTTTTCCCAATTTGCAGAGGCTACTCAGTACAGACCGGTATCTGGAGACGTTTCGGAAAGGGGCTACAGCATGCTGAACCTTTTTTTCTTTCAAAAAAGAAAAACACAAGAAGAAAAGAAGAAGAAAAGAAGAAGAAAAGAAGAAGACTCGCCTACATCATTTCGCAGGTGATATGAACAATTAAAAAAGTTCTAGTCGCAAAGACTGAAGACTTTGTGAGTGGTGATTGGGTAGTTGTGTGCCATGATAACTCAGGAGCTGCTTGAAACTGAGAGTTTCCTTTGAATTGGTACGATTTGGAGAGCAGCCAAAGCTTCCTTGGTTCTAGCTTTGCTCCAAACATAGAAATTAAATGCGGCAATGGAATGTGCTTGTAGTTGAAGTCGAATGAAAGCTCCTTGATTTAAAATTGAAAAGAAAATAGTGGTACTACGCGACGCATATGAATCGATCATGTGTATAATTCACTTAGAATTCAAACCTCCAAAGGCAATATCATTTGAAGAAAAAGTAGCTCTCGCATTGTGCTGCAAAATGGAAACCCTATCAAAGTAACATGATCTCGAATGTCTCTTGATATTGAAGATTAAGACTCATTAAGGGAAGGTTGTTAGCTTAGATTTTTGGGGTGCCACCACTATCGAGAAGTCCAAAATTTGGGTAGAAATCCAATAGGTTTGAATTCGTTCCATTCATAGCGTTTCTATACCGTAGTAAGCGCTTAGATGAGCTGTGTCAGGTCTATCTACATGAATCCTGAAATGTAGGAACTGTGCATTTCTGGATCACCAATCCTAATTAATATAACAGACAGGTCGAAGAAGATGCAATCACTACCATATGTTCGAGATTAAATCGAATCATTCCTTGTTAGTCGAAGAGTGTGATGTAATGGTGTCAATGCCTTATCGTGCAAAGCTCGCCGAGTCATTGCTGATTATAAGCTCTACACCACAGCTGATAAAAAATATTACAAATAAATCTTAACTAAATAGATCATCATATCACTATAATGCTTTTGGCTAAATGTTCCTGCCATCTAGTGCTTTGTTAAGTTGATATCAATATTTGTAAGAGTGATTCGAGTGATACGGCCACAACGCAATCTGAAAGTGGCATGATACCGAATTACACGGGAAATGGATCATCCGTATTGAGAAGCATTACAAAATGATAAACGATTATTGGAGCCATGTCTCCCTCGGGGAAATGGCGGGAATGTCGGCAAGAGGTCAGAATTGCCCCCGCAGATGTCGGATGCCCACATCGGATGCCCTAATCTATGATGTGGTCAAGACTCAGCCGTACAGAATTCTGCATCTTAATACTTTGAAGACAATCTATGTCTCAAAATGGCGAGGCAAGCCGACTGTTACCATATCTGGATCTATCTGGGGGCTGTGTCCTCGAGTAAAAGGAGGTCCGGAGGAGAAAATTGTTCACAGGTTCTATTCTTGAATAAGCCTTCGAATCGTATGATGGATAGAAATTTTATTCTCCTCAGGGATAAGACATTGGTTGAATCTGCTTGTGCAACTTTCAGCAGGCATCCGAATTACACCGCACAGGCATCCGAGCTTCGAGACAATTCAAGGCGACACCGGCGGAAAATGTGGATCTTGCAGTCAGCCGACCAGCGGTCCACGGGGGATTCGTGACCGATTTCAGATGTAAAGGAGAAGAAGGTCTCGAACTTCTGAGCGGCCGGGGACTTTGCTCGGGGGGAGGCTGCTTTGGATTCCGACGCAGGCGGGTATGATGGAATCCAGGTCCAGTGAGGAGGAGATGGTGCGGATACAACGTGATATCACAAAAATGGAGGGCTTCCACCAGTGTAAATTACTGCATATGGAAAAGATGGAGATATGGGGCTTCTGATTGGTGAGATTCTGTCGGATAAAAAAGAAGAGATTAAAAAGCGATGCTAGATTCAAAAGTAGATCTGAGATGAACTGATGGGTTTTGCATCAGTGTGAGTTTTCCCCCTCTGGTACGATCAACGTCGATGTGTTCATCTGCCTGAACGAGCAATGGCGCCCGCCATCTAAGATTTAGATTCGTGCGCATTTAGGACAAGATCTGGGGATATCCTTTCTTGGAAACCGTCGGCGGCGCTAGCCTCCCAGCTGACCCCAAATCTGGAAATCTCGCCGCCGAAAGTTCCACCAGGGGCCCAGCTTTGTGTCTAGACATTGACCCATCGTACAACCTACGAGCAGCACATGGCGATGATTTTTTTTGAGGGGGTGGAGGACCTCGTTAGATGACGTAAAAAGGCAATTCGGTAAAATAGGAAAGTCAACCATGGGACGTCGAAAGATACTTAAGGCCTGCGATGTCCTGGCTAGTAGAGCTTGCTTTCTTCATCCAAGAGACGACTGTTGAGAGATATACAGCAGACCGTCTGGAATATCACGAGTATCCCAAGTGTAATACTGGGTTTATAACAATCGTTCTTGATATACTTCATTTCCCCCCATTTCATACGCGTATTTGACGACACTTTATTCGTATATTACGATCTGTTCCTCTGCCCGTCAAGTACATCACTGCACCACTCAACACGTACATATTTCCCTTCACCATGGCACCAACCGCTATCGTTGATCTCGGCGAGACCTTTTCCGTTGGCCAGAAGCTGGAAAATGTCTCCGACGCCATCGACGACGTAAACTGCATCAAGTACGATTCCGAGTCCAAGTTCGACGCCAACAAGGACAAGGCAAACTTCCGCCAGTACGAGGATGCCTGCGACAGAGTCAAGAACTTTTACAAGGAGCAACACGAAAAGCAGACTGTCGCCTACAACCTTGCCGCTCGCAACCGGTTCAAAAGCGCTTCACGGGTACGCCCTGAGATGACCGTCTGGGAGGCCATCGAGAAGCTCAACACTCTCGTTGACGAATCTGACCCAGACACGTCGCTGTCTCAGATCGAGCACTTGCTCCAGTCTGCTGAGGCGATTCGCCGTGATGGCAAGCCACGATGGATGCAGGTCACAGGTCTGATCCATGACCTTGGCAAGCTCATGCTCTTCTTTGACGAGCTCGAAACCCAGGGTCAATGGGATGTCGTTGGCGATACTTTCCCCGTTGGCTGTGCCTTTGACAAGCGAATCATCCTGCCTGACACCTTTGTCAACAACCCCGACACGAAGGATCCCATTTACTCAACCAAGTATGGCATCTACTCGCCCGGCTGCGGTCTGGACAACGTGATGCTCAGCTGGGGTCACGACGAGTATCTCTACCATGTCGTCCGCGATCAGTCGCTTCTGCCGGATGAGGCGCTTGCCATGATCCGCTACCACTCATTCTACCCCTGGCACCGCGAGGGAGCCTACAGGGAGTTTATGGTTGAGAAGGACTGGGAGATGATGAAGGCTGTTCAGGCCTTTAACCCGTACGACCTGTACAGCAAGAGTGACGATGTTCCCAGCGTGGAGGAGCTCAAGCCCTACTACATGGAGCTGATTGATGAGTTTTTCCCGCAGAAGGTCGTCAAATGGTAAAAAAAGAAAAAAAGAGAAAAAAAAAAAAATGAAATAAAGGGGAAACGGGGATCTATTGATATGAAGCGGGCGTTTTTAGGGACTTTGTTTAGAGCGTTGTTTTTTTGTAAGATGTTAGATGAGAGAATAGGAGACTGGATAGAAGGCTGCTTGCTCTTGAAGCACAGCATGGCTGAATAAGCATACAACTCAGTTGATGATACATACCTAATGATTGTCCCTATGTGAAATAAATATGTACCGTAACCTCTATCGCATTTCACATCAGTTCGAAGCCCAGCTTTGTCGTGTCTGGGCGTGTTTGCGTGTTTCGTTGGTGAGCCTACAGTAAGCGTCGCTGGTCTCCAAAGTGGGGGTCCATGTACTCGTTCTTGTTGGAGAAGAGCAAATCAAGAGACAGGCTTCGAGCCAATAATAATGCGCACCTGTATGAAGCGAGATGTTAAAAATCAATGGGTTTTCAAATACATGATCAAACAGAAGATGCAGTCCAATGTTCATTGTATCTGTTGAAATCACTTTGTTTGGCCTAGGACAGGAACAAGAACAAGAAAGAGACTGAAATCACGTGGCTGTCTGCTCACCCTGGGTACGAGTCCCAAAGTACCGGCTAGCTCCTCTAGCAGCTCCAGTCTGCAATATCCATAGTAACCAAAGCTGTCGTCACTGGCAGCCAAGCCACTTTGCGCTGGCCTTTTGCCCTGTCTTCACTATCTCGAGGCTATTCCAACATCACCAACCCGGCGCAATCGCCTCGCCCTGCCCCGTCAATGCCTAACTGAGGGCTTGTTTTTGTTTCTGGCCTCATCGTCCCTGCAAGCTCAAGCTACCCCGCCGCCTGCCAACAAGCTGCGACAATGGCCACGCCCGCCCCCCCGGAGGATCAGGCTCGGCTGCTGGAGGACGCCCTGGTTGCAGTGCGCCAGCAGACGTCGCTCATGCGGAAATGCCTCGACACGCCGGGAAAGCTCATGGATGCCCTGAAATGCTGGTAGGTGCCGATATGTCTCGGAGAATGAAAGAGGCGGCAAACGCAAAGACGCGAACACAGAGAGAGGGGCTGACACATGAATCTTGGCCTCCTGGCTTTATAGCTCGACGCTCGTCTCTGAGCTCCGCACAAGCAGCCTTGGTCCCAAGCAGTACTACGAGCTCTACATGGCCATTTTCGACGCCCTGCGCTTCCTAGCTGTCCACCTCCGAGAAAACCACCCCGTTAACCACCTTGCCGATCTCTACGAATTGGTTCAATATGCCGGAAACATCATCCCCAGGATGTATCTCATGGTCACCGTGGGAACTGCCTACATGTCCATACCTGATGCGCCAGTCAAGGAGCTGATGAAGGATATGATGGACATGAGCCGCGGTGTCCAGCACCCCATCAGGGGACTGTTTCTGCGTTACTACATGTCAGGCCAGGCCCGGGACTTCCTCCCTACTGGTAGCGGCGATGGCCCCGAAGGCAACCTCAGCGACTCGATCAATTTCATTCTGACCAATTTTGTGGAAATGAACAAATTGTGGGTTCGCCTACAGCACCAAGGCCACTCCCGCGAGAGGGAGCAGAGAATCCGCGAGAGAAAAGAGCTCCAGCTGCTAGTGGGAAGCAACATTGTGCGACTGAGCCAGCTGGTGGATCTTGAAACATACAAAACGGGCATTCTTGCACCTCTGCTGGAACAAGTTGTGCAATGCCGAGATGTCCTAGCCCAGGAGTATCTCCTTGAGGTCATCACACAGGTGTTCCCCGACGAATTCCACCTACACACGCTAGGCCAATTCCTTGGCGCCGTATCAAGATTGAACCCGCACGTCAACGTCAAAGCCATTGTCAGTGGCCTCATGGACCGTCTCTCAGAGTATGCTGAACGTGAAGGCGGACGTGAGAGGGGTCCTGATCAAGAAAAGGCCGAAGCCGAAGCACTCGCCAATCTGCTGGAGAAGGTGAAGCTCCAGAAAGAAGCCGAGCCACAAGTTGCTCCTCCAGCCGCCACTGAACAGCCGCCTCCTGCAGAGGATGCCGCTGCCACCGACAGCAAGCCCAGCACCGAAGCTGACCAACAGCTACCAGAAGAGGGCGAAGCGTCAGCACCGCCTGCAGCTGATGAGGCGGATACCACTGCCGTGGCAGATGAATCGGCCGCTTCAGTTGCTGAAACAGAGACAACGGCTGTCAATGGGAAAGAAGGGGAAGAGGAAGGAGAAGCGGTTGGCGATGCTAAAGATGTACTACTCTACGAAGTTTTCTTTACACAGGTCAAAAACCTCGTTGAAGCCCAGCACCTCCCTATCCAGGACACCATTGCGCTGCTGGTATCGCTCTGTAACCTGGCGCTGAACAACTACCCCGACCGACTGGACTATGTGGACCAGATCTTGGCTTATGCCACTACAAAAACTAAGGAGAACATCAACAATGCCGATCTCCATTCCGCTCAAGCTCAGCAGAGCCTCCTCGCGCTGCTGCAGGCGCCTCTCAACCGCTACGTATCCATATTTACCGCCCTCTCCCTTCCGACATACGTGCCACTTTTCCAAGCTCAGTCATATCCTACTCGCCGGGCCGTTGCTGGAGGCATCATCCGCGGCCTCTTGAAAGACCAAATCAAGATTTCCAAGACGGACCAGTTGGAGCATGTCCTCGATGTGCTTTCGGTGCTTATCAAGGAGGGAACTCAGACACCACAAGGATACTCCGGAGCCACGCAGCGGCGAGCTGTAGAGACAGACGAGACTTTGGAGGAGCAAGGATGGCTGGCAAGAATGGTCCATCTGCTTCAAGCTGACGACAACGATACGCAGTTCAAGCTCCTGCAGATGACGCGCAAAGCATTCTCAGAGGGCAATGACCGCATCCGAACGACCACACCACCGCTGATAACAGCCTGTCTCAAGCTGGCCAGGAAGTTCAAATCTAGAGAGCACTTTGAGGACAACTGGGAGTCGCAAATCAACGCTCTATACAAGTTCATCCACTCTGCAATTAGTACGCTGTACACTCGCGTAAACGGCGCGGGGGTGGCTGAGCTGGCCTTGCGTCTGTTTTGTTCCGCAGGACAGACGGCAGACCTGACCGGGTTTGAAGAGGTGGCATATGAGTTTTATGCGCAGGCCTTTACCGCTTATGAAGAGTCCATCTCGGATTCTAAAGCCCAGTTCCAGGCCGTTTGTGTCATTGCCAGCTCACTTCACCAGACTCGCAGCTTTGGCAAGGAGAATTACGACACGCTCATTACCAAGTGTGCCCAACACAGCAGCAAGCTTTTGCGGAAACCAGACCAATGCCGAGCGGTCTACCTGGCAAGTCATTTGTGGTGGGCGACGCCCGTCGCTGTCAATAATGAAACTGAAGAGACTGAGGTAAGATCTACAATTAGAAGGAATAAGGTAGAAGGAGGCAATGCAACATCCGCTAACAAGCCTGATTAATAGCTCTATCGTGACGGCAAACGAGTGCTTGAGTGCTTGCAGCGGGCTCTTCGTGTGGCCGATTCGTGCATGGAAACAGCGACTTCCATCGAATTATTTGTCGAGATTTTGGATCGCTACGTCTACTACTTTGACCAACAGAATGAATCGGTATGCATATTCATCGCTAGATGATGTTTGCTGAATTACTTACTGACATTTCCCCCTTTCTCAATTAGGTGACTACCAAATACCTAAACGGGCTCATTGAGCTGATTCACTCCAACTTGGCGGGTAATCAGCAAGACTCGGCTTCGATAGAAACCAGCAAGAAGCACTTCCACCAGACCCTGGAGAATATCAAGTCTAGGCAGTATGAAGGCGTCGTATTGTATCCAAGCTAGGAGAATGGACACTTGGTCTCTCGGCCGGGGGGGTTGAAGGTTGAATTCCGCGGTACAGCAAAAAAAACTATATCAAGAATAGGCTCTTGGGAAGGGGGTAAGTAGAGGCAAGATGGGGACGGGATGAGAGCATTTAGATGTATAATTTCACCACCAAGACGCAGCCGGAGCAAAGAAGGACAGGGCATGACTATTGATGTATTTTTATTCTTATATATAGCTTTGGTCGCAAGAGGCGTGTTGATTGTTGAGAAGCTGGGTATATAAAACGAGGGGTTATAGTATACCAGGCGTCTTGTAGTGACTGATGTTCAGAGTGATGAGTTTATGAGTATGTGTATTCCATGGCATCTTCAACGGTACTAATCTCGCTGCTAATAGTCTGCTGTAGCGCCAATCACGCAGCACCAAATACGATGTGGAGCTGAACGAACGGGCTTTGCTGTCGCCTTATTTCCCCGACCATCTGTAGTGTAGCGTATTTTCCTTCCATTTTTAATTACAGCTGGGGTACGAGTTCGGGTGTGGCTAGTCTGACTGTGCTATTGACAGATCAACGGGCAGATTTGGCATCCCATCCCATGCGGATCAGCGCAAACGAACGCAAAGCTGGCGTCTTTTCCAAGGGTCCAGTCAGCTGCAACATGGATTACCTTGTATTTCAGCAGAGTACTTTAGTCGATATTTTTTGGTTTATTGTATTTTTCATTTTCATTTTATTATTTTGACTATTCCACATGCATGGATTGAATGATTGAAGAGTATTGAATCTGCAGGAATTTATTTCTTCAAACGGGGAGTTACATACAAAAGTCCGCAACGTCTTGGTGGCGTTAATAAGACTTAGCCAAATGAGGTGCAGCTGCCAAGCGCGGATTTTAATGTAACCCGTCACGTTTCGAAGGGTCTAGGAGGCGATTTCAATTTTATAGGGGCGGAGTGCGGCGTCTTGTTTTATGGGGGGGAAATGGAATTCATTCCAGGGAGGGAGAATGCCAATCTATGTACTCTAATAGTACTGTCTAATAGCAGATGAGCAATAAAGCTGAACTGGCTTGGGTAGGTTAATAATTGTCTTGCTCAGCTGTTACGAGTGATTATTGGCGGTGTTATTTATTCTTGATTTATTCTTACCACTCATTAATCATCAATCGTCAAACCACAAATTACTCCGCATTAGGCTTTTGGCTCTGTTGCGATATCGATCCAAAGTGGGCGGTGCACAGAAGCCCAAGTCCCAAGCCTAGGCGGCCCCCCCGGCTTTGTACATTTACCTAGCATAGCATCGTCATCCCTTATCTTTTCGACGGCCTCGTAAGCCTCTTTGTTCCTCCATCCCAACTCCAGCGGATTCGACCGGCTGGACGCTCATCAGCCCTTTTTTCTTGGATATGCGGCGCTCGTAATCGGCCTCGAATACTCACTCTTCTTGTTACTCTTCTTCGTACTACTGTACCTTTGCATTATCCTTTTCTTCTTTTCCTCGCCTTGCTTCTCGCTCTCTCTCTCATTTTCTCGACACTCGTTTGATTAGCCCGCTTTGGCTCGTTTTCTAAACGGAAAATTAACCCCCTTCGATCTGAATGGCCCCCTCGACATCGCGTGCTCTTCCATACCAGTTCGCCCATCGACGAGTATAGACGAACCCTCTGCGGATGATTGCGCAACATCGCCTGTACACTACGCCTTTTGTTTTTGCTTTTCTAAACCCCCCAGTCCACCATGCCTTCGGAAAAGGTGCCGTTTTACGACCCGGTGCCGCCGACGTACGATGAGGCATTGGCCGGCAGCAGTCGTGGCTGGGCACCACCCACGAGAGATGCCATCGACGAGCGCAACGCGACCGAGAACGAATCGCGATCACTGCTGCCTCGGGCCGGCGACAGCTCACAGGGCTCCAGGCGGCCCGATGGCTATCGAGCGCCGACGGTGGAAACGGATGACGAGGACAGCTTGTGGGATAGCGACAGCGATGCGGACGAGACGAACCAGGTGCGGCGGGAGATGGAGGAGCTGGAGATTGAGGAGCCCGGCCGCACGGGAGGATCAATATGGGGGAAGAGGATAGGTTTCAACCTGTCGCTGCCGGCGTGGAAGTTCAAGTGGCGCCTAAGATTACCGCGGATACGCATCCAGCTGCCATCGCGGGCGTCAGCAGCGCCGGCGAACAATTCGACCGCAGACGAAGCGGTTGAAACGGAGGATCTCGACAATGTGAGGTCGTGGCTGCGGGACTTTGCTTTCCCCAAGGTCAACAGCATGATGATTATTGTCACGGTTGCGCGACTACTAGCGCTCGGCATTGTCATTGGCTTCATGTATTTCCTCTTTGCGAGCGGCATGCTGAGCGGCCTAACGAACGGCATGAACAATGGAGGCATGCGCTTCGATCCCGAGGATCTTCGAGTCCACCTGCAAAAGACTGTCGATCCCAGGAGGATGCGCGCCGCGGTCAAGATCTTTTCGAGCTACGCACACATTGCTGGTACCGAGGGCGACTATGCGACGGCACTGGATGTCGAGGCCATGTTCAACAAGGCAGGTCTGGACATTGTGGAGATGGACGATTACTACGTCTACCTCAACTACCCACGCGAAAACGGCCGGGCCGTACAGATTCTGGACGAGACTGGTGACAATGCGGTTTGGACCGCCGCGCTCGAGGAGGTTGAGCGCGGAGGCGAGTCGGCCGGAAAGCAGACTTTGGCGTTCCATGGACACTCCAAGTCCGGCGACGTCCGGGGCCCCCTGATTTACGCCAACTACGGAGCGAGGGAAGACTACCAGAAGATTAAGGATATGGGCGTCAACACTACCGGGGCAATTGCTCTCGTTAGATACTACGGCACTCAGACAGACCGCGCTCTCAAAGTCAAAGGAGCTGAGCTGGCGGGCTTTGCAGGATGTATCATCTACAGCGATCCTGCCGATGACGGCTTCCTAAAAGGCGACGTCGCCCCTGGTGGGCGATATATGCCGGACGATGGCGTCCAGAGAGGTTCCGTCAGTCTCATGAGCTGGGTTGTCGGTGATGTCCTGACGCCGGGATGGGAGAGCAAGAAGGAAGTGCCTCGCATGAAGGTTGAGGAAAGCCAGGGGCTTGTCAAGATTCCCAGTCTCCCGCTTGCTTGGAGAGATGCGCAAGTCTTGCTGCAGAATCTCAAGGGCTTTGGCCAAAAGGTGCCAGATGCTTGGAAAGGAGGCGTGCCCGAGGTGAGCGAGTGGTGGACTGGAAACGAATCGTCGCCTGTTGTTCGTCTGCAGAACGAGCAGGATGAGAACGAGAAGCAGCCCATCTGGAACGTGTACGGCAAGATTATAGGCATGGAGACGTCGGCCAAATCAATCATCCTGGGCAACCACCGAGATGCGTGGGCATTTGGCGCGACCGACCCGCACACAGGCACGGCCATCATGATTGAGCTGGCGCGCATCTTTGGAGACTTGGTCGATCGCGGCTGGAGGCCTCTCCGTTCCATTGAATTCATGTCATGGGACGCCGAGGAGTACAACCTCATTGGATCTACCGAGTTTGTGGAGAAGAATGTGGATGCCCTTCGTGAGAATGCGTTTGCCTACATCAACCTGGATACTGTGGTATCTGGGCAGAACTTCCGCGCTGCCGGTTCGCCTCCCCTCCGAAAGAGCCTGTTCCACGCCATGGAGCGAGTCGTCGATCCAAACTTTAACACCACCCTCAAGGACCTCTGGGATCGCAGCGGCAGTAAGCTCGAGGGCTTGGGAGCTGGCAGCGATTACGTCGCTTTCCAGGATATCGCCGGAACAAGCTCGCTGGATCTCGAGTTTGCCGGCGAGCCGTTCCCCTACCACTCCAGCTACGACAACTTTGATCTGATGGAGCAGGTTATTGACCCTGGCTTTACGTATCACGGCATACTTGCCCAAGTCGTCGGTCTCATCATCCTCGACCTGGCAGACCGGCCTATTATGCCTTTTGACATGGTGAACTACGGCCGAAGCCTCGAGACATGGGTCAGCGATCTGGAGTCGTGGGCGAATAAGGAGGCGGAGAAGAAGAAGCACAAGGGCGTACTCAAGTTCGAGGACCTCAAGGACGCGGCTGCGACGGTCTCGGCGAAGGCACAGCAGTTTTCGAAGTGGGAGATGGAATGGGACCGACTGGTCATTCGAAGCGGTGGCTGGGAGACGCAGGAGCTGGGCACGGCGCGAATTGCGTATAACAACAAGATGGCCATGTTTGAGACGGCTTTGTTGGATTTGGAGCTTGGCGGTGGTGTAAGTTGTTCCTCACACCCTCTCCTGACTCAGGGGATGGGATTGTTAAACTGCTGCTAATTCTTTTCTTGCTAGATCCCCAACCGCACACAGTTCAAGCACGTCGTGTTCGGCCCGCAACTATGGTCAGGCTACGACGAAGCCTTCTTCCCCGCCGTCCGTGACCTCGTCGACGCAGAGGCCTGGGATGATGCCAACAAGTACATTGCTAAGACAGCGGCTCTAATGAAGCAAGCGGCAGCGGTTTTGGAGATGTAACGAACACCAGTTTTCTCCTTTTTCTCTTTTTCGAAACCTTGATTTCTTTAGATGCTATGGGAAATGTGCTGCCACCCGTGTCAGACATTGTTATCGAAACTTCTTACGTCGACACACCTCTCTCTATATTATATATATATATATCCCCGATATTTCCCACCATACATAATCCAGCTTTTTTCTTTATTAACGAACGACAGAACCTAAGAGGAGTCAAATGGGGGGGGGGGAGGCTAAGATGTGCTTTGGGAGATGATGGATGGCTCTTTTTGTTTTGGAGGATATGTCTGCTTTGGTTCTTCTCCGCGGCTACTCCACCAGCCCGTTTTGTTTTTCTTTGTCAATCTACTTTGCGTTTTTTGCGTGGAAGGAGTGCGTTTTTACTTGCTGCAAAAAGGGACGATGGGTATTTTGGGGCCGGGGAAGTATCACGGGGTTGGATTCCCGGCCCAGTGTCTTGTCTTTGTTTTATATTGTGTGGAAATCCTTTCTCGAATCTGAGAAACGGCATGGCATTGGCGTTTTTTAGGTCGCCGTTTTTTTATCTTGTCATCTTACCCATATGTTTCTCCTTGGAATCAAAGCACCGAAAAAAACAAAAGGCTTAGCTATTCTCCCCCCTTAAGAATTCCATCTTTGAATGAATATCTCATTGCTTGCTCATTCCTTAATGCTTATATATATCCCGTGAAACCCAAACCCGTAATTTTCACCTTAAAACTTTGCTCGTCCGAAAAAAATCACTCCTTCTTCTCAAGCTCCTCAAAATCCTTCATCGACACAAACTTTCCAATAATGTCATACTTCTCCGTAAACCTCTCCTCCCACCCCCTCAGCGCATCCATCTCCTCCGCCCCCAAATCCGCCAACGTGTCCAGCGGCCCATCCAAATCCTTGGTCAACATATCCTCATCAAAACTCCCGCACGCCAACCCACGGCTCGCATCCCTGCCCGCGAAATTCGCGTACGGCCCGCCGGGACCGTAGAAGTTACGGCCGCGGGAGACGTCGAATACGGCGCCGCGGACGGCGAGGAAGACGGGGGCGCCGTTTTCGCCGTTGAAGGGCAGGAGGGTGTGCGGGTTGTAGGTCTTGAATACGACGGGGGGAGGGGGTTTTGGGAGTTGAGGGTAGGAGGATTTGGCGAAGAAGGTGGAGTAGGCTGTGTAGAGGATGATGGAGAGGAGGACGATGTTGAGGGGCGAGACGAGGCCGGAGCTAGAGTGAAGATTGATGTTAGCTGGGGGGATATAGAGGAGGGAATGTGTGTGTTTGTGTATTGATATACCTGGCGGCTTCTTTGACGGCCTCGTCGTTCATGCGATGCTCGACGTACTCCATCTTGTAGTACCACTGCAGTAATCGCTCAGTGTGTAGTATGTAGAAGCTTAAATGAAGTGCCAATCGAGAATCCGAATTCGGGGGGAGATGCGAGTTTATACAAAAGAGCTAAGCATCAAACGCCGTTGCTCTAGCTCGCTCGGGAACGGTCGGGGGGACGGTCGGGAGGTGGATATGGGATTTGAGAGAAATGCCCCGCCGTTGATGGCGATTCGAAGCAAGCCTGACGTTGTATTGCAGCTTGCGGCAAAAGCTCGGACCTTAGATACCTCGGGTTGTGGGAATTCCAGGCACTTCTATTTGCGACTCCGCGGATTATTTGTTGGGCTGACGGGGTTTTGCATTGTAGTGTCTAGTACTCGGATTCGTGGTATTGCGTAATATTCCGAGGTTATGACTTTGTTTCATTCTATTCCTTGTATTGAGTTGCCATTAACAGGAGTGTTGATGCTACCCAGGCACGGCGCCCACGGATCTACATGTTGCTTTAAGGCTAAGCACCAAGAATGCAAGGCACTTTCAACAGTAATTATCTTGCTTACTACTTACCACACGGTCACTGTCTTTTCTAGTGTCTGAATAAAGAATATGTTTCAATATAAGTATAGCATTAGAATGTCAAATACCAACCAAAGATGAATATCCCAAACTAAACTAAACGCCTTTTCCAGGGTATCTGCTTGCGCCTTATACCGACCCCTGATGTCTAAATCTAGTACCTGCCTTTTAAACTACCCATATCAAATAAACTCCATCGCTAATGGCCTGGGTATGTCAAACGATCCATTTGTGTAAATAATTGAAACATGTCGGCCTTTATTGCTTATAGGACCGATTTTTGGAGAGATCAAGTAGTGAAAAAAAAAAAAAAAAAAAAAAAAACAATAAGCCCTCTTATCATACTTTAGCCTGCTTAAAAGAGGGAGGGACTGGTGTTGGTGGCACCTTGCGTTTTTCGGATGATTGATCCTTGACAGCGACAACAGAGGTGACAGTGTTGTCACCGCCTTCTTTATCGCACACATTGCTGAGATTATTCACAAAGGCGCAAAAGAGTTAGTTGGAATTCCTGGCATCGTCGCCTGACTTGCGAGACGGCGGTATGGTCATCTGGCGAACGGCATCGGTTAGAGCCCTGGTAGCGGGGATGGGCGACTGCTCTGCCTCATCCTCAACAATAGGCTCAAGGAGGAACCGTGCCTGAGGTTGAGGTTCAACCTGTATAGTTCGAGGCTGAACTTGGGATTGAAGTTGAAGCTGAACCGAATCCTCAGTTTGAGTCTGAGCCTGAGCCAGTAGCTTGGCTTGCTTCCTGGCCTGGCGCTTCTTTTCTCGCGCTTCACGAATTCTTCTCCTCCACGCCGGCTCGTATTCAGAATCCGACGACGTAGATGGAGAATCCAGATGCAGCAGTGCGTCACGGGCCTTTCTTCGAGCTACCCGGATCTCGTTCGCCAAGGCGCGTGGTGTCCGTGAGATGGGCCACTCGTTGGCAAACTCTTCACCGTAGATATTCTCACGTATGGACTGTCGCAAAGCAAGCCCGCGCAGTCTCTCAAACAGGTGGTCGTAGAACGAAGAAGGATCATGGCGTGACTCTACTGCATTCGGCGACGACGGCGCTGAGATGAGATGCGCGCCCTGTGTTTCAACTGGATCAGGGAGACACTCCTACAGAGTCGGTTAATCAAGAGGCCACTATGCTGAATATAATGGGAAGCTGTACATATTCGTTGAGCTCCGTGAACTTGGCATACCAGTACGTCCAGGAATAGCTAATCTTGGGTTCCGTTAATTCCAGCTCAGTGTCCATCGTCTGGTCTACTGTCGCTGCCGCGGCTGCGGTTGCGCTCGGCAGAAATGTCTTGTCATGGTCATAGCTATCATGTCCTCTGAAAGAGGCCATTAGACCGACAAAGTACGCGGTCGAGGCGCATTACAGGCGTGGTGATGTGTCAAGTTGCACAAGCATGACATTGATCGGTTGCAGTCAACCTTGATAGGATCACTCACTGGATAAGATCACGTGATGCTCCATCCCAACAACCAGCATAGGCAGCAGGTCTGGTGACCAAGGATTTATAAAGCAGGTATATGATGCATTTTATAGTTTAGATTGTTACATATATCTGCCTGATTTATTCTAGTTGAAAAGCAACTCTGAGCTCCAGTATGGCGTCTCCCAGCAGCGTAGCCACTATATTGGACCCGCTAGGATTCAGTAGTCCGGCTGGGCGTGCGCTGATGGTGCTTCGTCCAGAAAACGAAGCTGCCAAATGGGCTTTTTCACAGGTTGTTGACTTTATCAAAGAGCAAGATGCTCAATCCGACGATGAAGATCTCGTGACTGACGTCCGGAGCCACTATGCGAAATTCATGTGGTTTTCCGATGAACAAGTCTATGATTCTGCCGTCTCCCGATTTGTCAATCATAGCACAATAGTTGAAAGTCCCTCGTCACCGTCTTCGTTATCATCATCTACATGTAGTCTTGAAGAGCCATGCCCTACCATGATCTGGACAGGCTTCTATTTTCTAGACTCAAATATCAAAACGCTTCATTCCGACTGCGGCTGGTTAATTGGCCGTCTCAGCAAAAGGGGTGTTTCCTTTGCCCAGCCTACCGTCGACATATTACTCACAGATAGTCGTGCTGGCAACGTCGCTAGAAGACACGCCGTCATCAACTTTTCTCCAGAAACACGTCTAGCGACCGTTTCGTTGGAATTCGGCAACTCTGCTGTTGTTAATGCAACTTCTTTGACTTCCAAGGGCAGCGTTGCCGGCTGTGCCCTTGGGCAAAATCGAATTCATTTTGGTGATTTAATGTACTCACTCGAGTATACTTCATACTGCCTCCGACCCCAAGGTCAAACGGATCTCAGTAGCCACATTACAGGTATTCATGGTGATAACCAGCCAACCAAAGAAATCCTGCAAGCTACTCCCACTCCTCAGACAACGAATGTACAAACTATAGGAAAATATACAATTACGGGCGGCTTGACAGGTCGAGGTACCTTTGGCCGCGTACGTCCAGCTGTTGGTCCCGATGGACAAAAGATTGTGGCTGTTAAGACGATGGAGGCTAGGCCAACCAGAATACAATATACTCGAGAAAAAATTGCATTGATGGAATTCATTGCGCAGCAAGCACAAGCCGAAAAGCAACAAAATGTTTTAAAAATGATTGAGAGCATTCACATAAAAGGTCGGCAAGTGGACGAGTTCCATATTATTTTGGAGCCTTACGTCGGGTTTACATTATCTGAAATACCCAAAGACGTACAGTAAGTTGCAAGCCCGTTTGTTTTCTTGTTGCTCCAGTGCTTATCCCGTTCCGATAGCTATACAAAATATGAGCTCATCTTACACGACTGTCTTCGAGGTCTTGCCTTTTTACATGCACGTGGCATAGTGCATACAGACATCAAACCAGAAAACATCGGACTCTTGGACTTTCACAAAAATGAAATGAATAAGCCGGCACACCTAGCGTCTTATTCTCGTCCTCCACGTACCGCTATCCTTGATATTGACTCCATGGAGCAGATTCCCAATGGCCAAACTGCGATTAAAGCAGCACCCGGATCGAACGGCACAGTGGGATTCCATTCACCAGAACATGAAATGACAGAATACGACGGCCGAACAGATGTCTGGGCTTTGGGCGTCAGCCTCTTTAGAGCAATCTTCGGTGTGTTTCCATGGTCTTACGGCACAGAAGGCAATCCATGGAGAAAAGATCGCGACGTCGTTGAAGCACGAGAGAAATTCCACGCCCGATACGAGAAAGCAGTTGGCAAGGTGGCCGATTATTATCCTAATCTAGGCGGTGAGTTCATCCAAGTCAAGCCAATATTAACATTTACATACTTATTCCTGATAAGAGCCACTTTGCGATTTCTTGATTGCCGCCTTTCGGTTTCCAGATTCTGAGATGGCGTCACAGAGGAGAATCCGGCCAACGAGTGCAGAGTGCGTTGACATGACTGTAGAAAAGTCTGAATTATTAAAGGAAAGATTGGCAAGAGAGGCAAGGTTGGCCGCTAAGTCAACAATTGCTACAACAGAGACTGATGATACCATACAGAGTGAGTATACTCATAAACGGCCAGCACCGGATGCTTATGAGCAACCGAGGAAGAGGGAGATAGACTTCAGGCATCAAGAGAGCCAATACATAGCAGACGCTATATCTAGAATAGATCATATAGATAAGCTTGGAGTAGAAAAGGCACAAATTGTAGCTGAATAGAAATGACAAAATAAACAGAGCACAATTCAAGTGAATATACGGTGATGACCAGCCTGCCAAGGAGGTGTGTTCCGCACAAACCGCTCGCAACCCCTCAGACAATAAATGCACAACATTAGGGATGAGAATGGCAGAAACCGCAAGAGGAAAAGAGGGAAAAGAAGACGAATAAAAAAGAAAAGAGACAGCGCATACTCGACAGCAATAATTGGCATCGCTGTGAAAAATCGCAAAAAAAGAAGAAACACGTGGAGACAGAGGGATTTGAACCCCCGACCTTTTACAGGCTTGTATTGAATGAACAATGCAAAGCAAACGTGATACCCCTACACCATATCCCCCGTTGGAAATTAGTTGCACTCATTAGTCATTATAAGGCTGTCATTAAACTGGGGCCAGCTTAACTTTAGCTCAGGCTAGGATTCGCAGTCATATTAGCCTACCCGGAAGGGAATGAAGATGAGGGAATAGTTGAGACTTCAGCATAAATACTGGGTAGTTATAATAGACACGATGAGGAAATACTTTTTCTTCTCTTAGTTTGTGTATATCATATTAGAAATCACCATTCATCCCAATCGAGAGACGAGACTTGGAGGATCAAACCTCTTCATGCTATTCTGGCAATGACACTACTTCTTAAGATACCTAGTTTACTTGCACACTTCATTTAGATGGATTTCTTGTAGAAACTCGGGAGCAGATAAAATTCATTAACATTATTTTAATCTATTGGGGTATCCAAACGCTTTCAACACAACCTCATTACCAACACTGTCCTCCTTTTATAATCATGACCCTCCCCTTTATTTCTTCTTGGTAGTGAAGCTAGATCTCTCCCATCCGTCAATGGGATCCACGGTGATTTCTTCCACCAGCTCATAGTTGCCGATCCAGGGCATGACCTTAGTCCAAAGCAACCAGTAGACGGCGCCGAGGAAAAGGACGCCGAAGCCGACGACACAGTGGATCCAGTAAGGGAGGTGTTCATAGACATTCTGGCCGTCTTCGGGGGGCACAAATGGCGCAACGACGAGATAAATGTTGCTGAGCAGGAAGAAGATGACGACTGGGTAGGTAGCCTTGATCGGGGGGTTCCAGTTCCATTCGGCGCGGTTGCGGTAGAGATGGATGAGGGCTCCGGCGACGAAGACGTTAATGATGGCGAGGGGATAGGAGATGAGGCTGTTGAAACACAAGGTTAGTATACGTTTGTTTTATTTTCAGTGTGTAGACGCGGTATTGTACTTACTTGAGAACAAAGTTGTAAGCATCACCTGCGGGGGGTGCAAGGATGGTGATCATGGTGATGAGCCAGTGCTCAAACAGACCAGCCAGGGGAGCGTTGAAAGGACGGTTGCTAGCCCACAAGCGAGAAAAGGGCAAGACACCCTCTCTGCCAAGCTCCTGGACGAGACGGCCCTGAGAGAAGATGACACTCAAGACGTTGCCAAAGGCAGACAGAGCCACAAAGACGGAGAGAGCTCTCTCGGCGCGCTCGCCAAACATGTTACGGAAGAGAGAGGCAGCAACGAGTCTCTTAGCCTCAAGAATCTCAGCCTTAGACACACCAGCAAAGTAGGAAACGTTGGCCAGCATGTACAGAATAGTGACACTGCCAACAGCCAAGGGAGCGGCGACCTTGAGAGTGCGGGCCGGGTTCTTGGTCTCGCTGAGGGCGTAGTTTGCGTTGCTGTAGCCAATGAAACTCCAAATGATGTTGTACAGAGAGGTGACTACGCCGTAGGCACTTCCAGTTGTGCCCTCGAAGGCGTTGTGGAGGCAGTTGATCTCCTTGACCTTCTTGATATTGGCCAGCGGAGCGATGATGACGATGATGACAATGCAAATCTTGATAACACCGAGGAAGTTCTGGAGACGAATACCCCATTTCAAGGCCGTGCCGTGGATCAAAAAGGCCGTCGTGATACAGGCCACAGCAATTCCTCGCTGGTTCCAATCCGTAACCTCGACTCTGGCGGCATTGAGGATGTACTCTCCAAAGACGACCGAGTTACCGGCTGCCCAACCCAGGAGGATAACATAGGTGGTGTACATGCCCGTGACGAGGAAGCGAGGCTTGCGGTAGACGTATTCGAGGTAGTTCTTCTCGCCACCGTTCTTGGGGAGACCGGTGCCGAATTCCATGTAAACGGCCGTGCCGGCCCATGCGATGATACTGCCGGCGACCCACAAGAATAGGGAAAGACCGGTGCTGCCAGACAGGGCGAGGATGGAGCCGGGAGTGGCGAAGATGCCGGTGCCGATGATACGGTTGAAGATGAGCATGGAGGCTGAGGGGATGCCGATTTGACGTTTGGCTTCACGGGCCTGTTCGAACTGAGCTGAAGGAGAAGAAGTGTTAAAACATGTTATTGTTAATTTTTGTATTTGGTGAAGATTGGACTTACTCTCAGTTCCATTTTGGACTGAAGCAGCGTCGCTGCCAGCCTGTCCAGTCAACTTGGTGACATCGTCGCTCTTGGGCGAGAAGAAGCCCTTGATTCCCGACATGGTTTCTGCTGTTTCACACAACACAGCAAAATGCCGTCAGAGAAACAACAAACAGACAAGCCCAGTCTCTCAGATATACGAAAGACTAAAGCAAATGTATAAAACAAAGCCTATATAACAAAAGGCCAAAAGCAGTGATGAATCATAAAAAAGGCAGGAGACGAAGACGAAGGGATCCGTTCCTATTATAGACTTATACGAAGAGACAAACCACATACATAATGGTGGATCGAGTCACACACACATCCCGGGAAAGGCAAAAACTGGATCAAAGGCTAGAAAGACACCAGAACGAAACAGCTGCTAACTAGAGAAGCACGAGTAACAAGAAGGAAGAAAAGCTTGTTCTTGGGCGGGGCCAGGCCCGCATGGTGCCATCGGGTGCTAAACGTACGCAAAGGAGCTTCAAGGGCCCCCCCTTTTTGGGTAGCATCGAGGTGTGTGTGATATTGGGATGGCGAATGGACTTGGCGATGCTTGGTAAAGAGGCGCAGGCCGTGTCACGCCAAGAGAGAAGAATTGAATTCGAGGCTTTTTGGGGACAAGGATTTTTGGTCTCTGTAGGGATTCCGTTTACAGGTATTTCTTGGAGTTTTCTTTCGTGTGCAAATAAGCTGATGCCTCGAGAGCGGGCCATGAGTCGTGAACCCAGAGTATTACCTAGTAATATGGAGCATACTTACTTACTCGTTTACTATTCCATAGTACGATATGAATTAGTAGTCAGGTACAAATCAGTCAGTGCGTAAAAGGATACCTATGCTAGCTAACATTCAAGACAGCATCATGTAAGTCGAAAGAAAGAAAGCTCAACATGAGACACAATGGTGCCATCCAACAACACATCACCCAACGAAACCAGAAGCCGATGCTATCCATGACCCCTTCACATGCCAAACTAACTCCAATACAGAAAAAAGCAATAGCTAAAGCCAAAAAAATAAGCCCTGGAATCCTTCTCGAAAAAAAGACAAAAGAAAGGTGAAGAAAAAAAAAGAGTGAGAAGACCCGCCACCGAGCACGACATCGGGGCCTTTCCCGATTCTGTCGCGCCCGGACCCGGCGTGGGCCGATGACGCGATCGGAGCTTCTTCCAATCACGTCTGCCGGCGCTGCAAATTTGGCCGCCTGATTCCTTCATAGCAGTGCCGGGGATGGGCTTCTAGGCTTCTGAACAGGTTATTTACAGGTAATCGCGCCCTTCTGGCGGACAAGGGGGAGGACAAACCCGCCGCTACGGAGGAATATCGTTATGTGGCGCTGAAGAAGAAGCTTAAGAGAAAATCATAGTAGAAAAGAAGAAAAGCCGTAGAAGCTAGAAGCACAAGAGAAGCTCGCCTCTTCCGGTCCCCCCTGGCTCTCGCTCAGGAGAGAGAGAGACGACCCTCCGGCAGAGCTGAACTACCCGCAGCTTGCGGCGAAAGCACACGCCGCGCCTACCTCAGCACCCCATTGGCGAGGCTGGTCCTCAAATGGAAAAAGAAGGGCCGCAGTGCGGAATATGGATACTGAAAGGTGGAAAGGTGGATGGGATGCGTCTAGCCTCTTGGTTAGGGCTTAGTTTGGCAGTCCGCGATGGGTTTCCTTTACGTGATGGATATCGCTGTCAATATAACGAGTACGAAAAGTGCTTGTCTTGTCAAACTAATGAACCACGGGGGGGCCGCGCACCGCCCATGGGGATCATGGGGATGGTTCAATCATGACGCCCTTTGCAAGCGAGGAGGATAATGCCTCGTTCTTGTCTACGGTGGCATGACTCGAGGGTCTAGCGGGTGAGGAAGCTTGGCCCAGCTAGCTAGTTGTTTGGCTGGAGTTGAGTGATTCACTTTTGGAGAGGCTTGATGATATGAAGCCCGATTGCCAAGCTCTAGACCCATTGCCTCATGGAGAGGCTTGCTTGCGTTTGTTAGATCTAATGATAGCTGAAAAGAAATGAGCAGGTTATCGAGAGATTCACTCGAGACCATGTGGCATATGGAATACGCCGCATGTGTCAAGGCCATATCATCCTGGTCATCACATGGATGGATGGCTACTTTCATCAGCGACAAGGTTTGAAGATACTCGGGGAGTGATTAGCCAACGAGATGCAAAACATGTACCTGCATATCGTTTGTGATGGCGTTGTGAGGCGTTACGTACTCAACCAGACGGCTAAAACGATTTATAGCCATGGCTCATCACCCTCAGCAGTTTGGCGAGTTCAAACTCGATATGAGTTGGAAAATTTTGCCTTTCACAGCATGTAGTGGCGATTTAGGGAGTATTCGCCATTGTTCGGGTGCAAAGGTGCCGTGGCAAGCAGGGGTATGCAGAATCATGGATGTATATCGAGACGGCAAGATGATCACATTCCCAGTCCGTGGCTTGATCTTGACGGCATCAGATGTTATCACTGACTTCTGGCGGCGGACGATGGGCCCCTGGGACGCCATGATCGGTCCGCCACCGGAATTTGAGCGTTACGAAACGGAGTTTTTGTTTCATTGCGACCCAAACTACATAAGCAGGAAAGCTTACCTACCTAGGCTCTGTTGGCCAATAGCTTTTCTCGGATGGACTGAAGGATTTGCCCCAGGAGTTAACTTTAAACGTTACATGTAGATCTTCCTAAAACGTGGCATATTGCCAGGCAATCCTACATACCTTTATGCATCTAACATGCATCTACCTAGCACCTTAATCTACCTACCCACACACTTCTATATAGCAGTAACCTTGCCTCTTCAATATGCTTATCAAACAGTTCTGCAAAGAACGTTTATGCATTTCTAGGGGATTCCCATGATGCAAGGGAGAACTGTCTAGGTTCACAATAAGGTGTGAAGCCCTTCCATCTCACTCTATTACCTTGAGTGTACAGTTCCGCATGGCTACAATTTTGCAGATTCTCTGTTTCGAGCTACTAAATGTCATCCCGATTTCTCCGTCGCGTAGCATCTCCTCTGTAGATGTTAGTTTTGTCTAACTTCTGCCAACATGCTTATATCATAAGGCCAGACGGGCAACAGTGGGCACAGAATCACTTACACCTACCTACGCAGTAGTTGCTCTACCATTCAACCAAGACAAGTCGTATCTGCTATCATCAGTCATGATCAAATTTTGGAGACAGAATACGGGATAGCCAACTTATGATGCGGACTGCAATTCAAAACTTAGGCAAATAATATTATATATATGCTGTGTGATACAGTACAGGCGAGGATTAATCATTACCAAGGTACCCAAGAACCCTTCTAATATCCATTTTCATCATCATAAAGAACGTCATTGATCATCAAAGGACCGTCATAACCGACAAAAAGAAAAACACTCCTCGCAGCGAGTCGCACAGTCCAGTTCCAAGGGGCATCATACCCCCTATTATTCGCGTTTATACGTCCCTCTTATTAGAGGTAACGGACACCGTGACGAACAGGCTTAAACTTCTTCTGCACAGGAAGTAGTATGGTGTTGTTTCTGTACTACAGGACAGCACTCATCTCTTCGATAGGCGCAGGAAGCGTCACCTTGCCACAGGTGACCGTGCGAGTGGAGTAAATCTGGCCGACCGTCCAGTTCGGGTTCTGCCATGTCGTGTCATCGCAGGTCAGGTTGAGGTTGACGCCTCCGATGGCCGTAAACCGGCTGCCTTCGTCGGCACAGCTCCATGTCTGGTTGATCTGCAGCTGGCCACTGGGACGTGAATAGGTAAAGGTTGCCTTGCCGGCTGCGGAGGGGACAGTGCACTCGTAGACGAAAGTGCCATAGAAAAAGTCAGACAGCTGGTTGGACGCCGCACTGCAGACTGGAATGTAGTCGACGGCCGGGTTGGTCAAAGTGAAGTTGACATAGCCCCAGGAGTTTTGGTGGGCAGGTGTTGTGAAGGTGTATGAACTGTGGAAGTCAAAGTCGCCAACGGTCCATGCTGTGAGGTTCGTCGACTTGTCTGTGCATCCTGGTGCTGTAGGAGGCACTGGATAAGGATAGTTGGCGTTGGCTCGAGGGACAGAGGGTAGAGCCAGAGCTGAGCTGGAGAGGAGGAGAGCACATGTAGACAAGAGGCCCAGCATGGTGACGGCGGGATTGTGTGATAGTGGTTTGCGGTGGAGTTGAAGGGAGGATTTGCTATCGAGGCAACGCAATGACGACGGGAGTTTGTGTTGTAGGAGTTGCAAGACTGTCGGTTGATGCTGATGCTCTTATGATGTCTGATATCCTTCCCTTCAAATCGGGGATCATCGCTTCCTCTTATACAATATCCTCGTAGTCAGAGTAACGGTAAGCTCCGATCACGTCCGGCAGGCTCAAGTACAACGAGTGACGCACAAGAGGCTGGAGAGTGAACACGGGCCCAGCCATTCTTCATGACGTAGCACGAATCTCGTATCCCGTCGTTTGCGGAGAAAAAAAAAAGGAATCGGCGTGGCGGATCGAGACCTTTGTTTGGATGCCGTCGGCAAGTCGGTGTCAGGTCATGACGTCGGGTATCCTGTACGAGATTTAGAGTGTTGCGCTGGTCTATGACAGAGGTACTCTGTACATGACCTAGTGCGAAAACCAAGAACACCGGACCACAAGATGTTGAGTCTCGCCGGCAGCTGCATCTGTAAGGGGGCAGTGAAGGGTCGTCGACAGAAGGGCCCTTAGTACTAATTGGGGGCTCAGCACTGTGCCTTAGCGGCCCTGTAGCGGTAGCCGCATGCCCATTTAGCGGCTCGCGGACGCTAAAGAGCGAGGTGGGCTCCATTAGCTGCAGTGATCGACAGCCCACAACCTCGTATTTTGTGCTTGCATGAATGTAACTTGAACGGTATCGAGCAGGTAGCATCGCCCTTTTTTATGCTTCTTCTCCTCTTCTTTTTTTTTCTTGCTATATCAGCTGAGAAAGAAACATCAGACCCTGGTTGACAGCTGCTACTAGGTGGCTAGTAGATGCGGTGAGCGGTTTTAATTCTTCCGTCTCAACAGCTGTGTAAAAGAGTCCATGTACAACAACATCGAGATCATGTGAAGCACCCTGCAACTGCCCATTGACCATTCTGAATGTCTAGGTACCACATGTACTCGTATCTTCCTTTGGATGCCTTTTTAGTGCCAATCAGGTGTTATCTATAACAACAGAGGAAATTTTTGCTAGACAACTCAATTTACATTGACTCAGATCCTTCAACTTCTCTTCTTCCCTCCCTGTATCACAGCACCCTCGGCACCTCGCAACACCCACACGATGATTAAAAATAGCCTCGATTCCCTTGCCAGCGTGGCAAGATATATTATTCAGAGTCACAAAGGTGTTGCTCAGCTATCCCTGCCAAGGACCTACTCGTATGCCACGTCGTGAAAGAACGTTGGGCTCCAGCAGCTGATCCCGGTCCGGGATCCATTCAGCTCTCCCTAACTGCTGGTGGGCTATGCAAGTATACCATAATCCGAGGGCCGAAGCTTTATGCTTACTGGTAGTCGTGGTAGCATTACACGAGAGCTACAAGCACAGCTCTGGTTGGGCTTTGGAAGGGACCAACAACGGATCCCACTGTGCCCTTGCATCGCCACGTTCAAGGGTGGAAACTCTGCAGAGTAACGAGCACAAAGTCCAATGGATGATTCTCTTCCGGCCGACGACAACCAGAAAACCACCGAGCACATGAGCTCTCGTCTGGTAAATGGAGTGGCGCGGGCCTCGTTCGACTTTGGCCCATCGTCGTACATCAGCTCACACAGAGTAACACTGTCGTATCTTGCATCTCTCCAATTCGACAAACATCCAGTAGCTTCTGCCTGAAAAGCGTCATCAATACCGTCCGGTCTCCATCTCACCGGCCTCTTCGGACCTCGGATACGTCATGCATCGGGACTAACAATGGCAAACTCCATTGACACGGCGAAGCCTTGTGAAAACTGTTGCAAACATGTGACAGTTACCGCGAGAGCCCAATGACCAATTCATACCCCTCTTCGATATTCACATAAAAAACCAAATTGAGGCAGCCTTGCACAACAATATTCATCATTGCTCCCGTCGTCTATAACAACCATCTCGGTAGGACATGCGGATCTTACCATTGTGCGATCTGCCGGCCGACTGTCTGTAGCCAGGACCCTGTTCCACCGCAACTTTGAATTATAGCCGCAATCTCAACTCTTAGGTTTTCCCAAGAGTCGGACCCTTCCTTTTTCCATGTCGTGCTTCCCAAATAAGAGGCCGAACGTGGCTGGTGTTGTACGACATCTAACCAGTCTACTCACCGCTCTTACTGTGCAATTCTCCAAATAGATTCAACAGTGGCCAATTCTTGGGGCAAAGAACACAGCCTCCAAGAGCTGTGTAATTGTGTATCGCGAGGTCTTGCCACCAGCGTTGAGCCTCGGAACTCTCCTTCGTTCGGCTCATGTGGACATGGCTGATTCTACGATTGGAGTGTTCCAACGAGAAAGTTGCCCAAAATCTTGTCGAGATAGAACAGGCAATGAAGCAAGAGCGTCAATCATGTATGTTAATAGCCGGCCAGGAACCAGGAACCAATTGTCCTTCATGGAGAAATAGCAAAGGCACTATGTCGGTGTGGGCGTTTAGATTCGTTCTAATGTTCTATAGCCGCCAGCGACGTCATGATTGGCACGCATGAGACGTAAATACTGGGTCTGGCAGCCATCTTTGAGGCAATGATGTGCCCGACAAAACGCAGTTTTGACGATCAAAAATGGGCAGAATTGCAAATTCCCCTTAACACGACGCGCGGCGACCCGAAAAACTGGTGATAAACCCTCAATTACATGAACTGGCGGAGCTGAATTGGTAGGTGATGGCGGGGGTCCAGCTACGTGTACACATGTGTCTATAACCTACCTACTTATACACTCTGAGATAGCAGCGCAAAGCTTGCGACTGGCAACAATTTCATTGACAACAGATTATTGAATTAGCAGAAATGCAAGGCCAACCTCAGTATCACGACTCGTCGGAGTATCCTCGTCCGGATTTCCAGCGCACCGGGTCACGCTGGCTGTCACTCAACGGCCCTTGGGACTTTCTCTTTGACGATGACGATGTTGGCTTAAGCTTGCGATGGCAGCAGTCTGGTTTGCCTGCTCAAATATCTGTCAAGAAGACGTTGAAGAAGAGCGAGTCTGGAAACCAGTCTGAAAGCGACACTATCACTCAGCGCATTGCGGCCGGGACACAAAATCTACTCAAAGATAACCTCTTTACACGAGACTCTTCGGGGAAAATTAATCACAAGCGTCCAATTGCTGTCCCTTTCGTCTTCCAGTGTCCTGCGTCGGGCATTAATGAGCGTGGCATCCACGAGGTGCTCTGGTATGAGCGGACTATCTCAGACTTGCGGGACAAAACCGAACGGCAAGAGGGCCGGCGTCTACTACTTAGATTTGGTGCTGTGGACTATGAGGCCTCTGTTTGGGTCGACGGAAGTTTTGTCGGTAGCCACAGGGGAGGCCACGTCCCGTTCCAGCTTGACATTACGGATGCTGTCGATGCAAATACTAGTGGCGATCATCGATTGACAGTGCGTGTCTTTGACTCAGCTTATGATTTGACTCAGCCGCGAGGGAAGCAATATTGGGGTGCCCAGCCGGAGAGCATCTTTTATACTCCCTCTGGGGGAATTTGGCAGTCCGTATGGCTAGAGGTTGTGCCTACAGCACGAATCGCGGATAGTAGCTACGGAACTGTAATCCGATCGAATGATATCCATACTGGGGCGATTCATTTCGAGATTGCAACACAGGGTTTACAGGCAAGCCGTGGATACGTCGTCGAAGCAGAGGTCAATTTTGGGGGCCAACTAGTCTCCAAATCTCCCAAAGTTGACATTAAAGAAGGATCGGGTAGGTTCAACTTGAGCGCCCGTCTCTCAAAAGAGTGTGTTTCTGCTCTTCCCGGGTCGACACTGAAGGATGCACCTTTGGGTGACGTTTCTTGCTGGCGAGATGGCGTTGCACTCTGGTCGCCAGAGCATCCTCAGCTATACAATCTGACAGTTAGATTGTTTGATTCATTTTCCGGCAGGGAGGTGGACGAAATCAAAACAGTAACAGGAATGCGCTCGATACAATGGTCCAACGGCGACGGCCTGTGGAGGCTTAATGATGCTCCTTACTTTCAGATGCTGAACCTGGATCAAGGCTACTGGCCAAACTCGTTCCTCACTCCAGAGTTCGACTACAGTCTGGAGGTGGATATTGATTGTGCAAAGAAGATGGGCTTCAACGGCTGTCGGAAGCATCAAAAGGTTGAAGATCCCCGGTTCTACTATTGGGCAGACAAAAAGGGATACTTGGTCTGGGCTGAAATGGCCAACGCTTACCAATTCAGCGGAGAATATGTCGACCGTTTCAACCAGGAGTGGACTGAATCTGTGAAACTGGCAATCAACCATCCCTCGGTGGTGACTTGGACACCAGTTAACGAGAGCTGGGCATATACATCACTCAAGGATAACGCCGAGCAGCGCAACCACATACGCTCTCTCTATTACTTGACCAAGTTAGTATCATCACCTTACTCCCCCTTTTTAACTGGTAATACAGCGAGACTCCCGAATGCTCACACAATTCCCAGGACGTTGGATCCCACCCGCAGCATCAACGACAACTGCGGCTGGGAACACGTTTGTACCGACCTCTCCACCTTTCACGATTACAGCGACGGCCCAGAGCTGGAGAAGACTTGCGCGGATTTAGATGCCATTCTCGGACCCAAAGCTGGACGAGACCTTTTCGTCGGCGAAATCCCCAATGTCGACAAGGGCACCCGCCACACCCCTGGAGCTCCCATCATATGCTCAGAGTGCGGCGGCATCAACATTGCACTGGCCAAGAAAGACGACAGCGAGGAATCGCGGGATTGGGGCTACACCACTGCGGCAGATCCCGAAGATCTCTTGAAGAGGGTCGAGAAGGTTGTCAAGGGTGTTGCGGGTGGAGGGTATTGCTGCGGGTTTGTATACACACAGCTGTAAGTTTGAACATATGATGTTGATAAACTTTTGCTAATGTTGGTAGGACGGATATTGAACAAGAGACAAACGGGCTGTATACATTTAGTCGACGAGAAAAGCTGGATCCGGCAAAAGTCAAGGCTGTTATGGAAGAGGCGGCGCAGATGTTTTACAAGAGGGTCAAAGAGTAATTGGTTGGTCATTGTTAAGTAAAAGAAATCGCATTGCCATTGATGCAGATGTTAAAAGTCTAGAAGGATACCGCGTCTGTGAAGAGGCGGTCATGTCCCAGCTTGTAGAGATCTATCCAAAGTCATGTATTCCTGGTCCAACCCATACTGAAGCCCTAGAAAACACAGAGTCTGAGAGGCTATCTAGAAAAGAACCCCCTGAAATATTGCAGCCTGAAAACCAATCTGAAAATCGCAACCTGGAAATAATAAATGGATACCTCCGGCAGTCCAGAACAAAGGAAAGAAAGATGATGACGTAAATAAAAGGATAATATCCGACCGCGTGTATAGGATGAAAACAATACCATCCAGTAGTATTTGTCTATATGTCCGTTGTGATTAGGTGAAAGGGGAAGAGCGAAAAGGGGGAGAGAAAGAGATAGTGAAAAGGAGGTTTCATGTCCACAAGCCTCCTCTTTCCGCTCCTTAAGTAGAATGAAGGGAATGATTAACTCTATGACGTTATTTTGCAGTCTGCTTTCATCGAGGTTTTGGGGTCAATTATTTCTGTGACTGTTTCGGTGCGGGTTTCTGGCGGGGGGCAGTTCGTGAGCCCTGGGTGATTTGGCGTAGTTTGCGGTTCTTGTTCATATTTACTTTCATGTTGTTGCCCTTGTGCTATTTTCCCATAGATCCATTAGCATTTTGGTCTGGCAAAAGAGAAGAATAGGGGGCGGGAGGGTGGTAAGAGCCAAGAAACTTACGCCTAGTTCCCCCTGGGGGTTGTTGGCGATGCGGAGTTTCCAGCCGTCGCCTGCGGATAGGAGAGATTTGACGAGTTGTTTTGATTTCTGTGAAAGTTGTCAGTTACTTGTTCTAGAGGGTTCTTTGCAAACGGGGGGCTTGGGTACAAACGACTCACCCTCAGAGCATAACACATTGCCTCTACGCGCTGCGCAAACGAATCGTAAGCCTCCTAAGCTCCGTCGGCGCCGCACCAGTGCGGTATCTGGGTGATTCCCTGCTGGGACTGGACGGCAGCCTCCTAGAATTTGCAAACGAAGAGTCAGCGTGCTTCCCGTTTCTCACGGGACAGGGAAATTCATGAATCGGTTGAAAGGCTACTTACAATGAGCTCCCAACAAAGCCACTCGATTGTCTGATCGCTGAGCAAGCGGCCCAGAATCTTCTTCTGCTGGTCTTGGAGGGGTGGGAGGATGGAATCGAGCTCCTCCTGGCTGGGCCGCATATCGTCGAGCGAAATGTCTGTGCCTGCGTCATCACTTCCGGCCTGTTTACGACGCATGTTGTCCATGATTCGGTTGCGCTCCTCCGTCTTGAGCGCCTGTGGCCACTCTCTGAAATGCGACCAGTCGTTGATGGCGTCAAACAGGTTTCTGATGTAGATCATCTTGTCGTCATCACTGGTGGGAAACGTATCATCAGTGAAGGGAAAGCTACAGCTCTCTCTGGGCTTCCGATACAGCTCAAGAAGCCGCTGCAGTTTCTTCCTGGCCACATCAACGCTGTGGAAATAGCCTTTGTAAATGCCCGTGGGTTTCGACTCGCTGTCCTTGTGAATTTCAAAGTCTTCACTGTTGTCAACCTTTGTCGTCAGCTGGGGCTTTATGACGCGTTTCTTAGGGGCAACGGGGCTCTTTTCGAGGTCAGCTACCGAGATGTTGCGTTTGCGGGCTGACGATGGAAGAGAGGATGGAGGCGAAATGACAGAGAGGGGAGACGGCGGGTTTAGAGACTGGTCGAGTGGTTGCAGAATCATGGATGTCGACATTGGCTCTCCAGTTTCACGGACTGGCATCGTTATCGAAGCTGTTCGTCCTGAATCTAGTCTGCCAAACGGTCGAAAATAGACGCCGCCGGGCGACACTTCAGACGCTGGTTGCTGAGTTGAGCGATTCGACGCTTGGTTTCCCGCTATCAGGGGATGAAGAGTCACGTTCGGATCGCAGATGGAGTCTGGAGCGCCATCTACACCCCGAGGAGTATAATATGAGATTCCAAACGGATCGCCATCGTCATCGAAGTTGGCCACGTCCGCACGAGGAGGAAACGGTCCCGACTCTGGCCAGGGCAACTGGGCTTCGTATTCGCTGCTGATGGTGTCGGAGCCGTACCCCATCAGATAGGCTGGCGCGCCTCCGTATTCGCTGTTGAGGAGCAGACTGGGAGACGATTCTGAAGCAGCACACCACGGAGGCGCCGAGGTGGAATTGGGAGACCAGGGATTGTAGTGGACGTCTCTAGCCAACTCACTGCAAGAAGTCAGCACTCAGCCTCTCAGGCTGCTAGGTTAGACTACCTACAAAGGAAATTGGTCCTCGTAGCACTCTTTGATGAGCGGAGATCGCTGAGTACAGATGAGGGATGCGCCGTCGTGGAAATGTCCAGGGCGATGCTCATACGAAGAGGTTGAAAACGCTCCGGTGTCGTGTTGACTGAGAGGAGCGACACTGGTCCCGTTCGTGACATTGTATGCCTCCATCATTTCCCTGTCGCCATCAGTGGAGGCCAGCTTGTAGTTGGCCTCTCGGGTCTCCATCATGGCTCAGGGGGAGATTTCAGGGAGAATGGTGTCGTCGTTGTCGTTGGCCCTATCTCAGCACGTTCGGCAGACACAGCAGAAATCAGAAGAGAAAAGTAGAATTCCAAAAAGAAAGGGAGAAGGTGCTCTAAATATTAGATTGAATTGAGGGCGGAGATGGAAAGTAAGAGTTGAGATGGAAGACGGAGATGCAGCTGGCAACGGGCGACGGGAGCAGCGGCTGCAGAAACGCGAGGTTAAGATGTCAGCTGAGGCTCTCGATAAGCCGCGCCTTCGTTTGTGCTGGCAGGTGAATCAAGGAGCTGCGGTCTGTTCATGAACTGGTTGATTGGCGGCGGGAGGTAAACCTGCATGGCCAGTTGAAGCTTCAGTCGAAGACACAAACGCAAACTGTGCTCATGGGAGGCATCACCAAGACCAGCTGTCTCAGCACGGACAACAGCTGCCCCCTCTGCTATCCGTTATCCATATCTTCCTTCTGGACCTCCCACTCTGTGAATTTTGCACGTCGCTGATGCAGCTGTCACTGGGAAGCGACGGTTGTCGGCATCCCGCCATGGGAGAAGAAGGCGGCTGGCTGCATAATAGGGCTTCATGGGATGCTGCCGTTGGGACGCTGTAACTTGCACGGAATGGAAGGGTATCAGCCCGTAGCCGTTTGAAGGGAAGAAGATGTTACTGCTTGTCTGATTTCTAGGCTACACTCTGCAGTTTCTTTCAATTTCCCTCCCCTTTGCTTCTCCTTCCATTTTCTCTCTCTGTTCCTTCCCTCCTCCTTCCCCTCCTCCTCCTTTTCTCTCCTCCTCCTTTTTTTCTCTCTGCCTCCGAGTTCTTCCACAGAGTCGGCTACATTAAAGCCACCGGTCAATCTCTCGTATTCATGGCGGTCCGTTTGCGAAATTCGAATCAGCGGAATCTTTCCTCACTTTCCCCCCACGACAAGCTCGGCAATGGAACCGAAATCACCAACCATTTGAGTTTGACAATGGCATCAACACTCAGTAATTGGGCAACTTGGGAATATGACTATCGAGTATGACTATCGAATATCACCACTATCTCTCGCCATCACGGCTTCGGTCGGTACTCCAAGTAACTGAAAGCCGCGGCTACCCTCCCACTCTGGCTCTGATTGCAAAGGCTTAGACAGTCAGCTTTGGCGTTTCATGGACCAGCCTTAGCTTCGGCCGGGATCTAAACATGGTAACGGAGACGGAGACATTGATAGATTGCCTAATCGAACTATTTGTCTACCGTGTGTGTCATTGGAGAAGCAGCTGAAGCTAGGAATCGACCCACCGCTTGCTTCCCACGGCAAACAGCAGATGACCGAGGTGCCATTAGCCATGATCATCCAGCTCAACTCTGCAGATTGGCTGCTAACAAGCGCCACTCCCACGTGTTGAAAGGGCATGGCTGCAACCCTATGACCGGAGAGACGGTGTCTGGCTCTACGGTAGGCTGTACCTGCGTTCCATTCTTGGAAATCTTGGGAGCAATAGGCATGGTGGTATTCACAAGCTGTTTGACTCGTGGCATCCGGGGGTGGTGGAGATGCGGGGAGACACTCTGGGGAAGCGAGAGTTGCACGTCCACTAACGACTGTCGCCCTCTTTGTGTTGTTTAAGTTTGAGCCAATCCTGATCCCACAAGGCGAATTGCAAGACGCATGAGTCGCCAGTCGACGTTTCCATATCACAGCAACAAAGAAGACGCCCCACCTCAACGCCCTCCAGACAAACTGTTGGCGGATTTATTGATTTCTGATCGTGGCCAAAGACCACTAACTCCAGACTTGTGGATAAGACGGGGGGGCAAGTCCGGACCGCTCGAACGGCTTCTCCAATTCCCCAACCACGAGACGCTGCGGAGAGAGATTACATAGGCAATAGGGCCTAGGAGTAGAGGAGGAGGGATGGCTCAAACAAGAGCTAAGGAGGCTAGATTGGCTGCTAAAAGACGTCCGTCAGCACGCTGTTTGAAGCCCATTAAGACCAATCTGGGAGCGAAAACCCGGGGAAATGGGGCATGGAAGGGCAATGGACTCTGGCTGAGGTTCCTTTTCGCGGCGGGGATGGCTTGGGTCGGGGCCTTGGCGTGCAGAGCCAATGACAGAAGATGCCTCGGGAAATTTACAAGCCGCTCACGACTTGTTTGGGCTTGGTGTTGTACGCACGCAAGTCGTCGACATGGATATTCGATCCCTGCCAATAACGTCGACGGGCACGCACATTACAGTAGGCTGCTTCTCCTCAGCTCAGATCAGCTCCCTATCAGAATCCCCCAGCGCATCCGACTTTCTCACGCCTTCTCCACACAACAAAGACAGTCGGCAGTCGGTGAATCTGGGGCACCGTGACAGCAACGACGCTGAGCGTGGGGATCCCTGGTTAGAGACAGGGATGCGGAGGAAGAGCGGCTCCACAGGCGCCACGATCTGCCAGGATGCCTTACGCAGCTTGACTAATGTGGCCCGGATGGCGAAGACGGCAGCCAGCTGGAGCAAAGTCTTACAGCAGACTGGAGTTAGAGTCAGAGTCCGTGGACGCCGTGGGCGGTCCGAAATAGTCGGCTTGCTCCTCTTGGACGACGAGACGGCGGCCCACCCCGTCGCTCGCTTGTTGGACGAATGCCAGTGGCTGCGACTAAGAAGAGCCTAGCCCTGTTGACTTGGATTTACGACAATGCGACAATATCCTGGGGAATTGGGAAGCACGAGCACACCAGCTGCCGAGTCCGAGTACAAATAGGGTCCGGCAGATCCCTCTTGTCTCTTGTGTTCCACTCGCTTGTTCCCTCGTCCTGCCAACGTCCAACATCGAAGCCTGTGCTTCCTCCTCCCTCCACTATTTCACGTGGGCTTTGCCCTTATTCTCAGAGTTCCAGCTGAGGAAAGAAGAAGAATTTCATTTGTTTAGGAATAGGGAGACGCTCATCATTCAATTCGTCTTCCAACACAGACCGCAGCCATGGACGAAAAGCACAGCGGCTCGGGTCGCAACTCGACCGATGTCCGTGACACCGAAGTTCCATTTGCTGCCGATGAGGTTGTTTGCCCGCCGCACACAACTGAGCGGCGCCTGATGGCAAAGATCGACATGCGAGTCGTGCCGTTTCTCTGCATCATGTACCTGCTTGCATTCCTGGGTGAGTTGCATGTGCATATACTATACTCATGTTATGTCATGTAACATCATATACACATTTACTAAACATCCCATTACCATTCGCTAGATCGTGTCAACATTGCCAACGCAAAGCTGTTTGGCCTCGCTGGTGATTTGGATCTCGGCACTGGCGACAAGTACAACACGGCTCTGGTCATCTTCTTCGTGCCCTACTGCATCTTCGAGGTGCCCTCCAACATCCTGCTCAAGAAATTCAAGCCCCATGTCTGGCTGTCCATCAACATGTTCCTCTTTGGCTTTACCACCATGATGCAAGGCCTGGTCAAGAGCTACGGCGGCCTGCTCGCCACGCGCTTCTTCCTCGGCCTTTTCGAGACTGGCATGTTTCCAGGAGGTACGTTTCTCGCAATCATGCTTTTGGTGTCGCGTTGTGTGGTCGCGAGCTAACTAGTGTAACTTTTATTTAGCCTTCTACCTCATTGGCATGTGGTATAAGCGATCTGAGGCCCAACGACGTTACTCTTTCTTCTTCAACAGCACGACCCTCGCCGGTGCCTTTGGTGGTCTCCTTGCCGCCGCCATTGGCAAGATGGACGGCCTGCGTGGCTACCACGGCTGGCGCTGGATCTTCCTCATCGAGGGTGGTCTCACCGTCTTCGTCAGCTTCTTCTTCTTCTTCCTTCTGCCAGACTTCCCTGAGGAAGCCAAATGGCTTACTGAGGACGAGCGCGTGTACGTCGCAGCACGTCTCCGCGTCGACCAGGGCACCGGCTCTGGCCACGTGAAGAGAATGACGATCAAGGATATCCTGAACGTGTTCAAGGACTGGAAGGTCATCGCCGGTGGCTTCATGTACTTTGGCCTCATTGTCCCCGCCTACGGCTATGCCTACTTTGCTCCCACGATCATCTCGACCTTCCACTACAACCCCATTGAAACTCAGCTGCGCAGCGTCCCACCGTGGGCCGCCGCTTTCGGCTTCTCTCTTCTCATTGCTACCCTGTCCGATAGATTGCGCCACCGATTTGCGTTTGCCATTGTCAGCATGTTTATTGCCATTGCTGGCTTTGCCATTCTCCTTGCAGAGCACAGTAACAAGAATGTCCAGTACGGCGCGCTGTTCCTCATCACGTCTGGCGCATACACTGCCATGCCCATCGTCGTTTGTTGGTTCAACATGAACCTGGGAAGCCACACTCGCCGTGCCGTCGGCAGCGCATGGCAGGTCGGCTACGGTAACCTGGGCGGCATCATTGCTGTCTTCATCTTCTTGACCAAGGATGCGCCCAAGTTCACTACGGGTTACAGCGTGTGCCTTGCGTTTACAGTCATCTCCATGATTGCATCAACCATTTACGGAATTGGCTGCTTGATGGCCAACAAGCAGAGGGACAACATGACTGAAGTCCCCGACCTTACGGAGGAAGAGAAGACAGAGCTAGGCGACTTGAACCCCGAATATCGGTACCTGCTGTAATTTTTTTGTTTTTCATTACCTATGTTATGAGTCATGAAGGGGGACCACGTTCAGAGTCTATGATTGTAATTTAATGACTAGTTGGAAATATTCAAACAGGATTGGATAATAGTTCCGAATCCATTTCTTGGCCTCCCATTCCATTTACTCGTGCATTTTACATTTACGGAGCAACAATTGTCTGATCGCCGAGCCGGACCTGCGCAAATCCTTGCCCCGCTACGGAGCCCTCCGAAGACGGATCTAGGCCTAGCCAAAGTGAAGAATAGGCTCCAGCTAGTTGCGAGCTGAGGGCATGGGATGCCAAGAGCGGGAGTGAAATGCCGGCATAGCCCAGAGAATGTTCGGGTAATCTTTTATTTCAGGGAACAAAACCTTGCCCCTACTCAACATCAGAGCAAGTTAATGCGAAAAGAAAGAATCAATAGTTCTGGAAACTGGAAATAAAGAAGGAAACTTCCCGGACCGTGGCGTATTTTATTGCGCCACAACTGGGTCCAAGGTTTTGTTCTAAAGGAAGAAGCTTCAATCTTTGGTTGTTGCTTGAGTCAGGTCTCCCGCGTGCGGAGAAAATATGGGGTGGCTGGCTGGTGGCCTATTTTTTTGTTCTCTCTGGGGGGAGAGCCTAGGCCTCGGTTTCGCTGATTTTACCTTTCTTGTTCGGTGGAGACTGGGCCGAATGCTGGAGCTCATGACTCTCTTTTTTTTTTGGGTTGGAGGGAGGATGAGGCATCATGATGCCTGATGGGGAGTAGGCGTTTTCTTTTTTTCTCTACATTTTCATGATGTGTGTACGGGTGAAGGGATTTGAATTGTTTGATTTAGACTACATAGTTGACTTGGTAGGTAGGAAACCGGAGAGATAGTAATTCGTTTTCTGTCACTTGTAAGTCGTAATAGAACCTTGATTTACGTGCATGAAAAATAAGCCTCTAGCTGCACCCCTATTTCGCGAAAAGGAAAGAATCAGCAATGCGTCCCCCATATTTGGATACCATCCATAAAAGCAAACGAAAAAAATCCCTGTCCATGTGAAAATAGCATCATATTACGAGTACCAATGACCCGAGTGTTACTGTTATCCCGGCCTACATCTCTCGGGCGAGATTTGGTTGTGTAACATCGGTGTGCCTGGCGACTATTCCTTGGGCTGACTTAGCCCACTTCTGCTGCTACGATAGCATGCAAGTAGCCAGCTGAAAAAAAGCGCTGAGTGATAAGGAGACGAATTATCTTTTGGAGGCTGATAGGGTGGAAAGACAAAGGGCTGCTGAATTTGGCGTGTAATGGTGGTTACACGCATGCAGACTCATGCCCCTGTGAAACTTTCCGAACATGTCTAAGTTGAGGATTTGATACCGTTTGAAAGACAAAAGAAACTTGCATCGTTAGAGACGGGGATGGCTCCTCACTTCCTGTCCTGCACCGCAAGATAGCCCACCCAGAACTGCTCGCTGCTTCGCGCATGCCAGTTGACCGCCGCAAAGTCGTTGAGGACTCTAAGTAGTGTCTTCCACGCATCCTCAGGTCTAGCTGTCGTCCGCACCGTCTCCTAGAGCATGGCCACGACGAGCTTGAACCTCTCGGTTGGTAGAAATGCCACTTTGCACAACGTCAGCACAAGCCGTACCCAGTTATCTACGAAGCCCTGGTTGAAGGCAGCCTGCGCATGTCGAAATTCGAGCATGTGCGAGACGCTGTCGTCTTCGTGATTGTGAGTGTTGATTCTCAAGGCCGTGGGGCGAGTGTCTCGAGTCTTGGGATGACGCGAGAGCATCTGACTGACTTGATCAAGGTCGGAGGCTGTCCAGAGAAATTTGATGGCCTTTTCGACGGCTCCTGTACCATTGAGGATGTTTGGGGGGAGATTGGCTTCTGCGAGGGGGCAAGCTGGAGAGTTTGTCGCATAGGCAAGGCCTGAAGCAGCGATGAGTTGGGTATGGATTTGGCGGCGGTGAGGCGAGCACACATGGAATAGAAGACTGTTTTCGAGAACGACCACGAGCGTGGCGACGCGTTGAACCTGGAGAGCTGTCAGATCCTGTCTTTGTCCATGGTGGTTTTGTCCTTGAAGTAGCCCCTGAGCAACTCCCTGAGTAGGAGATGGGACAACAGCCGGGCTAACGTGGACGTGCAAACCGCAGCTATCGTTGATATGCACTCTTGCTGAATGCGCTGTCCAGATGGTATAAATGGCGGTGTTGAGCCCCGGAAACAGATTGTTGGCCTCTGATTCTCGCAGGATCGGGCTGGTGAGCGCGGTGGGATGCCAGGTCTCGTGTTGACCATGACCACTGATGTTGCTATCGGGATTGATCAGCCAGTATCTCAGGAGAGGGTTGTCTTTGGCGCCGGCCTTGATCCAGGGGATGGATGATTGGGGGCTCATGATGAACATGTTGCCGTTGTGCTTGGTCTTGATAATACTTCCCCTGGGTGCCTGGGCGAGGAGCTGGTTTTCAGTCATTTGGCCGTCTGTGTCTTTGTCATTGTCATTGTCATTGCCTTGGTCTTTGGCTTCGGGGTAGTTCTCTTCCTTCTTGTTCTTCTCTTCTAGGAGAAATGCGGCTTGGAGGCCGCCGTCTTGGAGCGCAGAGGCAAAGTAGTGGAAGCTGCGGTCGCGATCAGGCACAGTTTGCTCGTCAGAGACCGGCGGGGTGAGAAACTCGAGTTTGACGACGAATTGAATACTCGTGACGAGCGATAGTCTCTCTTGAGGCTTGGGAGCGGAAAAGATGCGCATCGTTTGGAAGCTGTCTGTCTGAATTGATTGGATCTGGTAGAGGAAAAAGCGATGTCTTTTGGGTTATCTGATACGAGATGGTTGGAACAAAAGAGTTGAGGAGTCAGGGGATTTGACGACGAAAAGGTGATGTTGCTTCTTCTAGACTTTGAGATGGAACAGGTGAAGAACAGGTAAGTGGGCTATCCGAGATGATGTTGAAACTTTGCTAATGTCTTCCCTAGCAATGAAGGGTGAATGGAAACTGATCGTGTAGTGTCGAAACAAAAACTTGCTCAACTTTGATCCGATGATTCACGGTTAGGGCAAACAGACGGACAAACAGTAGTGCCGCAAAAAAGCGAAAAAGGGGCATTGCAGGCAGAATCGACTAGACTGAATAGTCAATGTACTCACGCAGTTTGTATCAAGTATAATAGCATCTTGGAAAAGGTACGTTACAAAGTTTCGGTTTGTTTTCAAGCAATCATCCTACATTACCTAGTAGTAAGCAGGAAAGCTTCTGCTAGTCGATGGGAGGCCGTTCGCTAAACAACGAAGTGCTCAATGTAGTCAAGGCAGTCTCATGGATCACATCACCGCCTCAATCAACTAACTCCTATCAATGGATACTAAGTCAATCCTTATCCTTGAATCAAATCAAACGAATCCACAACCTTCCCATTCGTCAGCCCGAAGCCAACAATTCATCCGCATAACGTCCCGTGATAAATTTTCGTCATCTAGCACATTAACTATCACAAAACCCTTCAACAAACAATCCATCACCATCAGCATCATCTTAAATCCTCCCAATAACAAAGAAGAACCAATCAGTAATTCCCCGACAAACATTCAATTTCTCCGTCTCATCACACGATCAGCCATATTTTTCGTAATACTTTCGTAATAACCTTCCCGACGCCCATCGTTCACCGAGCATGCCTAGCAAGTTACCGAAAATCTTAACTACTGCAAGCCAAAAGGCATCGACATCCTGTCGGGGAGTGTCGGCAATTCAGGTCACACGCAGGGCTGCTTATTCACCGATGGCGGAGAATCGGGGAGCTGCCGAATCTAGTGTGGAAGTGCTGGGTTTGGATAATACGCGGATGAATTGAACGCCGGCTAGCTTGGACTTTAAAATGAGCTGCTGTGTCTCGTGGTTTATATAATTCAGTTTCACTTGGACTTTGTCAATTGTAGTATATAATTTTATCGAAAGAAAGAGAGTGTGGTTTAAAAATCAGTATACGAACTGTGGGCATATATATACCTATGTACTAACTTACCACACATACACACGCCATGTCTAAGACGGAACTCGTCACAGCAGAGACAGAGACCATCCTCCTCCAACCGGTCTCCCCACCAGCCCCCATAGCTTCCATCCCGCGTCGATCTTCTGGTCCGGATCTCCCAGCTCCGTTCCCCGAGCCTTCGGTCCACGATGCCGAATCAGCCTTACCACCTGAAAGTGCCGTCTCCACGGCCCAGAGATGGAACGATCCACCCAGGAACAAGTACCGTGTGCTGTCGTGCTTCTTTGCCTTTCTCGTCTATGGCATGAATGACGGCGCGCCGGGTGCCATGGTGCCGCTCTTTGAAAAATACTACCATCTGCCTCACTCAATCGTCTCCCTCATGTTTCTCAGCCCCATGGTAGGCTGTGTGCTTGCCTCCTTCACATCCAACCGTCTCCATGCCATAGCTGGAAGGCGTGGTGTCGCACTGACGGCAACTGGTGCCTATGTCCTGGCGTATTTGGGCATCTCGCAGCATCCTCCATTTCCGGTTGTAGTCTGTCTCCTTGTATTGACGGGGTTTGGGAGCGGCTTGATGAATGGAAGCTGGAATAGCTGGTTTGGAGGCCTGGTTCAAGGAAGCACGCTGCTGGGATTTCTGCATGGGTTTTGGGGCGCGGGTGCAACGCTGTCTCCAATTCTGGTATGTTGCGCGCACCTCTCTCGAATGTTGTGAGTTTGTTGTATTCATGCGGGTTATTTCAGATATCCAGAATTGCGACCAAAGTGGAAAATTGGTGGATCTTCTACTGTAAGTGATATTCCAAATCAACGTCGCCCTTGTTGCTGCGTCGAACTAACACAATCCAGGTCTAATGGTGAGTTGAATCGCCCTGTTTCGTATAGAAGAACTGTCAGCTCACATGCTCTCATCTATCTAGATGAGCTTGGCTTGTCTTGCCTGTATAGGCGTAACGACTTCATTTTGGGATGATACTGGGTCGGGATTCCGTCGACGGAACGCGACTCCGTCGCCCAATGCACAAGCAGGGACTCTCAAAGTCTTGAAAAATCGGGTATTATCTCACTTTGGTTGTAGAACCAGGTTGATGTATCACTGACGCTGACTAGGTGACTTTGACGTTCTCTCTCTTCATGGTTCTCTATGTGGGATCTGAGGTCACTATTGGAGGTTGGCTTCTGACCTTTATGATGAACGTTCGCAACGGCTCGCCTACGGCCTCCTCTCTGGCTACTTCGGGCTTCTGGATTGGTCTCACGGCTGGCCGCTTCGGACTGGGCTGGATCACCGGATATGTGGGAGAAAAGGTCATGGTGACGATATACCTGCTCAGTGCAATCGGGCTGGAGCTTGGGGTTTGGTTCGGCAAGGAGTTTGCAGTCAGCGCCGTCATGGCTGCGCTTGTTGGAGTATCAATCGGAATGCTTATGCCCTCAGTGAGTTGCCTGACTCGTGCTCCAGACACGTTGAGATTGTTTTGACTCGAGGAAAGAGAATTAACAACATCATGTTCAGGGAATCCGTGTCATGACCAAGCTGTTGCCGCCAGAAAAGCACCTTGTCTCCGTTGGTTTTGCGACAGCGTTTGCCGTGTCTGGATCTGCCGTGTGCGTTTTCCCCGTCTTATTCCGTACATCTTCACGGGCGTCAGACTTGTGGCTAACAGACTCTTCATTATACAGCTTTCCCTTTGCTGTCGGTGCGCTTGCTGAGGCGTATGGCGTAGAGGTGCTTCAACCCGTCGCCCTGGCGTTGTTTGGATTGCAGCTGGTGCTATGGCTGTTCATCTCGAGAGGGAAGTTCAAGGTCTAGATGACCAGATCCATCGGACCGTCGCTACTGAAGGCTGAAACAGCACTCATAGTACATCGTATAAGTGCCGATGCTCCTGGCGGAACTCTGCAGCCCCTTGACAATCTGACAAGCCACTGCATGGCACATCGGCACTGGCTTGGATGGATCGGAGATGGACTTTAGAGACGCCGCTCAAAGGCCGCCCAGATTCAGTGGTGGATCAGGTAAGCCCACCAGAAGGGCGATTTTGACGACAGCAAAGGCGCATCAGAATGGAGGCCAGCAGAGAATCGGCGGCCGCTGACTCGCTGCTATTTGCGGCGACCCCGCCATGCGCCCCTCCTTGAATCCCGAGATGGGCAAAATGATTTTGCATTTGTCTGACCCCACTGCGTTTCTCCAACTTTACTTAAGAGCCGCCGTTCGCTTTTGTAGAGATGTAGTTTGAAGTTCCTCAAGTTCGCAATCATCTGTGTCTTTAGTTGATTTGAATTTTCGAGAATATATATAAACGCAAGAAAAATGGCGACTGTTCGACACGCATACCGCGAGGGTAGGCTCATTCCCTCTTGTGCAATTGGCAACGTGAGCAGCATAATAAGAATGATCTGCTAACATGAATGCGCATTCGCAGATGTGCCCACAATCCTGGGCTTCATCCAGGATCTTGCCGACTATGAGAAGGAATCTGATGCTGTCAAGGCGACTGTCGAGACTCTGGAGAACACAATTGCCTTTGCGCCATCGGGTGTTGTCAGCCCCCAGAACTCCCTGCCCGTGACTGAGAACATCTCAGCAACTCGTCCTTCGCGCTGTTTCCTCATCTTCGACGAACAAGGCAAAGCCGCGGGAATGGCGCTCTATTTCTACAACTATAGTACATGGCGATCCAAGTCTGGCATCTACCTGGAAGACCTTTACGTCGACCCCTCATACCGTGGCAAAGGATACGGCAAGAAGCTGCTGTCCGCGCTGGCCAAGGAGGTTGTTGCAATGGACGGTGGTCGGCTGGAGTGGTCCGTGTTGAAGTGGAATGAGCCGAGCATCAAGTTCTATGAGCTCATCGGAGCCACCGCAATGAACGAGTGGGTGGGAATGCGTGTTGACGGACCGACACTGAACAAGGTTGCCAACCTGACCGACTAAACTGTATATACTCTGCATTTGAAAGCCGTAAATAGGAAAAAGTTCATGTCTTCATGATGATGGTGTATTTTTCTGTTTACGGCCATTCTCATCCACGCCTTCGAAGATGTCGAGTTGATGCTTGGCTGCAGGAGGGAGCCGTGACTGGATGCTGCCCCACGTAAATGAGTATTTGAGTGTGTTGGGATCCTGTGTCATTGTTGGCGTAAGTTGCCAAGCTCTAGTGTAGGCTCTTTGAAACCATCTTGTTGACAAGTTGCGATCGCGATCTTTGACGCTATATGGACTGCTGTCCTTTTGGCCAGTCCGCCGCTGCTGCTTTAGAGATCTCGGCTTTTCGACAATGGCCGTCGGCTTTGTAGCGTAGTCTTTCCAGTTCCATCTTCTCTGTGCTGTCATCTCCTCTGTCGCCGCCAAAGAGCTTGCAAGTGGGCGCCTTTCTGGTATCTGCCACTCGCCCCTCTCCTGGCCTCCATTGCTTAGCTCCTTGAGCATCTCCCATTCACCCCTGCCCAAAGGAGGCATAATCTTTTCGGCATTTCGTCGCCACCAGTTGGCCCTTTTCGTCTGCTTCAGATTTTCTCCGGGTGGTTTCCCCCAAATGGTCTCTTTAGGAATGAATTGGTCCGGATCAAGCGTCTTAACCGGAGTACCAGGCCAGCTGGCTGTACCCTTTGTGTCTCTTTGCTGTTGTCGCTGTGATTGCAGAATTCTCATAAGCTTCTGTTGGTCCCATTTCTCGAAAAACGCCTTTTTGACTTTGACGGTGCCATCCGTTGTGTCATGTGTCGTTGAGGAAGAAGCCTTGTTAGCTTCGTTGCTTCTCCTTGCTGAATCAAGAGCTTCTTCGAGAGCCCTTGAATCTTTAGGGCCTTGTGGAATCACAAATTGTGCCATTAGTTCCCGTCGCCTACTTCCTGACCTCCCAAAGCCTTTGGATATCAGGCTCTCCATTGCTGCTTTTTCGCCGCTATTGGCAGCTCGCAGCGTTCGCAGAGCCGTGTAGGCTCGAGCAAGATGAGCCTTTGCACGCGTGTCATATTTGCGATGACGATGAAAACGATCTTGAATTGTAGATGCAATCTCAGCTCGAAAGGCCGGGGGGAGGTAAGAGCATTCTCGGAGTAGATGACGGTAGAGCTGAACTGGTGAAGGTGATGTGGGAAGGGGATATGACGGTGCAGGCATACTGAATAGCAGAAGTCTGGGCTCTCATGAGCCAATTAAAGAAAAAAGAGCAATAATGTAGGAATTGAAAAACTCAAGGTGCTCTGTAGATGGCGGAGCAATGAACGAATGGAGCTTCTAAATGCCAGTATCTTATCGCAAGATTTGGGAAAGAATCAATCGTGATTGGTTAAACCCCGGCTGATCTTGAATGGGAGTCGCAACGAACAATACTCCATTTCGGTCACTAATAAGTTATTTACCATAGAAGAGCTGGAGTAATTACGATAATTAATTATTTTTCATATATCATGTTACTATATCGTTATAGATAGTATCTTATGCCATCTATTTTCCAAGCTGTATCAACTACAGCGATATCTCCAAAGCTCATCTCTTGGAGATTGCCTTTTTTTCTCTCATCATTATATATATGCTATGAAAAGTTGCGAGCTATGCGAAGCCAATTAGCTGCTCTAAGGCAACTGACTTACTCTGTCCTTGTAAGTTGCCTCTGCTCTCGTCCAAACGCCCTCGGTATCACGGCGGTCCAAGGTGAGTAAGGCCGGCAGCAACAGACCAGAATACTCATCAGAGGATTCACGTGGGATCAATGTTGGAAGGTGATCAATGGCAATAATTCTCAGCTCCGGGTCATTGACAGGCTTGGAGGTTGGAATCGTAGGCTTGTCGAAAGTGGACCAGGTTGAGTAGATGGGGATAGGGTTGTTTGGACTGCCCAGTTGTTAGTATTATGAGAGCTAGGACGTCGACAATAATGGTGGCAACTAACCTATTCGGATCACATGAAACATCACAGATGACCCGTAGTCGCCTCTCTGGGGTCGCAAGAGAATCAAAAGTGACGAAAGGAGGAGCGGGGTTGGGTCCGAGATAGACGCAGTTGACGAAGATGTCCGATTCCACAACCTACAAAGGTTAATACGGAAGATAATAAACAAGTAGAGAGTAAAACATACTTCTTTAAAAGGCCCACCCTTGGCTGTCTCGGCCATGTCCCACTTGATGATAGATTCTTCGTCGAGCCCAATCTCACGGCAAAACTGAACAGCTCCACTACCACAGCGTCCCAAAGCTCCGATGACAATAATACGGGGAGCTTGGCCGTTGTTGGCAGCAATAGCCGGCTCAAGCACAGACTTAACATGTGAAACCAGAGCAGGAGCATTCTCGAAAAGAGGCACTTCGCCTTGTGTGACGCCAGGGTGGAGGACTTGGTGAGCCCATGAGATGAAGGCCACGGCCGCACCAGCATAGCCTGCGAAAAATCCGAAGGCCGCGATTCTCCGGTTGTTTTCATCCACTAAAAACTCCAAATCGTAGAGGGTACCGCCAGCTCGTGCAAAGCGGGAAAGTGAAGGGACCCATCCAGTCTGCTTCTTGAAGATGTGCTGGAAGTGGATATATGAATGGGGCAGGTCGATGTCGTCCTCGGGAAGCTCCTTGAGGCCAAAAATGATGTCTTCCTTGGGGGCCTTGACCCACGATCCGGCAGGCACTAATTCGGCGCCAACCTCTGCGAATTCTTCATCGTTGTAGATACGTTCCGCTGATCGCTCGACACGGACAATGTAGCCAGCATCGAGGAGAGCCTTGGCAGTCTTGGGCGACACTATTCCAACTGTCAGACATGTGATGCGACGCAAGGTTAGCGCAACGTACAAGGCGAGCGACGCTCGAATGGCTTGGTATCAGCTCTCAGGTGGATGACGGTAGGCATCTTGGGCGCGAATTGATGTTCGTGCTGTGCGTATGATGTAGAAAAAAAATGAATTGAATGAAATACAGACTTTGCAAGGCAAAAGAGGTTAATATCTAGTAGATACAATCGGCCTTCTTGAGTCACAATCGCAGCGATGGTGGGGTAACAAAAGTGAAATGGCGGGGCAAAAGAGGCCGTATCATCACGTGAAGCGGCCAATTGACTCTTTGACAGCTCCGACAACGCTTCACTGTTTGTTTGCACTCGATTTAGCGGGAGGGTCTTTGATGCGCTTTTTACATAGCATCAGCCATTGGGCAACTAACGAGCCTTGCTGGTTCGTTGGGCTATTGCGCAACGATGCGGCATTTCATGTAGAGCCATGAAGAACCTTGTTCCATTCGCGTGTATCTGCAAACCAGACATAATGTAACCCTTACGGTATAGGCGTCTACTATGAAGGTGCTTGATACAGTATCCAAGGTCTTGGGTATAGGTAGCCAGCTGTTGAATCAACCATGGCAGCTTACTGTAATATGCCGTGCTCGTATCGAGAGGACCTGGATCTTACCTATGATCAAGATGACGAAGAGCTTGGGTACGAAAGAACAAGGCACCCAATTGTAAGAGCCGATGATGACATCCCGCTTTTTGGCTACTGTATACCGTCGTATCGGCTGTACATATTGCTGGTCAGCTGTCAACACCCATCTGCACACTGCAAATGCACAACTTTTTGCCGTGATTGGCAGAGAGGCTGAGTGTTGACAGTAAACAAAAACGTTGAATGGCCCTCCAAAACGGCGCCACTCAAAGCATCTTTAACAAAACAAACATGGAACAGTCTCACATCAAGTCAGAAGCAAGCCCAGGGTTACTTAACCCCACCATGATCCATCTCACTGGCAATTAAAGTCCAAAAATAAGGGTCGCTTTGTCGCGTGGCGCGACACGCCCGACACGAAATCACGAAACAGACACGTCGCCGGCGATTCAATTAATTGAGTTGAGGTTGCAATGCAAATACACGCGCACCGCATCGAAATTGGCATTTTCAATTTGCAGACCAAGTACCTCGTGCTAGTGCTCGTACCTCGTACCTCGCACAGGCAATATCTCCTGCAGTGCAGGTCTGATGTACATACGGGGAAAGCCTTATGCATATGCCTCTGTGTCTGTTCCGTTCCTTTTCAGGCCCCCACACATCATTTTCATTGCATCACGGCCTTCGATCCTTTTTCGTGTTCTGTGCTCCTTGCTGCGTGATCCGTGCAAAGTGCCTAACCTCCTAATAGCCTTTATGGAGGCCCTGTAAGGTTTCGGAACCTTCCACCTGTAGTAGCCCTTTGTTCTGATTCTGAGACCAAAACCTCAACTCGCGTCCTCGCTTCGGGATTTCTTTTCCCTCCACAACCACGAGACAAGTGCATCGTTAATCTGCAGCCGTGATTCCGCTGTTTCATTCGTTGCAATTCTGCAAAGCGGAGACATTGCCGACCCCCTCTCGGCAGAAGTAGTAATAATAGTTACATACCGGAACTGACCTTGACCTTGCACACAATCTTTGCTGCAGATTTGCTGCTTGTGTTGGTGCTTGCTTGTTACCCTGCCAGCAACCCACGGCGTACCGAGTCTCATTTCGCTTTCAACACAGGCCTCGCTCAAACCCTCCAACAGATCAACAGCTTTGCGACAAAGCAAACCGAGCAGAAGAAAGAAAACAAGCAAAAGGCGGCGACGCAACTTTGGATCCGGCGCGCATCAACTTTTTTCTCGAGCCAAGTATATGGATTAGACTTTGGGTTGGGAGAGCTCGCTAGTGCCACCATTTGTCGTGTCCAATCTCGTGCGACAACCGCTGACCGGCATCAACCTCAACCTTTCCTCGACAAGGCAAGGCAACACTCACCCTCCGCCATGCCATCCGCGTCGCAATCGTCGCAACAGTCCTTCACAATGAGCCAGCAGTCACAAACAGGGCGTGCGGCCTCATTTAACCGCGGCTACAATGGCGGCGTCGACGGACCTCAAATCTACTCGGTATGCATTCCCGCCATGTGCCGACCCAGCGCTTCGGGGCGAGAGATGGCCTGCTCCCCGCCATTTCGAGCTATCGGGGAGCCATTGACTGACATTGTGTGCAATAGGCGTCGTATTCGGGTGTCGATGTGTACGAGATGGAAGTAAACAACGTGGCCGTCATGCGCCGTCGCCACGATTCCTGGCTGAATGCCACGCAGATTCTCAAAGTCGCCGGCGTCGACAAAGGAAAGCGCACCAAGATCCTCGAGAAGGAGATCCAGATTGGCGAGCACGAAAAGGTGCAGGGAGGCTACGGCAAATATCAGGGCACCTGGATAAAATTCGAGCGAGGAGTCGAAGTCTGCCGCCAGTACGGTGTGGAAGAGCTGCTGCGACCATTGTTAACCTACGATATGGGCCAGGATGGCGGTGTTGCAGGCCGAGGCGATTTCAACACACCTACCAAGGAGCAAGCCATGGCAGCACAGAGGAAACGCATGTACAATGCTGGAGGAGATGGAAGACCCAATGGTCTGTCGGGCACCTTTTTCAAAAACATTTCCAGCACCGCCTCACACGCAGTTGCTGCTATCAGCAAAGCTCGTTTTGGCTCCCCTGGACCCCGAAGTCGAAATGGCCCATCAAGAGCCCCCAGCTTTAGCCGCCAACCTTCGATGCAAAATGGCGATGATTTCCCCGGCAACTCGCAGCAAAGTTACACCTCCGACTATACCAACCAAGGCGTCGACTCTGCTTACTCCACACAGCAGCAACAGCAACAGCAGCAACAACATCAACAACAGTCCCAGCATCAACAGCAGCAACCGAATGGCAGTGTGAGCATGCCCGACAACGAGCCGCCTAGAAAACGTGCACGGGTCACCATGACTCCCGCCGACAGTTTCGGGGCCTATGGACAGAACATGGAGGTATATGCCAATGCCTTTCCAGGGTCGCCCACAGAACCGAACGAGTCCTTCGTATATACCCAGCAAAGCCAACTCAACGATCGCGACGCTGTCGACGAAGGCAAGGGCCCGTCACCCCCGCTGCCCTATGAGATGTCTCCTGATGTAGAGATGAAACGAAGCATGCTGATGGGCCTCTTTATGGATTCAGCTACAGAGGAACTATCACATGATATGCTTCAGACATTTACGCCTCTCGAACTTGATATGCCCATTGATCCTCAAAGCCACACCGCCCTTCACTGGGCAGCTACACTAGCACGAATGCCTCTTTTGCGAGCTCTTATCACTGCTGGCGCCTCGCCGCGACGGGTGAATGCATCGGGAGAGACAGCCCTTATGCGGGCATGCCTTGTTACAAACTCCATGGACCAGGGCTCATTCCCAGACCTTCTTGAGGTTCTGGGAGGTACTATTGAGTTTCGCGATCACAAGGGACGAACCGTTTTGCACCACATCGCAGTGACCAGTGCGGTCAAAGGCCGCAACGCTGCCAGCCGATACTATCTCGAGAGTTTACTGGAGTGGGTAGTACGACAGGGCAGCGTCCCCAATAGCCAAGCAACACAGTTGAATGGCAACGGTATCAACGGTTCACAATCCATTCCCAAAATGGGCATCGCTCGATTCATGTCCGAGATTGTCAACGCCCAAGACAGCTCAGGGGACACAGCGCTCAACATTGCGGCTCGGATTGGAAACAGGAGTATAATATCTCAGCTTCTCGAGGTCGGAGCCGATCCAGAGATTGCCAACCGCGTTGGCCTACGGCCGTTGGATTTTGGTATTGGCGGTGAAAATGCCGAAGGAAAACTGAATGGCGATGCCGCTGCCGAGAAGAATGGCGCTCCGGGATCCAGCCAGCGAAGTCGTGAGAGCAGCGATGAGATTATTGATTGTGAGTTTTATTCCTCGCTCATATCCCCCCTACCCGATCAATATGTTTCTTTTACCTTGCACATACTAACCTTTAATATAGCCATTACTCATCTTCTAAACGAAACTGGTGCCACTTTCCAACAAGAAATGAAGAGCAAACAAGCTTCTCTAGACAACCTACATTCTACCCTCCGAACAACCTCTACCCAACTAGGAGAGGCCCGCCGAAGCGTCGAGCAAATCACTGCCACCCTCAAGAAGCAACAGCTAGCCCGCCAAAAGGTCGCCAATCTTACCCATGCTCGAGAAGACGACCAATTCAGAATCATGAACGAGCAATCCAACGCCGCTCAGTCCAACCCATCGTCATCATGGGAAACGGAGCTTGCCGCTATGCTCGAGGCTGCAGATGAAGCTTCAACATCAGGTGGCTTCGCCAGCGAAGGAATGCTGCCCTCTGCGACGATCCTACGAGCACGAATTCGCGCTATCGAGAGCCGCAGAGAAGTTACCCGCAAAATGGTCATGGCCCTCAAGGGAAGGAGCCGCGACGTCGAAGTTAAGTATCGTCGTGTCGTTGCTCTGTGCACGGGCGTCCCAGAGACGGAAGTGGATGCCGTCGTTGACGGTCTTCTCAAGGCTGTTGAAAGCGAGAAAGACGAGCTGGAAATTGGAAGAGTAAGGAGGTTCCTGGGAGGAGTCGAGGGCGTAGTGCACTAGTGATGGCGCTCACCTCCTTGGATCTCCTTGCTGCTTTCTCTTTTTTGCGTTTTGCTTTGGTCTTTGAAAAGTAGCGCTTCCTTCCTGTTGTTGTGCTTTTATTCCCGTCGAATTCTTTGTATATTGTATACTGCATAGGTGGGACAATTATCCGGCATGGGGCATATCGGATATTATTTTGGCCTTTTATTTTCGACATTCTGGACGGTTCTTGGCCTTTTTTGTGGCGGTATATTACATTATTCTTTTTTTTTTTCATATACACATACCTACATATATTCATATATGCGTCTGGCATTTTCCAGCTTTTGCTCTTTTTGTACACTTGGAATATCAAAGGAGGTTGGGCGGAGGGTGTTTGGTTTGGTTTGGTTTGGCTGAGGCTCTGGCATCGTTTGGATGTGTATCACTTCTCGGACGTTTTCGAGGTCCTACGATGGTGATGTTTGATTCCTTAGCTTGTGTTCATTGTATAACGGAGTCTTATTTTTTTTTTTTTTCATTATTGCATGTAATGTAATGAACGTATGTTTACGTGAGGATTTCAAGATTTAATTCCTTTTGCTCGAAAATTGACGGGACTTTGATGTGACTAATAATAATGTGACAGGAATGAGTGATTGATTAATATCTGGTACCTATATTACTTCGACGTGTACTCTAAAGATATCGTAGATGATCGCTCTAATCAAGATCCTCGAAAAACACCCTCCCTAACATGGCTTCAAAGCAAAAGACAAACCAAACTTGCTTTGATTCCCCTTGAAACAACACTCAAATAGCTTCCCATCCGCCATAAACGCCACACAATGCCAAGTAAACTCCCAAAACCACCGTCTTCAGCTTAATGAAACGTTCGCTTCGACAGCCTGATAAAAAAAACAAAATGAAGGGAAAAGCAAGGCTATTTTTCCAGCTAGGCACCATTCCGATATGCCACCTCCCACTTCTTCTCCACATCCCCAATCTTCTTCCTCAGCCCCTGAATCTCACCAGTAAGCTCGTCCAAATTCCTAGACAGCGCACTGACTTCCTCGAATCTCCTCGCGCCATGGGCCGACCTGACCATTTCCTCAACCATAAACTTTTGCTCTTCGAGGACGGCGAGGCGTTCTTTCAGGTCTTTTTCTTCCGTCTCCAACAGGCTGACTACCGTGCTCGTCTCGCTGGGCGCCTGAGAAGCGTTCTCGGACTCGGCAAGTTCTGAATGCCGCAGGCTTGACGTCGAATGATTCGTCGAAGGAAGAAAATGTGAATGTGATGAGGAGGTCGAAGGCGTAGATCTGTGGCGCAGCATCTGCGGTAGGTTCTTCAGCGGCAGCATATTGGTGTGCAAAAATGAGCTTGCATAAGCATAAACCGCGACTTGTAATCTCTGTTGGGTCGGGCTGTCGGTGTTCAAGTCGCGAAGCCTCTTGGCAGCGGATCCGTATTTGGAGAAACTATCTATTAGACGTTTCCGTATCTTGCTGGCTTCTTGGATTTGCGCGTGCGTAGGCGGGGGTTTGTTGAGGTCGACTTCCCCATTCTCTTTGACCTCTGGTTGTAGAGCCTGAAGCGCCCGATGGAAACTCGGTAGAAGCTGCCGTATGCCACGCTCAAACTGGCGAAGCGTTTCGTAGGCTCGCTGATCCGGAGGTCTATACGATAATGACGCTGCAAAGTCGCGACTAGAGAAAATGGTGCTGTTACATTCCTTGCACATTCTAATATCCACGGCCATATGGCCATTGCCGGCAGACGAAGGCGGCTTCTCCGCGCCGGGGCCGGTTGCTGTATATGAGATTAGTCTAGAGCACAGGAAAAGAACACACAAAAGGGTCAAATTGTACGTACGTCCAGCGATGCTTAAACTAACTTCTGATGAGCAGCCAGTTTGAGGGTCTCCGCATACTACGCGGCCACATATTCGGCAGTGATGTCGCCTAAATGTCCAGGAGCCGAACTCCTGGCGGCAAAAGGGGCATTCCGGTACCTTGTCATCCTCCTCCCATGTCACAACTGACTGTTCAATTAATTTCCGAGGGTTCTTTTGTCCAGTCAAAGATTGGACAGGACCTAGCAATGAGCCGTTTGATGGGTTGGCAAGTGCCTCCGGTGAGTTTGCAAGTAGTCTCGTAAGTTTGGTTAATCGCTTCTCCAGTCGTGAAACCTCCAAGGTATGTCTTTCGACCTTGTTCCGCCTAACAGCCTTGAACATGTCCGTATGATCGACCATGGTCCCGTTGTGGTCGTTGTATCCTTCCCTAGACTTGTAGCATGTCTCGCAGACTCGTGCCCAGTAACCTCGAACGGGCTCATGGCTTGCACTCCTGCTGAGCTTCATCTGATACATGGTGTGCTGCTCGCAAAAGAGTCGCCCGCATTTCCTACAGTTGACGTTTCCGTTTATAGGGCCAAGCCCCTTTCCACAAGTAGGATCCGTACACATATCGTACCCCGTCGAGCGTTGCCAATGACTTCTGGTTATGAATTCCTCTGGGTCGATGGGCGTCTCTATAGGCAGTTTGCTGGAAGAGCTTGTTCCTGTCGGCAGCGGCGGCGTGATCGGGTTGGATTCGTTGGATTCGAAAACTTCGAGGCCGCGCAGCTTCATGTTGATCATGGACAGCGGCTGGAAGCGCTTCGCTTTGAGGACCTGTTTGTCGAACCAAGTCTTGACCTCATTTTGTTCTTCGGCTGGGAGTTCTTGGTGGGTGTCGTCGATGTGGCGGTTGAGCTGGAGCAGCGTGACCTTGAATATACCATCAGCATTAGAATGCGTTCACAATAAAGAGCTTCCTCTCCCATCATAGCATCACGGCATCATACCATCTCCTCGCTGCAGATGGGACACACAAGGCTCGACGCACCGGCTGCGCCGCCCTTTGGTTGTGCTCCCACGCTGATGCTGGCGCCAATATCCTGAGTCAAGTCGGCCAAACTCCCACTAGCAGGCGGCGATATCGAAGAAGAGGCGATAGAAACGGTGCTCTCGGACGGGGCAAACGGACTGGATGATCGAGGCACAGCCGGAGGGGTCGGGCCAAGGCCCTTGCCGCTGCCCAGGATCCTGCCGCCGCCGAGCCTGCGTCCAGACATGGCGGTTTGGTGGTGTTGAGCAGTTTAAGGCGACGGACAAGAGAAAGCGAAACGAAGCAACAGAGGCCAGAAAATCACAGAGGCAACCCGGAACGACGAGACGACCAGACAAGGCCGATCCGTGCCTGGAGCTGCATAGCTAGAGAAGCAAGGCAAGGCTAAGAGGCTGAGGGGGGCTGTGGACGCATGTACGAGCATATGCGGCCTGGCTTCCAATGTAATTACGTCGCTGCCGCAGGTGGCCCCCCGCTAATGATTCGATGATTAGCGCACTGGGCTGCTGGCTACAGGGATCAGCTTGACGTGCAAGGGCGCTAAACCGGGCACGCGCGGACGCCATTACAGCGGGCGGGAAGCGTCAAGCGCGCTGTGAAGTGCTGTAGGCTGTAGCAGACACCAGTGCACGGGCTTGCAGTGTTGAGTGGGTCGTCTCCCCGGGACTGCTTATCGGCTCGCCTTATCGGGCTCCGAATCGCTCCCGTCCCCAAATTCCGCTGCAAGACTGCATTGAAACCTTGTCTTTGCCTCCGAAATCCAAAACCGTGTCGCGTGGGCACCCAAAGATTCGTATCCAAACCCTTGCAATTGATCGAGACCCTTGCTTGAGTACAATAATTCGACAATGGGCAAACCGTTTCCGCAAGTCCAGCCTGGAGGGAGCCTGATTCTGGCTTACCGCGTCAAGGACAAGAACGTCCTGGTGGTAGGCGGTGGTGAGGTAAGATCTTACTTATCTTTATCCAGAGTCCAAGAGTCCGTGAACCGTCTAACAAGATCTCATCGGCAGGTCGCGGCTGGCCGCATCCTCAACTGCCTCAATGCCGATGCCCAAGTCACCGTCGTCTGCCCTGCGTCGGGCCTCAACGAAGAGGTCGCATTCCGAATTGCCGAGAAGCAGGTGACACACATCGACCGCCTGTTCGAGCCGTCCGATCTAGACAAGGCAGACATGGTGCTGGTCGCCATTGACGACCCGGCAGCTTCTACGGCGATATGGAAACTGTGCAAGGAAAAGAGAATCCCGGCCAACATTGCAGACGTCCCCCCTGAGTGCGATTTTTACTTTGGCAGCGTCCATCGTGACGGGCCTCTACAGGTCATGGTCAGCACCAACGGCAAGGGACCGCGGCTGGCGGCATCACTACGGCGGCACATTGCCAGTCAACTGCCGCAGAATGTTGGGAATGCTATTGAGACAATTGGAGAGTTGCGGACACGGCTGCGCAAGGTTGCCCCCAATCATGAAGACAGCCAGAAACGGATGCGATGGTAAGTGCGGACGTGCTCTTATAGTAGTGGCCTAGTAATTGTGCAATGGAGACTGACAAAAGTATAGGATGTCAAAAGTCAGCGACACCTACAAGTGGGAAGAGATGAGCGAAATCACGGAAGAGGATATGGACAACCTCTTGCTGTTCTACCCAGTGAACAAGGTTCCGGATATCGACATCTTGAAATCGCTGCGCGGCCCGGATAACGACGTGAAGAAGCTCGACATCTTTGACGGGTCATTTGGCTTCAGCGTGGGGTCATGATGGTGAAAAAAATGAGAGTGCCGGCGATACGGATTGCTTTGTTTTTGTTTGGGCAGTTAAAATGGGAATCTCCTAATGATGTGTTTTGGTGTTGATGTACTATAAGGAGCAAGCGCAGAGCTTTTTTGACTACCAGGTATAGAATGACGTATTTCTTTTCTCACAAATTTGCCAATTTGAACATGAATTCGGTGATTCTTCTGGAAGACGAAAAGAAAAAGAACATGCAGAAAAAATCTAGGTTCCAAGATCTCAATCCAATTGTAACTTTTCCATCCATCGCGGGCATCCCGAATGTGGCATGACGTCTATGGCGACCGGAGTTGAACGCCATTCTCCGGCCAAATTCTTCGGATATGCCTCAACAACAACACCGGACATCTCATATGCAGTGGCACGCCGACTGAGTCAGTCGGCGAGAAATTTTTAAACATTTGGCATTTGGACATTGTTATTGATTGATCTTTTGTATATATAGATCAGATATCAAAGGTGATGCAGCATGGCTCGATTAAAGCAAGAAAACATCCTCGCCTATCCCTATCATTGGACAGTATCATTTGACACTTTATCATAACCACTGATTCAAGTATCATGGCTCCCCCTACCGTTCTCATCATTGGCTGCGGTGTTGCAGGGCCTGTCCTCGCAATTCTGCTCAAGCGCAAAGGCTATCATCCCATTGTCTTTGAAAAGGTCCGGGAACTGGGCAATGCCGGAGCATCGCTCATGGTAATGTCCAACGGGTTAGTATTTTGTCAAGCAGCAGCAACATGCTGAAACATGGTGCAGCAACACTAACTTCTGGAATTGCAGGCTTAAAGTCTTTAACTTGATTGGGGTTGCAGACGCCATCAAGGCCGAGTCTCTTCCACTCACAGCCCTCTGGGATGCCAAAGCATCAGGAGAAATCCTGGGCCAGTCCAGTTTGGCAAGTACATTTGCCGAGAAATACCAACAGCCTGCCACTGGCATTCGACGAACCGTTCTCAATTTACTCCTGAAGAATAAAGTGCTGGAAGAGGGCATTGAGGTCAGAGAAGGATGGGGACTGGTCGATATTCAGGAACACGTAGACTCAGTGACGGCAACTTTCAGTAATGGCGAATCTGTGACGGGATCTTTCCTCGTCGGATGCGACGGAATCAAGTCTGCATCAAGAGCTGTTCTACAGAAGCAAAAGGGAGTTGAGGAAGGTGCTCCTTCATTCACGGGTCTCACACAGGTTCGTCCGATGACAAGCTGATTAGAATGGTGTCGGGGTACAAAGTGGCTAACAAAAGATATACAAAGACGGCTTTCCTTTCAGAAATGCCCGAGGCCCTTGGAGACATGGCAGCGATGCGCAACTGGTACGGCGATGGAGTTCACGTCATTGCCTATCCAGTTGGCCCCAAGACCATGTCATGGGCCCTCACACAACGGGAGACGCAGGAGAGAGAAGAGACATGGCGCCCCTTCACAGCGGATGAGATGGAGGCCCAACGAGATGCCCTGTTAAAACTCCTCGACGGTTGGGATGCCAATATTGCTCAGGGAGTGAAATCGGCAGAGCGCATCATCAAATTCGGCCTCTTTGACCGCGACGAGTTGGAACCGGAGCAGTGGTACTCGAGACGCTGCGTGTTAGTCGGAGATGCTGCCCATCCCACGAGTCCCCATCTCGGCCAGGGTGCAAACCAGGCCATGTAAGTGACAATGCAATGATATATCATTAATACGTGTTTACTAATTATTTGCCTTCACAATACAGGGAAGATTGTTACCACTTGAGTACCGCGCTCCCGAACCTTTCCACCGATACCCAAGACGAAGATTACAAGAGGAACCTCGAAGAGCTGGGAAGCAGTCTCTCGGAAGACATATTCCGTCCTTTTGCAGAGAAGCGTCAACCACGAACGTCAATCCTCGTCAAGGGTGCTCGCGCTCTTGGTGAAAAGCGAGTCGCCGTGGGCCCCGAAAAGGGCAGAGAGCGAGACGAGGCCGTTGCACAATCATACCAGGGCGCTGCCGAAGCTGTTGTCGCCAAGTTTGAGGGGCTGCTGAGCCAGCCGTTTAATTAGAAGCTTGCATGAAGTTAATTTATCGACGACTAATGAATCTATTACTTCTCCAACGATACATGTACATATTATTAGAACAATCAAAAAGGAATAGCCGGTTTGTGTGTGTCTGTTCGGGGTTCCCCCCCCAATTGGACTCGGCGAATGACTCTGATCTGTCGATTCTTGAGTCCAAAACCAGCCAAAACTAGATCAAGCAGCTGAAAACCTTCCAACAAAAGCTTAACCCAGAACCTCAATTAGTTTCTCTAGCCTTCAATCTTTAATTTTAGTCTTCTTCTTTAAATCCTTTGAATCCTTTTTAAACTTTTTTTTTCCTTTTTTGTTTCTCTGTTGCTTTGATTGTGCGCCCTTCGTTGAACATTGTCCGACCGGGGCTGCCTTTCTTTCTCCGAACAGCCCACATGTCCGAATCTCCGGTCAACCACCACCAGGCCGGCATCGACAGCAGCCAAAAGAGACCCCAGCGCGGTGGCCGCAAGCCCCTGAGCTGCCTTGCCTGTCGCCGGCACAAGCTGAAATGCGACCGCGAGGTGCCCTGCGGCACATGTATCCGCTATCGTCGGGAGGCTCAGTGCCGCCAGAATCCGGCACCTCCGAAGCGAGGCCGGGTCAAGGGAGCGGTCCGGGACACCGATGTTGATGCTGGATCGGAGTTGGCGGATGTTGATCTTGCAGAGTCGGAGGCCATTGATGAGTCTTTGGAAGTCCCGGGCCGAGATCCTGTTGTTGCCGGATCTACGGACGTGGGCCTGGTTCGCCTTCGGAATAGCTTCAGAGCTCCCGGGGCTGATATCAAAGACACTGCCTTTTTTCTCCGGGCTCTCGGCTTGGATGCCAACACCACTTCAATCCCTGTTTCTTCACTTTCACAGCTTCTGGCTGAGATTCAAACGTCTGGCCAGCCTTCTATCTTATGGCACATGATGGAGGGGGCAACCAGGAGACGATATTGGGAGACGCAGCTGCGGTCTGCCCTGCCCTCACGGTCCATGTGCGACCTACTACTCAACTATTACATTGATCACATCAACTGGATATTCCAGATTACGCACGTCCCATCATTCCGCCGGGAGTACGAAGAGTTTTGGGATGCCGGGGATGACCACGAGCTGGACTTTATCTTTACAGCCCTCGTCTTCACCATCATCTCCGTCAGCGCCCTGTACATTCCGCCAGCAACGGTGGAAATATTCGGCTGTCCTAAGGAGTCGGTGCGAGACCTTGCGCATGTGTGGCATAGGGCTTCTCATCAGGCGCTGGTGGCTGGAGACTTTGAGTCGAAGCCGTGTATTGTGCAGCTTCAGACGTTTTCTATTACACAGTTTTACTGGTACGCCACTAATGGGATTGATGCACTGAATTCGTAAGTCGTCAACATAATAGTATATCTGAATGCATTATTCACTAACTAAACTATATAGACGATTGGGCCAAGCTGTACGGACTGCCCAGAATCTGGGACTAGACAAAGACTTGACCCCCTCTCAAACATTGCATGATGAAATGAGGCATCGCATCTGGTGGGATCTCATCGATTCAGATACGTGAGTGCCCAATGCCATCACACACCCAAGCAAAACTTAAGCTAAACAATATAAAAAGATTCCAATCCATCTGCCTAGATCGCCCTCCGCTCATCCGCTTAGAGTCTCCAGGGGTCCCTTTCCCACTCAACTGCAACGACAGTGACATAACCGACTCATTCCTACAGCCTCGTTCCCACGACGAACCTACTATTATGATGCTCAACATCTTCAGAGCTCGGTTCTTCAAATTGATGAACCACCATCTCTGTAACGGCAACGCCGACGATGCCAAATCATACGATGCCATCTGCAAGTTGGACGAAGAAGTTCTCCAGATCACCAGAACGTACCCCTGGTTCTTTCAACTGGATCAAGATGGTCGGCCCCCTCCTCTACCGCAACCCCTTGGAGAAATACTCACTTGGCAAAATCACATCATCCGCACATGCATCAGCACGCAGCGCATCCGAATGTACCGTCCGTTTCTGTCTCCCCGCCTCGGAGACTCTTGGGCTAAATGCATTGAGGCAGCGGAAGACGCCTTGGCGGTGTATAGAACTATTCGGACCAATAGATCGATTACTTCGTTGCAAAAGTTTCTCCCTCAGGCGTATCAGATCTTTTCGGTTGCAGTGACGGTCACTGCGCTGCTTCTGGTTGAAGGCTCGTTGCCGATATTGAATGTACGGCAACAGATCAGGGACATGGCGGAGGATCTTCTGATCATGGAAGACCAGGGCTGTGTGTCTCCTGTTGCTAGTCGTGGGAGAGAAATCCTGCTCAAGATGTTGAATTTGGTGGACATGGGGAATGGAGCATCAGCATCAGATCAAGATACTGATAGCTTGGTGTCAGGCATAGGCTTCATCTTTGGTGGAGAGCAAGCCGCGCGGACATACATGCAGCGACTCGCATCACGAAACAAGAGACTCAAATCTTCAACGACGAAGCAGCAGTCTACGCCGACTTCGATGGAGAGCGTATCGTTCTCCCATGGTCAGTTCAGGGGGGTAATTGACGATAGCACGGCGAATGCGTCTGCCGTGGAGACGCCGATAGAGTATATGGATGGGACGCAGTCGATGGGAGTGTACCAGATGAATCTGGTTATGGATGATGTGGTGTTGCAAAATTTGTTGAATTTCGATATGACGGCGCTGATGACGGATTCTCAATATGGCTGAGGGTAGACTGTACGGGATGTGCTTAATGATACCTTGAATATGCTTTTTATTTTATTTGATGATGAATCGAAGTTAGGGGAATGAATCAAAGTGCATCAATCAAGATGTAACCTCACCTCAACCTAAATCTCCATCTCAGTATCCGTCCGATAAAGACTGTTCCATTAAAAACTGCAATATCTGTGTTTATCCTTTTCTACCCCCTCTATAGAGGCACAGTCAATAACTAACCGTCTGCTCCATACATGACTCATTTCAATAGACCTTATACTGCAAGAATGCTTCGTCCTCCGTCCTCAGTGATTCTCTTCCGGACTTGAATCTTCAGATGTCCATGGGACAACTTTATGAGCTGCGGATATGCCCTCTCTTCAACATTCTCCACGTCTTCATTCATCCAGTTGTCTATTACCGAAGAATGATTTTCTAATTTAATAGGCGCCGTTCGCAATCCAATTATGGCGGATGGACAGAACAAGAGAGCCTCTCCGCGGCGCAGGGCAACAATCTTGTGAAACAACTCCGTTGCAAGTTCTTTGGAACTGGGACGGAGATTTGTAATCTTACCATCGCCGTTCTCGATCACTTCATCTGTAGCCACGGGTGCGATAGATGCGCCAGCCAGATGTTGTCTCAAACTCTTCATCCAATCTGGAGATGTAAACTTGTGAACGATGGTTACAGAGCAGAGGTCAAGCAACTTGGGAGAAATTGTCGGCTCCTGAGTTGAGATGATGACTCGTATGCCCACATGACGCTGCACACGGATATTTTCAAGGAGTCGAGCAGTCAACAGCTCGCTCTCAACGGTGTCGGTCATGTATTTGTGGGCCTCGTCAAGAGCAACAACAAGACCAACATTTGATTTGTGCTGTATGAAGAGCTCAAGACAAATATTAAACAAGGAGCACGCTGTTTCCTCCGTCACGCAAGGGCACGAGAGATCCACAATCGTTAGCTGGCCGGCCTGCATAGCAGTGTACATCATTAGCTTTCTCGACTCAAAGAAGCCTTAGTGGGATGGTGTGACTCGCCTTGGACTCCCAATTATTTCCTTTACCCTGGCTTTGCAGGGCCTTCTTCTTGCCAATACTGACAACCTGCTCCTTCACCATGAAGCTTTCTAAGGTCTCCAGTCTCTGTGTGAGCGGTTGAAGTTGACCAACAGCCAGGGTTTCATCCATGAGCCGCCGCTTGAATTCACGGTAGTTGAAAGTCGTCCCGTTACTTTGCTCTTCGGTGCGCAGTTCCCGCAAAATACGCTGCGCGACATGTAAATACAAGGGCATGCCCCCTTGTATAGAACTCACGGCCATCAGGTCCATCATTCTCTTTGTGTTAAGATCGGATTGGTTGATCCGGAGCTCTTCCACAGAGACGTTGGGCAACTTGGAATAAATGCTCTAGAAGAAAATGAATAATTAGATACGGTGGTAATTATCAAACCGTGTGGCCGCACGTCCTTACCTTGATGTCCCTGATATTCGTAGGCGCGCAAAGAACTCTCACCGAGATATCCTCAGCTGAGGCTAGATAGGCTGCCTCGCAAGGGGAGCCTCCCGAAGCCGACACCCAAGGGTCGTAGTGAAATACAATGCCGGTCAGCGGATGGGGCAGAACATTCGCCTTTGAGCGTGTCAGGCAATTTTCAAGCAAACAGCTAAGGGTATGGCTCTTGCCGGAGCCTTGGCTGCCGCATATGAAGACGCTTGATGGAGTCGATGTGTTGAAAAACAATCTAGGGTCGTTTGCAGCAGACGTTGGAGTCTTGCGATCTGCAGATGTATCTTCAATGATGCCAGCAAGCAGTCCATATTGAGCAAACGGCTTGCTCGTTGTTGTATTCAAAGAAGATGCGTGTTCGTAAACAGCCTGGGTAAAGATGGGCGTTCCGGCGAGCTCTTCCGCATCTTCTGTGCTGTCATCCAACGACAAGAGAGAAAGGTGAGCGGCGAGGTTTGTACCAGTAGCGGCTACTTCGTCTGTTTCGACACTGCTACTCCGAGAAGAAGCGGCTACTTCGTCTGCTTCGACTCTGTCTCTCCAAGAAGGGTCCGCATTGACTATTTCTCTCCAAGAAGGAAAATTGTTTGTCAAAGTGAAGCCTGAAGACATCTTGCAATATATCCCGGGAGAGAAATTAAGTGACTTGCGTAATCGACGAAGCACGAGAAGATGGCAAGGCAAAATCGGAAATGTCTTATATCAGAGGCTTTATAGATAGATAGAGAGAGAGAGAGAGAGAGAGAGAGAGAGAGAGAGAGAGAAGAAACAGAAGAAAAGTGGCAGTCAGTCACATTATTACTGCGAAATTTGATAGCATTCACTCAAGGGATGAGCTGTTAGACCTTTCTGTGGGAGGCCGACAATGTCTCTTGACTCAATTTCGGATAGCAACTTTCATTCGCCGTGCTGTGCACGACGGGTACACTAATCATGCATCAAGCTACTCTAATGCCATCTTGGCATATATTGTCTCGCAAGCTAAAGTCGGTGAGCGTGATAGCAGTCACTCATGCCTCTCTCTGACAGTAACTATCGCCATATAGAAAATGCAATTCATATGTAGTCGCCCCGCACCCACCTACGGCTCAGTTCATTGGACAGTTGCCGTTCTACATGTAGCTATTGAAACCACCTTGGAAAGGATTCTGCAACTTGCCGATAGTTGTCAGTGCTCAAATTTGAGTATTGTGTCCCTTGGTCGATTTAGCCATAGATATGTATTCAGCCCGCTGCGTGTAGCAGGTAAACAGCCTCATGTTGTTCGTACAACGGGTGCCTGGCCATATCTCGAGGTGTCTTAGGTACATATAAACTGAGACCAATTTTTGGGGATCTGATAAGACCCTTTGTCTATGTTTGCGAGACTCACGCACCTGTAGCTTCACAAAAAAATGAGAAATACGACGCTTGCAAATAGGCGCGTCCGAATTTACTCGGCTTACACCTAAATCGGCGCCTCAGCGAAGAGGCTCAAGGCGTATCTTGATACTGCACAAGAGATGTAGCTCTCTGGAATGCATGGTGCCATAATATGTGCATCAATATTAATTACCCCTCGATTATCACAAGTTGGTTGCATACAGGTACATTAATGAGGTGGTGGGATCGTCACGCGGGGCGCGAGCGAATAACGTCATTGGATCTTGGAAGAATATCCGCAGATGGTATCTTAGCTCAATCATCCTGTCTCTTTTCAATGTCAACGAAAACTCTTCTCTCAAACACTCTCATTTTTATTCCAGCATCAACAGAGGGAAAGTGAAAGAAAATGCCCAGTGTCGACACTTCCATTCACTCAGCACCAAGCGGCGCCGCTGCTCAGCTAGCAGCTCGCCATGCAGATGAACAACCCCTCAAGCTATATGGAGGATGGTTCTGTCCCTTTGTCCAACGCGCCTGGATCACCTTGGAAGAGAAAAAGATCCCTCATCAATATGTGGAGATCAATCCATACAAGAAGGAACCAGAGTTTCTCAGACTGAATCCCCGTGGCCTGGTGCCCACTCTCGCCGTGCCCGTCGATGCAGCCGGAACGGAGCAGAAGCCGCTCTTTGAAAGTTCCATCATCATCGAGTATCTTGAAGATGCATATTCAGATGAGTCCAAATACGGCCCTCGCCTGCTGCCGTCGGATCCATATCAAAAAGCCAGGGCGCGACTATGGATGGACCACATTAGCACAAGAATCATTCCCGCATTCTACAAATTCCTGCAACACACTCCGGATAAAGACTTCACCATCGATCAAGCACGAGAAGAGCTCCATGACCACATCAAGACTCTTGTGGCGGAGATGGATCTCGAAGGTCCTTGGTTTTTGGGACAGAATATCAGCTTGGTGGACATTAGCTTGATCCCCTGGGCGAAACGGTTGTGGCTACTTGATTACTATAAGCCGGGTGGCCTCCAGCTGCCACAGGAAGATGGTGAAAATAACGAATGGACAAGATGGAACTCGTGGATGACGGTCGTTGAGAATCGTGAAAGTGTGAAGAATACCTGGAGCGAGAGCGAGAAATATATTGATGTTTACAAGAGGTATGCGGACGACACGACAAGTTCGCTGGTGGGACAGGCAACGAGGAAGGGCAACAGACTTCCCTAATGGATCGTTAATAGTGTTTATGAACGAGATTATTTAAACTTTTCATAAATGCAAAATTGAAAATTGAACTCTTGATTGAATCCTTTCTATTACAGCTTCTTTGACCAAGTCTAGGGTATCAATAAGCTGGAAGCTTTCACAGTGTCAAAACAAGTCACTCACACTATATCCACTATCGGACTGTAGGCAGATAGCAGATCGCAGACAGCTCCAAAATCATCATCTCTCATCACAAACTGCTCGATCCCAGCATCGGCATTGCCGCCATGTCAAACCAACAGGCCTCGCGTTTTACGCCCCAAAACAAAACAACAAACGAGCGACTGTCGACAAACACCGTCGGCCTCGTCGCCCTCTCAGACTTTCGCAAGCGGCGCGCAGAAGTCCGCGAGCAGCAGGAGCGCGAAGCCCGCGAGGCTGCGCTCTCAGGCACGTCAAAACCGGACCGCTCGCTGACAGGCACTCCTGACAACGCTGGCAGTGATTCCGCCGGCAGCGCTGGCCCGGGGCCGCTGAAGAAGAAGCTGAAGAAGAAGACGAAGAACCCAAGCAAGAAGCTTCTGTCCTTTGGCGACGACGACGACGATGACGCTGGCGATTCCGAAAACGTGAGCGCGAGCGCCGCCTCTGAGCCTTCAAGCGATAAAGATGGTGCTTTGGGCGAGAAAAAAGCCAAGATCAAGGCGAATGCCGCCGTTGGCTTGGCCCCCAAAGCAGTGACAAAGGCGGCGCTGCGCAAGGAAGCTGCCGAGAGAGAGGCCCTGCGACGCGAGTTTGTTGCTCTACAAGAATCTATCAAGGCAACCGAGATTGCGATTCCGTTTGTGTTTTACGATGGCGCAAACATCCCCGGCGGGACAGTCCGCATGAAGAAGGGCGACTTCATATGGGTCTTTTTGGACAAGAGCCGCAAGGTTGGTGCAGAGCTTGGAGTTGGAGAGCAGGCAAATGCACAGAGAGCATGGGCTAGGGTTGGCGTGGACGATTTGATGCTGGTAAGAGGGACTGTCATAATTCCTCATGTAAGTCTATTCATGCATTCGTCTATCTATCATGCTATGCTTTCTATCGCTTTCTATCGCTTTCTATGCAGAGACGCTAATTCTTATGCAGCATTACGACTTTTACTATTTCGTCGTCAACAAGAGCCTTGGCCCCGGTGGCAAGCCCATCTTCGATTACAGCGCCGAAGCGCCGATCCGCACGACTTCGACCGACTCCGACTCGGACATTTCCTCTGGTGTTTTGGTGACTGCAGCTGCCAAGGCGGCAGCAGCTAAAGCGCGACAGCCAGACGTCTCAACGCTGGAAGGGTTCAACGAGGACCCGACTCTGACAAAGGTGGTGGATCGTAGGTGGTATGAGAGGCATAAGCATATATACCCAGCCAGCACTTGGCAAGAGTTTGATCCAGAGATGGACTATTCGGCGCAGATTCGGAAAGATACTGGTGGAAATACGTTTTTCTTTTCGAAATGAAGAGGCTGAGCGCGTGTATGGGATTCGAATGGAAGAATCGAGCAACCAAGAATCGGGCCAATAACTGTTCGGCTTGTCGCCGATCCATGCAGCTGGATCATGTAGGTGGGAGTTGTTGTTTCTTTGATTGGGTATTTCAGAAATATGGCCAATCGAGTAATCGAATCAATCAGCCGGCCAGTTGCCACAGGGCAAACAAGGCGCCGCCGATGAGCAGCCAGCCAGGCCAGAAGACGATGAGGAAGATGGCGTTTCCGCAGCCGAGGATAAAGACTGCAAATTCGTAAAAGATGCGAGCGCGGACTTTCTGGATGCTCTTGGAGTCCCAGACGTCGACGATTGCTTTGCTGGACATGGCGAATGTGTGTTTGAGGAGAAATGCGGAGGCGAGAAATGCATAGAAGAAAGCATATCGCGTGCTGATGAGGAGAGCGGAGGAGATAAAGTACGATTGCAGGCAGATGAATGAGGAAATGTGCTTGAAACGATGATGTAATTGAAGGGGAATCGCGAGGGTTCTGCCAAGGCGGGCAACGACCGTCGAGTGGGGCCGGATGGCCACGGTGGGCTCGAGCCGAGATGCCGTCAACAGGGTGACTTTGTCCATTGTTAAGATGAGATGAGATGAGATGCGATTCACGAGCGAAAAGGGGGAGATTTGGATGCTACAGTGCCCATGGCCCGAGCAGTGCAGTTGGATGGGAGACAGCCTGGTGATGGTGTTGTTTATATCAAGGGGCCACCACCACTACGAGAGCCCAAGATTGCCGGCTTGGGACACCACCATTATTCTATTTGCAGCCCAAGTTGCTAGATAGATTAAACTGCCTTCCCGGTCTGTCCAAGGGTGGTCTGAGACCCCTCCAACGCCGATCCGCCCTTTGGAGCCAACCATATCCCGTTGCTGAGGCAGATGCCGGTTCCCCCAGGTCCGATTTCTCGCGACCAAGAATGCACGGCAGCCGAAGCGAGACACGCCTAGCCCGCACATTTTCTCTTTCCGGCGCGTTACTCGCTGCAAATTGGGCGTGCGAGAGAGAAGGTAATACGGAATCGTGGAGTTGGTGCAACGGTCTTCTCGATTAAACCCCTCAATGGAGCATCTCGGTGAGGTTTGTGAAGCCCACGTGGGGAAGGTGATTCGTTGGGTGGATGAAGCGGGCTTGAAGGTTTGTGAGATGGATGGGCGGGATGGAGAGATGCTGGTGGCAAAGGCTATTATTGATCATCAAATAAAATGTATGTTTGATTGAATAATGCGCATTTTGTAAAGAATGGCTTTCCAATATATGAAGGTTTCTGCAGCAGGTGTTTGTCGAGGTTGAACAGTAGGAGGATTACGCGGATCAAGTCGTAGATGCTATCTCCGGAGTAGAGACCCTACGTACTGAAACACTCCAAACTAACGCACGATTTAAGCGCCCGGAAGTGAGTTGCATCTCGCGTAACAAGGGCCCTGCATGCATGAATCAAACGTTTAAACGGGCAATTTAGTTGTCAAGACAAAGGTGGTGGGAGAGAAAAAATAGAGGCGGGCTTGGCCTTAGCCTAGAGCGCCACAAGGGAGCCCACGTGGTGGTGGCCTGGACCGGCGTTGGTGGGATTCTACTACTACTAGACGGAGGAATTTGGATGAGTAAAGATGAGAGACATGGTTTGGGAGATGTATTATATTGATTTGGCTGGTCATGGGGTTTCAGATAGGCCGTTTTCAAAGGTTTGTGGTTGCTGTTTTGCATTCCTTGGTGGTGGTGCTCAGCTGTGACTTACACACGGTGTATTGCGCCATAGATGTATCGTCTAGATTGTAAACATGGAACATCTTAAGATGCTGAATAGCACAAGTAATAATCCATCTAAACGCTCAGAACACATGGCCTCCCCCATCAACAACAACATCCGCCCCATTCATATAAGACCCAGCCCTACTCAACATCATCACCACCACCCCAGCCAGCTCCTCCGGCAACCCCATCCTCCCAGACGGATTCCTCTCATTCCAAACTTTTCGCGCAGCAGCCAGTCCCTCTCCCTCGTTCAGAACCGTGTCCATGTATCCCGGACTGATGCTGTTCACCGTGATGCCGTATCTTGCCCACTCCGCCGCCAGCGAGCTCTTGAGCATGAGCAATGCCCCCTTGCTAACGTTGTAAGCGACTTGTGGCTGTGGGAAGTTCACTCTGTGAGCGGATATCGATGCTGTGAGGATGATTCTGCCTCCGTTGCCTTGTGAGACCATTGCTCGGGCTGCTGCTCGGGCGCAGATGAACGCTCCTGTGGTGTTGACGTCGAGGACTCTTCGCCATTGAGAGATGGGCATATCTAGAGCGTGTGCGCATCCTACTATTCCAGCAAGGCAGACTAACATATCGACTGAGCCCAGCGTCGTGGCTGTCTCATCAATGGCCTTTGTCACGGCTTCTTCGTCAGTGACATCAACTTCACGAGTCTCAATCTTAGCATCCGGGAACTCGTCTCGCAGCGCCTGAACCGCATCCCGCGACGCCTCAACACTGAGATCAAGCAGCATCAGGCCCGAAGCCCCATGCTGCAGCACCGCTCTGGCCACGACCATGGCGATGGCGCCGGTGCCGCCCGTTATGACGGCGTTGCCGGCGATGCTGAAGCGGCCGGCTGCGGAGTCGCGGGCGGCGGGGTGGAGAGAGTCGATGCGGGCTTCGGCGGCGGGGGAGCGGCCTTGGGCGAGGGTCATTTCGGGGAGGACGCGCTTGGTGAGGGCATCGCGGTCGGAGGCGTGGGAAGTAGCCATATTTCTTTAATTTGATTTGATGGATATGATGTTTTGATGTTATTGATGTGTGGTGAGATGGGAGTTATTGTGGGTGGTGTTGATGAGATAGAGGGGCTTGTATGTCGATCGGCTAAATGGGCGAGGACATGTTATGTAAAGATGCAGCTATCTGGCTCCATCTGAGCATTCATATATCAGTTGATATGAATAAATTGTACATACAGACTATGATTTTTAGCATGTGAATTATTCAGAGTATGCCATAGCTATGGTATTAGTAACCTCTCGCTTGGCTGCCAGATGAAGCTCACAGCTGGGAATCATCACATGTGTACGAAGCTCCCCCCACCAACCAATCCTCCCTCACAAGCATCTCCTCGCCTCCAGACATTGGCCAGCACACTCGTACACAGAAAAATGAAGCCATTACAATAACAGCTCGACCGCCTTGATACATCTCGAACACAGTTCCCGTTTAGGATACTCCGTCATTTGCTTCACAACATGAAAGGGCGTGCTAACACAGCCCCCCACTCTCGTATAGCGGCTGAAGCCTCGATATCCCGCCTCTCATCTCACATATAAGCTTCTCACAATCCTCACTTACACTCACTCATCCTCACCAATCCTCACCCTCACACAAAAAAACAAACCAATCAATCTTCATTCACAATGACTGCTGACAGCGACCAAACCCACAAAGACGCCACCCTCGTCTACAACTACCACCGCATGAACATGCCCCTCCTCCTCGCAGACGCAATCTTCTGCCTCTGCAGCCTCGACACCCGCATCGCCGCCCACGCAGCCCAGCTCTACCTCGACGGCTTCGCCCCGTACCTCATCTTCTCCGGCGACTCCGGCATCCTCACAAAGGGCCTCTTCACGGAGCCCGAGGCCGTCGTCTTCGCCACCATCGCCCGCGAGATGGGCGTTCCCGAAGACCGCATCATCGTCGAGCCCAAGGCACGCAACACGGGCGAAAACGTCCGCTTCACGCATGCTTTGTTGAGGGACAAGGGGTTTGAATTCAAGAGCCTTGTGTTGGTGCAGAAGCCGTACATGGAGAGGAGGACGTATGCGACGTTTCGGAAGCAGTGGCCTGAAGAGGGGACGCTCTTTGCGGTGTCTTCGCCGCCGCTGAGTTTTGACGAGTACCCTGATGTGAATAATCCGAGGGATCTTGTCACGAGTATCATGGTGGGGGATTTGATTCGCATTAGGGAGTATCCGGCGCGTGGGTTTCAGATTGAGCAGGAGATTCCCGATGATGTGTGGGAGGCTGGGCAGAGGCTTATCAAGGCGGGTTATGATAAGCATTTGCCGTGAGAGGTTGTGCCGTATGGTGAATATTTAGAAAAGAATGTCAATTAGAATCGATATTTTAGATAAGACAGCATCAATAAACTCAGCTGAATAGAGCCCCTCTGAGAGAGTAAGGCATCAGCCATCTCCTAAGCCTCCTTCTTCGCATCCTCCACAGCCTTCTCCGACGCCGACTTCAAGAATCCTTGAAAGCTCTCCAAGGCCTTTTCATCATGCCCTTCCAACCACCGCGCTTCAACAGAGATATCCATTCTCCCGACTCTCACGGCAACTTTGAAGCCGAACATGCAAATCTGCTCCTCAGCCATGGGTTTGACTGCTTTCTCTTCACCATTCGCCTCCATCTCCATCTCTCGCTTCTTCCGTCGCCGATATGGCCGTCCCCATACCTTGTCCACAGCTCTTCCAATCCCTTCGAGCTTCTCCCTATCCCAGTTCCAAGAGATGAGATCTAGCGCTGCAATGGCGCCGCTCAGATTCTCAGCAAAGCCGCCCACGCTCCCTTTTAGCGGCATCTTGTATACAACAACCTCCGTGATAGCTGGAAGGATACCCCTCGATAAGGCCGCCTTGGTTCCTCTCGCAACGCTCTGAGCAGGTCGTAAAGGCCGGAAGCTCCACGCAATCGCCCAACGTCTCGTCTTGTTGCCCTGTTGAAACTCGGTGATGGCGTAGTTGTCTATCTTGTGCTCCCGTAACTTGTCCACAATATGCGTGAGACTCGATAGGAAGCCCACCATGGCCGTGTACCACTGGACGCGTTCGCGCAAAACGAGAGATTCTTCGAAGATACGGTTGATGAAGCCAACCTCGCCGCCTTGCGTCACCATCTCTACTTTCGCACCGGTGCAAGCTGTAAATGGCGGCCGAGATTTCTCCTGTGCGCTCTTTACCATAGCTTCCTCAGATTCGTAAAAGGGTGGGTTCGTCATGGTGAAGTCAATGGAATCCTTTTTAAGATGATCTAGCGGAATGAGGGCATCGTCGGGTTGGCGGCCAATAACCTGAATCCGACTGTCAAAGTCGTTGAGCTTGACGTTCTTCTTTGCCCACTCCAAGCTCTTTTCGTCGATATCTTTTTATAAAACGATTTGTTAGTACGTTCTGCAGTGATTCCAGCTTAGACTATGCAAACAGCAACAGGAGAACGCACCAGTTGCGATGAATGACCACGCGCGTTGGGCACATCCAAGCAACGGGTATATGCAGCTTGCCCCGGTGCCGATATCCAGTCCAACGACTTTCCTGCCGGGGTCATCGTACGATGTCGTGTCCAACAGATCCTTCAACCATAGTATGTAATTGTGTCTATTCGCGACCTAGCCTCATATGTTAGGGTCTGGTCTCGTCTGCAACGGAAAGTAAAAACATGGCCCAACTCACTGGAGGACACAGCCGATCTTCTGGCAGCTCAATACTGAGATCAAAGTCTACCTTGAGCAGTGTCTTGGTCAGCTGCATAACAGCTTTGGGATCGTTGAAGTTTAGATCGCGTCCTTTGATGCTGTTTCTCACATTAGCTTGACCAACCAGAATGTGAGGCAAGTCAAGGAAAGGGGAAAGACAAACACGGCAGCAAAGTCTGGATCTAGGAGGGCTATCGCCTTGAAATCGGGTGCTTTTGTGTACAAATTGCGAAAGTATGCATCTTTGGACTCCTTGGCCAGTGGTCCATGGGATTCCGTCCCAGCTTTGGCGTGCTGAGGACGGCCCAGAGCATCTTCCATGGCTTCTATTGGCGTAATGGTCTAAGCTTGATCAGACGCGATTCTTCATCCGCAGTGAGGTGACAGCTTTGAAAAAGTAATTATGATGAAATTAAATAATGCTCAGGCTATCGACGTGGTATGTAGAACTAAGGAAATATATCAAAGAGTTCAAAGAGCAACCCAAAGCTGGGTTGCGGTTTGTGCACAAGCTTCGTTACAATCATGCACCTTTAGTAGGATATGTATCGTCATCATCATTCTCGCAGCCAATTCACCATTCCAAAGCCCCCATTAGTAGAAAAAACGGCCAAACTCTATGCAAGCTCCCTGCAAGCTCGTTTCACCACAGAATCACTCTCCACCTCCATCCGTCCAGAAGCTTCAGGTCCTTTTCGTCGATTTCTTGGTTGCCGTATTCGAGTCGCTGGGAGAGTTTCTTTAGGCGCTTCTGCATCGTCTTGGCCACGCGCAAAGTCACCTCGTTCTGGAACACATACATGACAGAAAAGACAAAGAATGCGACGCTGGCTAGACGATGATGGCCGAGAACCGAGTCCTTGATTCGTGCGAGGAGGCCTTTTGACTTGCGGAATGCGTACTCGGTGTTGTTAGAAGAAGCTCGCGACTCTACATCTGTGCCTCGGCGGAACAGCTTGCGCACAAGAGGAATAAAGGTCGCGCTGGAGATGCCAACTTAGCAAGAGGTTCGCAAAGAGGGAGAGAGGCGCGGATCTTACATGAATCCTCCAAACAACCATCGTCGCCACCGGTGATTCTTGGCGTTCTTGACCAGCCTGCGGACCTCGTCCTGAAGCGTCCGAAGCTCGCCAATCAAGAGGCCGGTCTGGCTTCGGATCTGCCACTCCAGATCCACGGCCTGCGATGAGTAGCCAAATGCGCGCCGCTGGTTCTGGAGGTAGATGAGGTGGCTGAGATTGCGCTGGCAGTTGGACTTGACGTCCGCCAACTCGAGCTGGGGCGTCGTCGGCTTGTATGGGGACTGGAGCTGTTGCATCGGCCTGACCGGGTACTCATACGGCCTCGGGGGGAACTCGTGAGGCTTGGGGTAGCCGTTGTCCTTTGGGTAGTCGTTGGCCTTGGGATACTCGTTGGGCTTTGGCGGGAAGTCGCTGGCCTTGAACTCGGCCGCGCGTGTAACCGGAGTCGCTCTGGGCAGGTCCATATCGTTCGGGTGATCGGGCTGCTGGTCCATGGCCGGTCGCATAGGCAGAGGTCCTGATGATGTGATGCCGAAAGCTCTACTGGACACGGGCGAATCAATGGGCTCGGGGTCGAGCGTCTTCAAGGGCGAGCGGGAGTCCATGGCTGGCAGTCTATGGTTGGTCACGCAAAGCAGAGCAGAGCAGAGGGAAGAAAAGACGTCAAGAGTTAAGTCACGGCTTTGGAGATGAGCGAAAGGACTTCCTTGGATAGACCTGGTGAGCGCCAAATTGGAGGTGGCTGGTAAGGCTATGGCTATGATAGCACTATTGCATTTTATTACTCGTACATGAGCATGACCCCTACGAAGCTGAGGACGGTTAAAAGTGGGGGTTTGGCATCATCCCGTACCGCCAGTATGCAATGTGTCGGGGCGTCGATGAGTTTATGCGTATATACGGGAAGATTGACACCAGGTGGGGGCCCTGAATTGTGCATGCAGAGCTCCATCCATGCATGGCCTTGCTGGGGATTGCACAGTAGCGCAGCAGCACGAGGAGGAATTGATTGGAGGCAAATGCCGCTTGATGCAATTCTCATCCTCATGATATTCTTAATATTCAATAACAGAATCTCTTCCACTGCTCACCATATCATTGCAATTTAGTGGATTATCCGTATCACGATATCCACTCTACACAGTCCATAGCCTCGTTATGACCCTGACTGAGCACAAGGCCTCACCGACAAGTTGGTGTAAATGAATCCCACATCTCCTTGCCAAGGTTCTTCCACAGTCTGTGCAGCTTATTAAGAGCCTCCTCTGTTACCCCTAAACCCCTTTGTCAATTTTTTCAAAAGTTTTCAATATTATCCACTGCCGTCGCTGTCTTCGTCTTCTGTTTCTCCATAGGCAAAGACGTATCGTTGTATGCACATGGATTCTCCAAATACAGTGCCGGAGCAACCCAATACAAATCCGCCACAATCCCACGAGTAGCTTCTAAATTTTCCATCTTACCTTGATGCTCAGGATGTTCTCCTCGTTTTTACCCGGGTATCAAACTTTTGCTGAAAAGTGTATAGCATTGAGTTCAACATGAAGATTCTCTCATCCTTGCAATATGCATATCTACATACACTAGCTTGTTCTGTATAGATCAAGAACGATTTCGTGCCTACGTTGTAATAATTCTGGTAGCCTAAACGCCATTTTCCAGTAGCTGGCTTCAATTATAGGCTGGTATACGTGTAGCCCAACTCCAGCATCTCCTAAAACCACGTAACTACAACACAAACTATCTTCAGCAGTTTCATCAACCAGGTAAACCAATATCCATCTCAAGTATCTTCAACTCGAGCTCAGCCACTTCAGCTCAGTTAGTTGCCGGGCCAGACCAAAGCGGAACCAGAGCCGTCTCCTCATTGGCAGCCAACAAATTAAGACTATCCCTCGAGCTGCCTTAGTGTCAGGTAGCCACTTTAAAAGTCACGGCCATGACGCATCCAGAGTCCCCCCGCGACCAGGAGGGAGCCAATAATTGGCAACCTTGAAACGGCCAGATGCCAGTATCGCGTCATGTTTGTTAGTTAGAATTCAGACGACGTGGCATATGCAATCTCGGGCGAATCAGGCGGCGGCGAAACAAAGAGAAATGAGGCCAGTGTGACTCTGATATGCAATTACGCGCTTCTGCCCCGCGTCTGCCTGCGCTGCAGCCTACTGATCTAGGAAGCTACCGGAGTTGAAGCCAGCTTTTTTGGTCCAAGTAGACAAAGAAAACGCCTTACATTCAATGTTTAAGTCGTACGGTTTCTTGGCAGGTACATGTATGAGTTCACCCGGCTTATAAAAAGACTCAGACATCCCTCTTTCTCTTTCACCAATTCTTTGATCAATCATCATCTCCTTCTTATTACAAGGCATCCAGTGTAGTCTTTCAATTTGTAGCCCAGTTCAACCAAGTTATTGTGTCATCTATACGTCTGAGTGAAGAACATTACACAATGGGTGCCTCAGCTGCCATCAGTGAACTGGAATCAGTCCACAAGATTGAATATCTGGCCAGCGATCTCAACACACCATCGGTAACCCTCTTTCCCTCCAGGGCACAAGTATATCGAGAGATTAAAGGTGTCCAACTCAAGGTAAGCTATCCCGCTAGTTCAAGCAACCTATCCTTAGCTCCAATCAACTAACAACTCACTCCAGCGAGGCACAAACGAAGTTACCATTGTTGGACTCAGCCAAACCGTCGACTCAGATTCAATCAAGGTCGAGACCAATGGCAGCGCCACCATTACCAATCTGGAGGTAGAGTCAGTAACTAACCGCCAGCTCTTCCACGAGGTGTACCCAGAGTCTGACTCCGAGTCCGAATCCGAGTCAGATGAGGAAGAATTCTCCGACGATGAAGCAAAGGCAGAAAGCCATGAACTGAAGTCTGCTGAAGGTTTACTTCAAGAGTCTCGAGATGCGTTGGCCGCCGCCCGCGACAACGCAGGCAACGCGCAGAGACGGCTGGGTCTTTTGGAGGCTATTGGTATTAACAACAATAACAAGAATGGTGACTCTATCCAGACCACCCTCGAGCAGTACAGGGAGGAGCGCAAAAAGGCCTTTCAGGACCTGACAGACAGTAACAACCTTCAGAAGGCGCTCACCAAGGAGGTGGAAAAGGCTGAAAAGAAGTACAACAAGCTGCAGCGAGAGGAAGACAAGAAGAATGCAAAGGAGAACAAGGCCAAGGCCCAAGCAAAGAAAGAGAGGGAAAAGAAAAAGGCTCTCAAGGATCGACTCAAGGGCGAGGCCAAGAGAGAGAGGCAGCGCCTGCGTGACGAGCAGCAGCAATTCTGGCCCCTGGAAGTATACAGCGTGCGCATCACGCTCGAAGTTGCGGCCTTTACGCCCATGACGTCCCGTCGAGGCTCCACGTCTAGCGATGTCGACACCGTCAAGGTCTCAGTAGCTGAAGATGAAGGCGATGAGGATGCTGGCCCCGTTGAGGTCGACCTGGCCTTCTCGTACGTTACATCCGCGGCGTACTGGACACCGGCCTACGACCTCCAGCTATCGACTACAAACGCCTCGGCCACGCTCTACTTTGACGCCATGCTCACCAACCAGACCAGCGAGTCCTGGAAGAGCTGCAAGGTCACGCTCTCGACGTCACAGGCAACCTTCTCCAGCCTCTACGACACGATCCCAACGCTCGTCCCCTGGCGCATCAAGCTCGCCAAGTCGTCGCAGTTTCTGGGGAACAACCCCGACATCACTCGCAGCAATGAGGAGACATCACATTTGAGCAACAGCAACCGCAGCCACATGCATGCTCCAATGATGCTCCATCAACAGAACCGCAATCGGAAGATGATGGTGAAAACGAAAGGGTCGTCCGCGGCACAGCCCGAGGCCCTGAGGTCAGCAGCGCCGCGATCTCTCTTTGGTGGTGCTCCGTCTCTGCCTCCGCCTCCGCCGGCACCAATCACATCGGCGGCTTTGTTTGGCTCTTCTGCCGCCCCGGGTGCCGTGAACCCATATGCGCAACAGCAGATGCAAGCGCAGCAACAAGCGATGCAGCAGCAGGCACAGCCCCTAGGTGGGATGGCGGCGATACAGGGAGGTAACGTCCTTAACGACTTTGACTTTGACTCTTTCCTCAACGACCAAGGCGAGGAGTCCTTCAACTTTGACAACTACGAAACCTCCCAAGTAGAGGAGACCGGCCTGACGACCACCTACGACCTGCCCGGCCTCAAGACGCTCGTGCCCAAGTTCAACGGCTCCAAGCAGCGCGTCGCCCGCATCCCCTTCTCCAACGTCGTCTTCAGCCACACCGTCGTCGCAAAGTACAAGCCCATGGCCTACCTCAAGGCCAAGCTCAAGAACAGCAGCAAGATGGCGTTGCTCAAGGGCAGCGCCAGCCTCACCCTCGACGGCACCTTCATGGGCAAGACGTCCCTCCCCCGGTGCTCTTCCGGCGAGTCCTTCAGCCTCAGCTTGGGAGTCGACCCTGCCATCAAGGTGACGTACCCGAAGCCCGACGTGCGCCGGGCCTCCGTCGGACTCTTCACCAAGGAGGACAGCGCCGTGTACGTTCGTACTATTGAGTTGAATAACACGCGTGCCGTGGGAGGTAGGGCCGTCAATTTGCTTGTGTTGGATCAGGTGCCTGTTTCTGAGGATGAGCGGCTGCGCGTGGAACTCGCTTACCCGCGGGGCCTGGCGATTGACAACGCAAACGGTGTTGCTGTGGGAGAACCTGGCAAGGCGAACAAGGATGAGAACTGGGGCAAGGCTTCGGCGAAGCTGAAGAAGGATGGCCAGGTGACTTGGGATGTGAGCTTGAACGCGGGCAAGACGGTCAAGCTTACGCTGGAGTATGCTGTGTCTATGCCGAGTGGGGAGACAGCTTATCAAGTATGACGGGTTGTGACAGCGTGGTTGGTGGTGGGTTTTGTTCATGTAACAGGCTTGATATTGGCTGGGTTGTTTTGGTTTTGGTATAAGTGAGGTTATATCTGAGATTGTTCATCTGAGATGATCTGCGCCATGCAGAGCATATGCACATCACTTGCTATTTGACAGGCAGACTGTGGGGAGCAGTAGTAAACCCTAGCGTCAAATTTAATAAATGATATACTTTAACAACATTATTTTATCATCATTATACTGCTCAAGTCATGTATGTAGAGGCCGTTATAGACAATACGAGAAATCTCAAATCTTACAGCTACACACCCCCGGCTTTCACGTAGTATTCCCAAATAACCTAATTACTAATAACCACTCAAATGTCTAACACAAATTTCACAAAGTACTCGTACATGTTATTCACTCGTACGTACAAAGAATGGCCGCTCCATCCAGATTCACCTTGTGCAACGCCGCGGATGCAGCACTGCAAAAACAAAAGTGTCCAGAACCCGGGCCGGTCTCGGATTAATTTCCGCGTGTTTAAGCTTAAAGCGAGGGAAAAAACCAGGGACTGTTCTGACAAAGGAAAACTGCCGTTACTCTACCGTCGAATACTAATACCGAAGCGTTTACCTGTTCGTCTAAAGACCGACCACGGCTGGGAACTGAGATAGCCGAGGCTTGCAGTGGCCGTTCGGAGGCGGATTCATCTTTGCCGCCCACGAAGCGCCAAGGCGTGCTCCGTAACTAAAAGTAGCACAACAATGTGATACTCCGCACTACCACTCACTTCCATTAGCACGCACTCCAGACGCTGACTCTCTCCCTCCCGCAAAAAACGAGACAAAATGTCCTTGTCTAGCCCTCCCAAACTCGGACATGTCTCGGCCTCGTCTACCAAAACGGCAATCCCGTCGTGATCCTTTTTTCGGCCCTCCCCAAAGTGGAGCTTCCAACGCCGGACCAGAGACACAAAAAGGCACATCACGTGATTTCCCTTTTCCCGGAGCCGGCCGCCACAATCTCGTCTCCATCCTGTGCCGAGAATAAGCCGGGTCTGGGTCCCGGGTAACGTTTCGCGGCGGTGCCCCATTTTTGCAATGGACTCGTACATACGAATTTGCCTGCTGCGCTCCTCTTCAATCATGTTAGTGCAAATCCCTTGCTCCCCGTAGCACGAGGACTTGCTCCACCCCGGACAGCAGATGCCGCTAGCCGTTGAATGAGAGCCATCGGCTGTTCCGAGTACCGCGAGAGGTACTGTAGGCAGAGAACGGAATTCATTCTTCAGCTGCTGCCTACTGTACGGTGCCCCCGTGTTGCAGCAGGGCGGGAAAATCACACAAGGACAAAGAAAACATCGTGGGAAACGGAGTAGCTCGTGGTCTGGGGTAGACACAGACACCCACGAGTCATCCGTTGCGGCACTGCGGTTAAAATGGCTCATCCAACCACTGGTTCCCTTTTCTGCTTTGCTGTTGGTTTGCCGTCGGCACGGGGTAGGGAAAGCCTTTGGACAGTTCAGGACGTAGTGCGGAGTGGTGGCATGCCCATCTTGGTATAATGCTTACTTGCACTAGGACCCAAAGGAAAGAAAGAAGAAGGGGAAAAAAGGGGTTTGATTATCTCATGCACGTAGCACACACCGGCTGGGACCGGAAGATGCGGAGCTTGGGAGACGCGCTTGCGAGCAGTTGGATCTCAGATCTGCCAGCCGCTGAGAGCGGCCCTCGACACGTCACGGCCCGAATCGCGCTGCCATGTCTTGTCTTTGCCGCAGTGCTTTGTTTTCTTCTTCTTCCTATCCCTAGCATCAAGCTCGTTCATTCATTGTGTACTCCGTACTGTAGCAAGCTTGCGAGTATTGGAGGGCGTAGCAATTTCAAGGTACACACAACGAAAAGCCATCTCTTCTAATCAGACGACCCTCGTCTGGAGACACATGTCAACGGAGTCTTAGTCACCCGCGTGGTATGATCCTTGCTTGCCCAGCCCGGCGAGGATGATCTGACGCAAAGGGACGTGGTGCGAGGATCGACTGGACTCGAAAAGCTAGGACCTCTGAATCAAAGGGCGAAATTAAAATTGTCGGAACTTGCATCATGCTAGCCACAAACTGCAGCGGGGGATGAACGGAAGCGTCGCCGCACAGACAGGTATACAAAGTGATGCTCGCTCCGATCCGGCTAGGGCTGCAAGTGGTTGCGGGAGAAAGCATAACAACACGAGATAAGGTAATTATTAATAATTCGCACCAATCGCAAAGTACTCTGCAGTAGAAGCTCTTTGGGGGGCCACGCGAAACCGAATGAGATCCAGGGCTGTCTATCGGTGAGGAAGACAGGCAGTAAGAATGCCTGGTACTGCTAAGCCATCTATTGCCCAGTACGAGTGCACATCCATCTTCGGCACGGACAATCGCTCCGACATGGAGCTCAAGGATTGGATGCACTCGCATGCAAAATCCAACACAGGAACGGCGCCTTGTCCACGATTCGGGGGGTTCGACTCGAGCCGCCGTGACTGACAGCCGCGATTGCGTTGATCAAAGGCGGGACCCAAGGTGGACCAGAAATTGGCCAAATATCGGAGCACACGGAGGGCCCACCGAGTACGTCGCGAGGTAGCATTTTTCGGATTTACTTGCACCACTTGTTTGCCTTGGCCACCCCAGAAGAGCCGGAACACGTTCCATTTGGATGGCTCATACCCCGGAGATAGCACCTATGGTGAGGCCGACGCTGTTAGCCAGAGCCCAGAGGCATGGCCAACCGGTTGTAATGTGTGCTGCAGTCGAGATCAGCGGCTGACGCCCAGACGATGGAGGCTTTGGGCCTCTCCTCCCCATGTGTCTCGCATTTCCTCCACTTCTCTCGGAGCCTCGCGTGTGGCTTTGCGCCTTTGCGCCGTTGCGCTTTTGGCTGTGCCGTGACGCATTGTTTTGTTGTTGTGCCTGTAAGGCGACGACAAGGCGAAGACACGGCGACGAGACAGGTGGTACCAGCTACTGTGCTGGCAACGAGAAGCAAGGGCCAAGGCAAGGCGCGTCCTCAGTGCCCTCGCTGGCAGCATCCGTCCGGCTGCGGACATGATCAAACTGTTCCGTGGATAATTTGGGTCCCACCCCACCGACTGCGACTCTGCTCGCGCGCGCGTCTTCTCACTGGCCGCCTCCTTTCCTTTCCCCCCTTTCTCTTGCTCTTTGTCCTTCACTTTCACTTTTTATATCGCCGTGATGCTTCGGCAACACAGGGCCATAGCCACTGGCAGATAGGGCAACGGAGAGTTTTGACCACCAGGGCATTAATTTTGCTTTTCACATGCACAGCCTCCAAAGCAGAAAAGCAGACAAGTAGAAAAGAGGCGACCACTGCTGGCATCGGTGCCGGAGAGCGAATCTGGCTGCTCTGTGAAACCGGGACGGCGCTACAGCCACCCACCTGCATATTCCGTACTAGCCGGCGCAGACCGTGCTCCGAGAGTACATCGACCTCCGCACAGAAAGTGGGCTGGCCCTCGGATTGGCGCTGTTGCTTGTGAAAGTGTGAAAGTCTGGATTCCCATTTCCAGTCCCATTTCCCACTGCGCCAGGCTCAGGTGCTTGCATACGAATACGTTGTTAGTGGAAAGGTGGCTTCCATTGTTGATAGCCCAGCGCGTAGGTACGAATGAATACCCATACCCGTGCAGGTTCTGTACGACAGAGTGAGGCTCTAGAGACTTTGGAGAGACAGCGCCGGCCCCACCAAGGCCTCTTTTTTGCCTTGCCTTGGTTGTTCCCTTGATTCTCGTGGCCACACCCTCGATCCCTCCAATGGAAACTCAGGATGCGCCTTGGACTGTATGTGCCCGCCGAAGCTGTGCCGCCGTCGGAGAGCCGCGGTGCACGGAGTATTTGCTATGGAGGCATGGACACGTAGATGGACTTGTCGCTGTCGTACCGGCGTCGTGTGCGTACATGATCGGACGTGTAAAGTCGCAAAATCACCAGATCGGGTGTTGCAATGTCAGCAGCCAGCCGAAGCGTCTTTTTTTCCCTCCCTCGACCAGAGCCTGGGAGCCTGTGGGAGGAATCGGACGATGGAGCTTTTTCGGTTCCGGCGCGGCTCACGGAGAGCGTTTCCAGGTGCACCACGCGCCGCGTCAGTCAGCCCATCTGCTGGGGCACGGCGGAAAGGCATTGGCTGATTGGCCGCATCTCAGCAAGCATCGTCGTCATTGGTCCCCCGGATCAAAGTGGGCGAGCCCGGCTTTTGGGAGGAGGCAATCGGCGCTTGCTGGTGAAATGAGAATCAAGGTCGGGGGCAGATGAGAAATGGGGGAAAGGGGGCGAAGGCCGCAGCTCTCACTCGTTCGGCACAGTTGGAGGCGTGGACGCCGCAGCCTGGGCTGGGCTGCCCACGCGCGATGAGAATTTCTGACTGGAGTTTGAATTGCCTTTTGGGCGGGTTAATGCACCTACTTAGCTGAGGTGCATACAGTACACGTTGTTGTCGGGAACCTGCGGGCCCTCTGGTTCTGATTCTGACTCTGATGCTGATTCTGCTGCCATGTCGTCGTTTGTTGCCAGAGCAGAGACATTCATGTTTGACTCGCGAGAGCAAAATCGTGCCTGGATTTGGATGGATCAGTACAAGGCGAGTACCAACAGCGCAGACAATAGCTGGCCCAGACCCTGAGTACTGTGGCTGTATCGGGCAGAAGCAACGGCAGGCGGCAAAACTCCGATCTGGCCCTGGCTGCGTCATTGTGGGATACTGTACCAAGGGCAGTGGCACTAGCCTGGCCGGAAGAGCGCGACACTTTCGCACACCCCAGGAAAAGAGCGCAGCGCAGGCGTCTGTGACTTGGGCCAACGCTGGGTGGTAAAGAGGACGGGAGGCCACATTCCGAGAGCCTGCGAAAGCCAATGCCTCTTTCTGCTGGAGGAGATTGCATTTTGGCGCTTCTGCCTATGGGTGGCGGCGAGAAAATTTGCATAGTAGAGCGCTCATATTATCTTGCTTTACTGGCTTTGTTGAGATGACGGGAGAGAGTTTAGATAATCTGGCACGAACAAACGGGATCAAGTCCAGGTTGTCGAGATGCGAATCCCGCCAGCGCTGTAGGTACCGCTGGAGGCTCGCTGGAACACTCTCGCTGGACGCTCTGAAAAAAACGGCTGTCCAGAACCCTGTGGGTGGGGCCGGCAGGACAAGGCCTGAAGCCGATCCGCCCGTGGGGCTTCTGAAGCTGTGGCCGCTGCCCGCTGTCCGCTGGGACACACACTCTCTCGACACGCCCCCCGCCTTTCATCCCCCAAAGACCCTCGCGCCCGTCTCCTTGTTCCATCTCTTCCCTCCTCACCCATCGCCAGATTTTTCTTCCCCTTCTCCTTCTATCCCTTTACTCACCTGCGCTGTGCAGACCTGCGATCCCACCTGTTATCCCTCTACCACGGCCTCCATCTTTCTGATTTGCCTCTTTACTTGCGCAATCTCTGCCGAGAAGAGCCTGTCGTCAGCGCGTGCACCGTCCTTCATCCCGGACCTGCGGTGTCGCCATCTCCGGCCCTCTGCAAACTTGCCCGTCACCATCGCGACGCAGCAAAAGCCCGGTGCCGACCGAGTCGTCTCTGGGACGGCCACGCGCCTTGCATCGCATCGCGCAATTTTTCCCTCGTCAATCCCCTCTCTTCTGACCCGAATCTTCGCCCACAATGTCCTCCGGCGTGGTGCGCTCCACTGCCCTTAGAGCCGGCGGCGCTTGTGTGCGCTGCCGCAAGGGCAAAACCAAGTGTGTCTACGAAAACGGCCGCGCGCCTTGCAAAAACTGCGCAAAAGGCATGCATGAGTGCTATCTGCCCTCGGAGAGCATGGCCCATCACCACGGCCAAAGCCCAGCTCGCCATACCGCTGCTCATCGCCCTTCTCGCGACGCTTTGCCGGCCTCCGGGCCCGGTGCCTCTGACGCCAGGCAGCCCGTTGTGGGCTCAGGCGGAGCCAGACACGTTCAGACCACCTCCGAAAAGTGAGTGCTTTGTTTCCTTGCGCGCCCCCTCTTTTGTCTTTTATCGCCGCCCGACACAGAAGAAAAAAAAGAAGCAAAAGAAGAATTATTTCTTCCTTTTCTTCTCTTTTTCATTCCCTCGTCCTGCATCGACGTCGTCGTTGCCTTGGCCTCTGTTGGGACGGTGTCAATCCCGTCTCGTCCCCTGGCCCTAGCCCTTGGCCCTCGGTACAGCCTCTGCCCCCCCGACTATTTCCCCCCCGAGTGGCCCGGCCGCCCTTCTAGCCTCGTGCTCACGTTGAGCTATGCTGCTTGTTTCTTGTCCCCACTCGCCCATTTCCGTTCGGATGGCAGAACGGCCCGATTTTTTCTTTACCGCCGCCCTATGCGCGAGCTGTCAAATTCTCAATTCCCCCTCCAAGTCTAGTTTGGCTGGCCGATGATGCCGCCGGAACCCGAGCGGAATGTTTGCTAACGCTGCCTCAGGCTTACACCAGAGCTCATCGCCGAGTGCGAGCGAGTCGTCTCAAAGACATTCCCGGCCTGCGTGGCCTTTCACAAGCCGACGTTTGTGCAGCAGCTCAAGAACGGCACGCTAGAATCAAGCCTCGTCTATGGTCTTTTGACAGCCGCCGCACGGTAAGCCTCTCTTCTCTCTCTTCTCTCTTCTTTTTCTTCTCCAAGGCATGCGCTGCCGTCAGGCAAGTGACGAAACATGTTTCAGCCGCGGCCGGCCTCTGTGGATCAATTGGTCCGATCAGGCGCCGCATGTCAGGCTACAACACAAGCCTTGTCCGGCTGTGGCTTGGCATCTAGGAACGCGCATTGGCTTTGGCCATTTCTCTTCCTATTTCCTTTTAATTCTGAAATAATGCAACATGAGCTGACACAATCTTCAGGAGCTCTCCAAACCTCATCCGGCGCTATGGTGGCACCCCCACGGCGGCTGCCGACACCTTTGCCGGAAAGACAGTTTCCCTAATCAATGCCAACCTGGACCAGCCTAATCTTGCTGATATCCAGGCTCTCTGCCTCGTCATCATTCACGAATGGGGCAGCCGGAATGCCGTCCGTGCCTACGTCTATCTCGGCCAGGCCACGCGGCTGTTGCAGATGTACCGGATTCTTAACAGCCATCACGCATCTGACAATGCCGACCAGTTCCTGCGTGACGAGTCCTTTCGCCGCACCTTGTGGTTGACTTACATCCTCGACTGCCTTCTCACCTGTACGCCTGGCCGCTACCCTGCCCTGGCTCTTCAGGATACTACCGACGTGGCCTTGCCCTGCTCGGACATCAACTTCGCATTTGGTAATACCGTATATGTGAAGACGCTCCCGCAGCAGCTCGCCCAACACAACGCCCACGCATCACCAAGCCATGTGCCAACCGGCGAGATTGGCGAGTACGGATACATCGTCTTGGCTGCCACCATCTGGCGCGATGTCGTTGGCATGCTCGCCGTGTCTAGCTTCCGTGAGGATGATTGCACAGACCTCGTCATCAAAATCGAGAGGCTCCGAGCCACCCTCCCTATGCAGTTTGTCGATAAGCCTGGTCAAATCAACCTTCATATGACGATGGGATCTGGCTATACTTTTGCCATGCTGCACTGCCTGATTCACTGCGCCACCATCTTCGTCCATCGTCGACGGCTTTTGGAAGATGTGACATCTCCCTCGTTCAACATAGAATCATACCGGATGAGCCCCCGGTGCCACGACATCGTCGATCGACTCTTCACCTCCTGCCACGGCACTTTGTCTCTCCTGGCAGCGGTCGAGTCTGGCGCTGAGAAGGATCATGTCACCTGCTTCCCCATTTTCATGCTCTTCTCCGCATTCACCGCCGGTGCGACCATTGCCTACCTCTCACTCAAAGGGCTGACACCTCCCAATGCCGTCGAGACCGCGGCGCACATTGTCAAAGACGGGCTGCGCTTTATGCACGATGGCAACGAGAATTGGCCTCTCATGACTAGTTGGCTTAGGCACCTGACCGTTATGCAGCGCGTTCTGCACAACGATGCCGCGGCCATGATGGGCGGTCCTGCTGGCCACGCACCTCACCCTCACATGCCTTCGGCTGCCATCAAGGACGAGATGTCGTCAAATGCTGATACCAACCCAGACGCCATGGAATATGACCAGCAGAACTCTGGTGTCGCGCCTGGTCAGCACCCCAGTGAACCACGCTCGGTATCCGGCTCTGCCCGAGGGGAAAGCAGCGAGCCACCCATCTCCCTTCCGCGGCGGCCCGGGGTCACAACCATCAACGGAGGGTCTAACCACGTCTCCACCCCGGACGCCGTATCTCCGCCACCAGCCGGTGCGCCGCAAGCGAATATGCAGGTGCATGAGGTTAAGCGACAAAGTCCTGAGATGGTTCAAAATGGCATGGTCTCCGTCCACGACGGTCAGACTACGAGTCAAGACATGACTGCCCCAGAGCTGTGCGAAGCTTTTGAGCGCCAGCTGCTCGATCTCGACGATCTTGCCGCCTTCATGGGTGGCGGAGTCTGACTCAATGCAGCAGGCGAGGCAAGCGAGGCATCGCAAATGGCAGCTACAGACGGGGCCATGATGCTAATGAGCCTCGCTGGGCGCGCAATGTAGAGAGAGCTAGCTAGCTTGGTTACGTCTCCCTCTTCTCTTCTCTTTCTCCTCTCCCTCTTTTCTTTTTTCAAGAGCGTACAAGACGGGATCTGCAAGACAAAGAACGGCTATACAAAATTACGGCATCGTCAAGACGCATATAATGACACGACACGGAGACTGGAATCGTTATGGATTGAATTAATATGGGGGGTTTGTACGTGTAGGACTATTAACCGGACAAGTCTCATTTTTTTATTATTTGGATTTTGGTTTTCCGATACCCCGGGAGGAGGGCGGTAGGAGAGGCGTTGAGGCAAATAGTGATAGGAAATGGTCGGCTTTGAGTAGTTTTTGATAGTTTTGGTTCAAGCTGGACTGAATTAAGATTATGCAATTCGGAAACTAAGTCTTTTGTTTTGGACCTTTGAAGCTTTGAATCATGACTCGGAGTGGCGGATAGGTGAGGATACGGAAGCGGTCCGGGAAGCGGGAATAAAGTGGGAGAGGAAGATGCTTGATAAGCTTCGTCAGGAATCAAATTGAGGTTCTCCGCGCATTGAAGATGATGACTTGCGAGAATGATTAATTGTTTGATACACGTTTGATGATTACAGCATGATTGACGCGGCCTTGTTCCCGTATCATTCCGAGTGCCCCTTTTCTCCGCATCGTCTAGAGAAGTTTCAAGAGGGCGTTGGAGAAGAGCCGTGAGAATTTTTTGGGGTCAAGATGTGGGGAAGCAGGAAAAAGAATGGGACGAGGACGTGGGGAAAGCCCGGGGGAAGGCAAGCATTGAGAATTAATTCAATGGTTTCATTTTTTTGGGAGCGGCAGTTGGAGGAAGGGCTTTTTAGCGGGCACGGAAATGCACCGAGCAAAACTATTGTGGAGTTTTGGCTCGTTCTAGTGTTCAGCGGCGATTATTTTATATGATTTCTCCGGTGACATGTTACGAGGATAAGGGTTTTTCGTGGAGAAGATGGGAGGAGAAAAGTTGGGGTAAAAATGGGATTTTGACTGATTGACGCGTGCTACGGAGATGTAGTGTTACATGGGGACGATAAAAAACCGGATCTAAGATTCCCTTAGGAGAGTATCCGTAGTTTTAAATGAAAAGAAGGTGATGAGATTTGCGGATGCGGAGGAGAGGGCGTTTTTTGCATGGTGGGTGAATCCGGGGGACGAGTTCGCTTGTTGGTTGCAGGGGTTTTTGACTGTTGGTGGATGATCCTTTTCCTTTTTTCTAAAGGCCGCGGAATGTAGGAGGCAGGAGTCAAAAGAGATTGTTTTGGCGTGACGTCGTGTTACTGCAACTTGCCGCGAGCTGAAAAAGAAGGATTACTATTTCTGGCTACACTAGAGGGAATTTCTCGCGTGGTAAAATCCGGACCGTAGCATTCGATTCTTTTTTAAGTCTATCCAGAAATGCTCCCTGTGGGTTGCAATCTGGAGGCCTAGTGCTTAGACTTGTAACGACGGAAAATGCCGTTCGCGTGGGAAAAAAAGGGCATGCTCCAACTCTAACGCCTGGATTTTTAGATTGTTTGGCGTTGGGGCTATTTTGTATGGGGCAGAGGGACCAAGATCCTATTGTTGCTGATGAGTTGGATCCCTATTGTCAAGGAAAAGAAAAAGAAAAGCAGTCACGTGTATTATGGACGTTGTGCTTTTTCTCAGGCCATTCTACTGCATTTCATCTCGTCCGTATCCGCTCGCCCCAGGCTGAGTCGAGCTGCGAAAACGGCTGACATTTGCCTCTTTGCCAAGCTATGTAGCTATCCAGCAACCAAAGAGCAAGCGGCAAAAAATACAGGGTCTAGGATCTGTGAACTGAGTCAAAAACGCAAGACTATCTATTTGGGATTGAATGTTCGGACTTCTTCCGGAAGAGCCTGCATGGAATGTGGCTCTCGGAGTCAACTCGCACGAGCAAGCCCAGTAAAAACAACTAGCGTCTTCTTTTCTGCTTCTCCAAGCCTTCTCTTGTCTAGTTGGTGGCTTTTTCCTGCTCTGGTTGCGGACGAGGCTCGTAGGTTTTTTTTCCATTTGATCCTTTCAAGCGAGAATGCGGTCCGGCGCCGGCAATCAAAAGTATTAGCCGAATCTACCGAGTTTGCCAGCCAATGGAACGACACCAAACTGCTTGGTGTGCTTTATGTAATACCGCTAGATTGACTCGTGGCTTGAAAAAAAAGAATGGAAAGTAATAAATGGATAAATAATAAAAAATGGTAATGCTGGTGCCTGATGATGAGGCGGAAAGAGTTGCCCTGCTCTAGTCTTGCTCATGGCCTTGCCTTGCTTTGCGGTAGAAGAAAAGTGCGAGACACTTGCCTCCAAATACTGCCACCACTTCTCTTTTACCCATCCTCATACTTGTCAACACATACTCGTACACTTTGCTATGAATAACAATAGGCAAGCAGTGCGTATTCTATTCAGCTGTCCTCCGTATTGCTTACTTTACCATGTAAGTTCTTACTTTCTCATAAGGTTGACTCCCCATGCGGGCGGGGAAGCAGGTCCGAAATCCTGATTGGCCCGTGCAAGCTGGAGAGAGCATGCCAAGCCCGTCGACCGGCAATCCTGTGCCGAGAAGGCTGCCATTTGCTGCCAAGACGGGACTAGGCTTGGCATCTAGCGCTGCAGATCCTGGTCCAAAGACAAACTATTCGCGACTTCATGATGGCGGAGAAGCGCACTCGAAAGGGAAAGGGCACCTGGGGAATCGAGAGCCGGATGCGGACATCGATAGCGCCAAGTACATCATCATGAAGCGAGAAGTAAATTGTGTCGATGCGTGTAGATCGGCTGTTAGATGATTGCCAATGAACCTGGAGAAGCTTCTTTTTGTGTTTGTACGGAATACAGTAGCTGTGGTCGGCTCACGGGCAGCTTCTGATGAACCAGCACATTGTTCAGACGAGTCAGAGAAGGGCTTTGATGCTTTGGAGATTCCCGAATCACGGAACTCGTACGATTTGAACGACGGAGAATGGATCTGATCGTGGCTTGCATCATGGCTGAATCTCTCGGTTAGGCGTCTCGAATCACATTTCCGGCAAGCCATGGAGGCGTTAATCCGGTTGTGTTTGGCGTTGTGTCGAGCTGAAATGTCTAGCTCCATCCCCAACTCTCAATGACCTCTGGTACGAGTCATCAAGCAACAGCACTCGAGCATCCACACAGCTGTTGCTCGTAAGACATTACAATTGCAAGCATCGTACATCGTACATGATCCTTCTTCGGCATAGCCGCCGTGCCTTTCCAAACTTGGAGCCTTCTTCGCTGTCATCTGATGGGTGCCCGCTAAATAGACTGAGAGCACAGAATTTGGCCGGTCCCGAATGTCAAAACGATGGCCAAGCAAGGATCAGCCGCATGTGTTAACCGACTACGAGTACAGGTTGGAAGAAGCGTTCGCACGGCAATCCTTCATTTGGAGGATGTTGCTCCGTTGGTTTGCGACATCCATGTAAGTCACTTGTGACGGGCTCCATCTCATGGTGTGTGACTGGCCGGCAGACGCTGTCATGGTGGTTCCAAGCCGGGTGGATCAGGCTTTGATTTTTTTCTTCTGTCTCTTGACCCCGACCCTGGTCGTTACATTCGTATTCCCATTCACTTTGCGGGAACAGATAACCGGACTACGGCTGGCAGATCCTGCTGTACAATAGCCCGCCTGCTGGTGCTCCCACTAGATCATGACGTTGGGTCTCAGCCCCAACCCCAGGAGCAACAGAGAATAAGCTCAGGTTGTGTTGCAGCGAACGTCTGTGGAGGCAAGGCTAGAGAATAATTAGGCTTGAACTTTTAGCCCCATCTTGGCTCCGTCTTCGTCTCCGAGCCAGTGCCAGCATCACGCACTGGCATGTACGGACGCTGGTATTGTTGCGAATTCGCCGTTCCAGACCGGCTCGTGGGCCGGCTCCAGGAAACGTGGAGAAGGGCTAGCAAGCACAGGCACCATGTAAGCCTCAACCCTGGAGAATTCCCGCTTTTATACATGATCATTCTGGGGTTCCCCAACTTGCTCTGCGTTTAGCCATCGCCCCTCGCCCTCCCTTCCCTTGCTCCGCATTTTCTATATATCTCCTCCCCCCTCCTCCAGGTTTTTGGAGTCCATTCCTCTCCACGGCCTCCCTTTTCTTCTTCCTCTCCTCTAACTCTTCCCTTTGGCCTTGTCTCATAGCATCGTCTTCTCTGTAAACACCGCCATCATGGTAGGGAATAATGAGGAATACTGGGTTCCCGAGAACTACGACAACATGTCGGCTGGCACCTACCTGGCCACGCGGTTCTCGTCGCTCAAGCCGCCCATGCTCAACTTGCCCAACCCGTGGAAGCTTCTGCGCATGCTCAACCGCCAGCAATGGGCCTTTTTCGCCATTGCCTTTTGGGCCTGGACGTGGGACGCCTTTGACTTCTTCACCGTGTCTCTGACCGTTGCGGACCTCGCCAAGCAGTTCGACAAGCAAACCACAGACATTACCTGGGGCATTACGCTCGTGCTCATGTTCCGATCCGTCGGCGCCATCCTCTTTGGTGTTGCTGCCGATCGCTACGGTCGCAAGTGGCCCTTTATCGTCAACAACCTGCTGTTTATCGCCCTGGAACTGGTAAGACACCCTTCCATTCGAATTGTGTTATTTCCGCAATCTGTGACTTGGCGATTTGCCAAGATTGAGCCGGCGGTGCCACCCGCCTTGGCCACAGGCCCCAAAATCCCCGCCAATAGCCAGCGGCACTGCACGCACTGTAACTGCCGGAGCTATTGATTTTGCTGCTCAATTCATCGTGGGCTCATAAAAACGCTCGGAGAATAAATTGATGCGATTAAGAAATAACCGCTAACCATGGCTGTCCTTTGTAGGGAACTGGCTTCTGCAACACATACAAGCAATTCCTCGCCTGTCGCGCCCTGTTTGGCGTTGCCATGGGTGGTTTGTACGGAAATGCTGCCGCCACCGCTCTGGAAGATTGCCCGCAAGAGGCTCGCGGTATCATTAGCGGTATGCTCCAGCAAGGTGTAAGTCAGCTCCGATATCGCCCTGTTTTGAGATCAAAACACCAAAAAGGACCAAATTTGCTAACCAGCTTGATTTGAATAGTATGCCTTTGGATATCTCCTCGCCGCCGCCTTCGCTCGTGGACTTGTCAACACCACTTCTCACGGATGGCGCCCTCTGTTCTGGTTCGGCGCCTGCCCGCCCGTCCTCTTCATCGCCTTCCGTCTGATGATGCCCGAGACTCAGACATACCGTGAACGTGAGCGCATGCGTATCGAGGCCGGCCAGAACAGAAGCAACGACGAATCTGTTGGCAAGGTCTTCATCAAGGAGGGCAAGGTGGCCGTTAAGCGTCACTGGATCCTGTTGACCTACCTTGTTCTTCTCATGGCTGGCTTCAACTTCATGAGCCACGGTAGCCAGGATCTGTACCCTACCATGCTTACGAACCAGCTGGGATTCAGTGCCGACAAGGTCACCGTGACACAGGTCGTTGCTAACCTGGGTGCCATGACTGGTGGTACCATTGTCGGCTTCGTGAGCCAGTCTGTGGGCCGTCGCTTCAGCATCATCATCTGCTGCATTGTCGGCGGTGCTCTGCTCTACCCCTACACCTTTGTGCACGACACATCCATCATGGCCGCTGCTTTCTTCCAGCAGTTCTGCGTGCAGGGCGCTTGGGGAGTCATTCCCATCCACTTGATGGAGCTGTCTCCCGGTGCTTTCAGGACCTTTGTCGTCGGTACCGCTTACCAGCTCGGTAACCTGGTGTCTTCGGCCTCTTCTACCATCGAGGCGCGCATTGGCGAGCGCTTCCCCCTGCCGCCCACAGCCTCTGGCACCAAGCGCTACGACTACGGCAAGGTCATTTGCATCTTCATGGGCTGCGTCTACGCCTACGTCCTGGTCCTGACCTTTTTGGGTCCCGAGCAGCTTCGCAAGAGCTTCGACGTGGCTTACGACCACGACGCTGCCGAGGTTGCTGGCTGGGATGACAAGCCCAAGGCTGTGCACGACGAGGAGTTTGATACCAAGGCGCGGGACTCCACCGCGGAGAAGCGAGCTACTGAAGAGGTTTAAATCCGGATACCCGTAGTTTTTTGAATGTCATGTTTTGATTTGTTTGGGAAATTTGGGAAATTGGAGGCCAAAGCTATGAACACTTTGATTGGCCCCCGAGGGTTTTGATAGGATGCTCTTGGAGCTCCGGGCAGTTAGAAATGTGAAACTGTCGATTATGACGTGACGCAATATGCGGTTTATACATAACGAACAAATACCAAATTTATATGAAGCCCGCCATTTGGGAAATGAACCTTGAACGTGCAAGTGATCTTGAGTGATGTAGGAGAATCTGAGGTCGAGTTCATGAGACAACCTTGTCGTTGAAGCAACACAAGTAGAAAGCATAGAGGTAGTCGATTCTACACGCATCCCTCATATGTGTGATCCGTATATATGCGAACATGCTTTTATATTTGTGTCAAGAGTCCGTATTATAATCGATCTATGTATGGATCTTGCAGCAGACGCCAGTCATCAACAAACGCGACAAACGAGACATGAATGTATATATAGTCGTTATAATTTCTCATTTCATATAAAACAAAGAAAATAATAATAAGAAAAAACGCCCCTCATAATCATGATATTCTAACAAGAGGTATAAAAAGCACAGTCGCCCTCATCGCATTCGACCCGTTTAGTCACGGTGGTGGTGGTGGTGGTGTCCGCCCTGGCCTCCGTAGGCCATGTTCTCAGCCTCCTTCTTCTCCTTGCGTTTCCTACGAGAAATTCCGTTAGCATTCTCTCTTTTATCCAATTATTAGGTTGGGCATATTAAAACGTACTCAAACACGTTCTCAATCAAGTTTGCGGCGATGGCACCGCCCACAGCGGCCAGACCACTGCCCACGAGGCCTCCGCCAGCCTTCTTAGCAGCGAAAGCAGCGGCACCGCCTCCGATGAGGGTCGCGCCGAGGCCGCGGTCGCCGTCCTGGCCCTCAGCGCCGGGGTACTGGCCCTGCTGGTCGGCGCCGGGGTACTGACCGCCGTAGCCAGGCTGCTGCTGACCGTACTGCTGCTGGTGCTGGCCGTACTGTTGTTGCTGGTCGTACTGGGGCTGGCCGTAGGGAGAGGCGCTGCGGTTGTTGTCGTATTGGGGCTGGCCGTAGTGTTGTTGTTGTTGCTGAGGGGGGTAGGATTGGTTGTATTGCTGCTGTTGGCCGTATTGCTGCTGTTTTTTTGTGTTTTGTTAGTCGAGAAGACGAGAGAGATTGTTTGGGAGAGACGAGACGAACCTGCTGAGGGTAGCCCTGCTGCTGCTGGGGATAACCGCCTCCGTATTGTTGCTGCTGGCCGTATTGCTGCTGAGGGGGGTATCCGCCGCTGCCGCCGGCGTTGTTGTAGTAGTCGTTGGCGGACATGATGGCGGGGTTTATCTAAGTTTGTGAGGTTTTATAAAGGTGGAGGGTTCGGAAATGTCGCAACTACGAAAGCGACTGGAAGAAGAGGCGTAGAATGAGGATGTAAAAAGGATAAGAGACCAGATAAGTAAGAAAGAGTCAGAAGCACAGGCAAGCTTATTTATTCCGTTTTTATAATCATGCGGGCAAGGGACCTCTCCATCTCTTTTGGTGGGGGGAGTAAGGACATGGACACTTGATCCTACTAACACGGCGCCTGGCCTCTCAGCTGGACGGACGGTGGTTCAGTGTTAGCCTTAGCGGCTGTTTCGAAGCACACGAATCAGCATGGCTGGTGGAGGCGTGTGTGGATATTGGGCCTCGGATTACTTTGCGCCTGTGTTCTGTGTTCCCTGCGGTTCGTGCCTTTGCCTTTGGTATGCAAGGTACATGTGCATTGGGGGAGTGGCGCAGTCACTGCGGCTCTGGGAGGCGCGCTTGGGCGGTGGAATCCAGCAGAACAAATGACGACTGATGACAGTGATTCTACATGGGAAGGTTATGGAAACATGTTGGAAGATTACAGTACGATTTGCTTTTCATATAGTATGCGTTCAGTTTTGTAGACACTGGTTGCTGAGGGCTGATGAAATGGACATGTAGGTGAGCGGCGGCTAATATCACCAAAATTGTAGAAGGGCCAGTCAGCTCAGACAGGGACACCCAGGCCAGGCCACGGCTTTCCCGGCACATTCTGGAGCTGTCGACAGACTTTTGGTCTTGAACCCATCAGGCTAGAGAGTCTGCTGGATGGGACGGATGGGAGAGAGAGGGATTATACAGTACAGAAGGATTATACGAGGGGTTCGCATGCAGGATGTTGCAGCAGCAGAAAGTATCAATCTGAACAAAGACTCTATGTCCTGATATGATGTGACATGTACGTAGATATGACTGACTCCCTGGATGCAAGAGCAACTTGACTTTCATACAGAACAACAAGGTGCATCTAACTAAAAACCAAATTACGAAGCACCAAATATCTCATTCCGCAAAATATTCAGCGCAGTTTGATCCTCAAAAAGAGGGGAAAATGGAAGAAAGCTTTCCATCCCAAAAGTCCGAAACAAAAGTGGCGGCGCGAGCTACACGGTAGCACTCCAGATTTCCCAGCCATCCGCTCAGCCACTTCTATTTCGTGCTTCTTTGTTTCTCAGGGGCAATCATGTGCTGAAACACTAGAAGAGCAAGCCACACCAACATCAGCCGACGCGCATCTTTTTTTGCCTCTTAGACGCCCAAGGCTGATTTTCTCATGTCTCCAGGGCTTGATTCCGTGAGGGGCCGGGCGGTTAAGGATTACTCTGTGCAGGGTCCTAGGGTCCCCCATACTATGGAACCTGCTAAGACGGGGTCGCATTGCATTTCGCGTCTTTTGTCCTATTTCGATGGGTGAGGCTCTGCGTTTGAGGGGCTGTTTAGTCGCCGGTCGCTATCGTTTACGAGTACTCTCATATTCATAGTCAATATTCACAGATCTGAATTTCTAAATATCACTGATATTCATGTTCTCTCACAAAATGTGATGAATATTGACGGCTGACGAGAACCGTCTGCTCCGTGCAGAGGCTTAGCTCTGGAGCACTTGTTGTCTTGGCTCTCAACAGCAGTGGTCAAGTCACGGCCAAGAACTCTTGGCTAGCTATTCGTTCTCCATCCAGCGTAGCATCTTTGTTACCATATAGCAATACCTTATGACCAAGTAGAGACAGGTCAGTCATGCTCAAAATCACGCCTCCATCGCAGGCCAAAATGCATTCTCCGCCGCCACCACCTCGTGCCACTTCGCCAACGCCCTATCCAACAACTGCACCCTAACAAGCTCGTCCGCGTCCCGCCGCAGCTCCATCTCTTGCTGAACCGCGGCATCGATAATCTCGCCCAGCTGGTCGACAAACTGCGCAAACTCCTTGGAGCTCCAGTTCGGGATGAACTCCCGTCTGAGGGCCCCGCCGTCGGCATCGTCTTCGTCTTTGCCATCCGAGGGAGTGGAGAGCCGGGATGCAGCGCCGGACCAGGCGTCGAGGTAGCATTTCTCCGTTGCCCAGAAGACGATGGCGGCTTCGAGCCAGGGGAGGATGACGTCGTTGTCGCTGCTGGGGGAGATGCCGTCGAAGAGAGCTTCGAAGCGGCGTAAACCTTCGAGTTTGGTGTCGTCAGCAACACGGCCGTCGGCATCAGCAGGTAGATTCACGTCGATGCCGTATTTGGCCGCAGTTTGGACGAAGAAATCCTCCTCTCGACGGATGTTCACAAGCGCATCAATCATCCAGTGAAGCAGCTTTGCGTTTGGTAGGTGCTCTCGCTCATTTGTGTCATCACGAGGAGGCGTCACCACCTCGGGGAGCTGCAGAAAGCTCAGTAGACGGCCCACGCCACGGATGTAGGCGTGAATATACAACCGGTCATTGGCAAGCCATTGACCTAGAAGAGTTTTGGAGACGCGGCCTTGGGAAGCGTTGGCGAGGAATGGGGATTGAGTGGCCGATTTGTAGCCGAGAGGGTCGGAGATGAGAATGGTTTGGGTGAGAGAAAAGGGTGTAGACATTGTATTGATATAATTAGCCCGTGATTGACTTTTTGAGGGTGAGTATTAGTTAGATGCGATATTCATGTCAGTGAGATATATAAATGTAGTGACAAGGGGCTTTTGGGAGAAGATTGAGGTGTAAATGTGAAGCCGAAATACTGCGCATGTGTAGATCAGTAAATTACGTCACGCGGATGACTTTACTAGACACGCAAGAAGCGACATTCTTGGCCAATGCCTCATTCAGATCACTGGCCACGATTCTTGTGAAAATTTGCCCCTGCTTATGGTAGCGCTTGATTAATAGGTATTTGTTAGAGAAAAACACCCAAGTGGTTAAAAGAGTTGGATATCCTCTTATTATGCTACCCTATGGTGTTTTGAGTTCTATGCTAAAGTGCTCGGCATTTAATGAGAAACTTTCTTTATTCGTAATCTGAATACTGGAAAAACAGTTTCTTCAAGTCTATTTTATTCTATCGGCATCTTTGGTTTCATTTTCGCCCTCGTAGTTTTCCGTAGTCTCTCTGATGTATGTAACTTGGCAGTCGCCATAATTCGAAATGCATTTTATCTTCATCTCTAGAACCAAGACGGCTCGTTCCCCGTTTTGTAAAATTCGTGAAATAAAAAAAAAAATCGCAAAAGATGTCGCATCATATCAATTGCCGAATGGATCATCGATTCGTATTCCCTCTTCAAGCCTTAACGGGAGGAATCACCATGCCGTACTTCTCATAGGGGAAGTTCTCCAGGCTAACAAGGTACTCGGACCAGCCATCGCCCAGCTCCCCGACCTGGTGCAGGTCGACTTGTCCTGCCTCACCAGTTCGGCCAGCCAAGACTTCCTCCTCACGGCCAGCGTACTCCTTCTTGAGCATAGGGTGAGGGCACCAGATGACACGCATGCCAGCACGGCGGCCAGCTTCGACGCCGGGGACGGAATCTTCAAAGACGAGGCATTCCTCCGGCTTGATGGGGGCCTCTCCCTCAGGCAGCGAATCGTTGATGGTCTTGAGGGCGAGGAGGAAGATGTCCGGGAGAGGCTTTCCACGACCAGGAGTGAGACGAGTGTCATCACCCACAACACGTCGATTGTCGGGGAAGACAGAGAAGAGATCAGCGAGGTGATTCGTCTTGAGCTTAAAGTTGCCCATGTGCGAGCTCGTGGCCAAGGCAATGTGCACCGCGGGTGTCTCAACACCAGGCTGCTGAGTTCGGACCAGGCTGGTGAGCAGCTCAGGGACGCCTGGCAGAGGCTTGGTGCCAGGGAAGAGCTTCTGGTGCAGGACAGCGTTCTCAGCTGCGAATTCCTCTGCCGTGATGGGGAGCTGGGCCCATTCCAAGAAGATCTTGTTGGCTTGTGGGCCAGGACGGCCCTGGAGCTGGGCCTTGATGGACCAGGGCAGGGAGGGGCGAGAGTACTTGTCCAGGATGAGATTGATGCAGAGAGTGTAGATGTCCTCGGTGTCGAGAAGGAGGCCGTCCATGTCGAAGAGACAGGCTCTCACGGGAGGGAAGCTGGGGTCGTGGTTTAGCACTCAATCGATGGATGAGAGTGAGCGATGAGGAACATACTCGGTTCGGGGAGCCATTTTTGATGAGAGAGAGGCAGAAGATGGCTTCTTGTGGCTGTTGTTGTAGAGGGTAGAAGATGAGGTTGAAGATGAGGCAGATGAGAGACGATGTTAGGTGTAAAAGGTTCTGTTGAGCGAGAGTTGAGGGATCGAGGGATGCTCCTTATCCTCGCCAACTTTTTTTTTCTTCTCCCGCGCGTTGGCAGCTGGCGGCGGTTTTATGTATCGATCAAAGTCCTCTGATCTACAGCGGCCCAAGTGGGGGCGGGGCGACTTGATTTATCGGGACTCGCCGAATGACTCCAACTGGAGGGCCGACCGGAGTATCGCTGGAGAATTGACATTTGGTTCACTATTGGCATGAGATTTAGTTATTTGTGAAATTATATTTTATACAAAATAAGTTGGTCAATTGAGAACGCGGCCTTTGGTTTACAATGGCGCTGCATCTACCTGTACTCAGGTACAGATCTGCTGTCCTTGTTACTTGGTACCTGAAATTGTCCCGCAGTTCGCTGACATAATCGCATTCATGCCACTTCCCCACCAGCCACGCCTCTACGTAGCCTTCTAGCCATGTTCAATATTCACAATTTCATCTATGACTCGCTGCGATTCAGCACATTAAAGACATACACCACCTAAACATGAGTGACAAAGAAGAAGTCCCAACAAGTACAAAAGACGTATCTCAAAAGGAGAAACCAGACGATGAGCCGGAAGTGGTGAAATTCTCCCCCGAGGAGGAAGCAGTAAGTCCAAATTAGTGTCGTTTATGTCATGGGTTAGGCTCTGGAATATCTCACCTCACTCCTCTTTATACCAAGCTTCGTTCATCTTTTATATCTCTGTACCATATAATAGTTCATGGATTACCCTGAAGATTCTCACTCTGTACTCATACATATATGCAATCAGCCACCTTGTCTTATCTCAATCTTACAGCTCATCTCATCTCATTACCCGGAATGCCCTTAGCAACACGAGCCATCTCTCATTTATCAATATATCTCATATCTTCTCATTATTCAGGATACTCACTCACCTTCTCACACTAGGCTCTCCTCAAAGAATCTCACGCCATCAAGGCCGACGCCAACTCTCTCTTCGCCTCCAAAGACTACCACAATGCCCTCTCCAGATACGACGATGCCATTGCCTCATGTCCCAACTACCTCCACTATGAGCGTGCCGTCATCCAGAGCAACATTGCCGCATGCCATTTGAAAGTTGAGCAATGGAAGGAAGCCATAAAGGCCGCATCAGACGCCATCGACGGCTTAGCAAAGCTGGAAAGCGAGTCAAGTCCAAATGACCCCAAAACCGACCCCGAAGAGGACAAACCAGAAAATCAAGATACCAAAGCCGCTGAAAAAGAAGACGACGATGTGGAAGAAGAGATTGTCAGCTCTGGCGCAGCTCGTTCCGCACCCGCTCCCGCCCCTGAACCAACACCAGAGCAAGTAGCCCAAGAGAATCGCAAAGCAGACATCCTCCGAATCCGCACCAAAGCACTACTTCGGCGTGCGCGCGCCCGTTCAGAGGCTGGCGGCTGGTCGAACCTCGCTGGCGCGGAAGAGGACTACCGCGCGCTCTCGCAAATGCCTGGCTTGACACCGGCTGATCAGCGCACCGTTCGTACACAGCTCAAGGCCTTGCCGCCGCGAACGAAGGCCGCTCAGGAGGCTGAGATGTCGGAGATGTGGGGGAAGTTGAAGAGTCTTGGCGATGGTATCCTTAAGCCTTTTGGGTTGAGCACTAATAATTTCCAGATGGTCAAGGATGAAAAGACTGGAGGGTATAGCATGAATTTCTCACAGGGCGGCTCATCGTCATGACAGGCGAGGCAATACTCTGCATTGTGAAAAGATTACATGGGATTTACTTGGAGGAAATATGGCCATAAATATAACGTTGTAGATGATAGAGCGGTCGTATACATGACCTTAAGCTTGCAACTCTCTAGATTTGAAGTTTATCTGAGCTTATTTGCTATTGCCATAGCGTAGCTAATCTATATCCAGCCCCGAGCGGCCGTCAGCAGCTCACTGTGGATACTCCATTTGAGCCTTCATTCTTTGTAGAATGTTCAGGACCTCCATGCGTTCTTTGTCTCCCACCAGGGCACCCAAGGCAACCAAAAGCGCCTGTACGGAGATTGGTCCCAGACAGCTATCCTCCGTATGGGCCACAATCCCACACACCTCGCGAGCATGGTGCAACTGAAGCGCAATCATTTCCTCCGAAAGCATGGTTTGCTCCATGGGATGTGTCTGCGTGAGTATAGACTGTGCAGTATGATATAAAAGACGACAGAAAACTGCCTCTCGTTTAGGAAGCCTAGTAAAAGAGGTCAGTTCCTATGTTGTCACCCTCATAGGAGAGAACGTTAGACATACCATGTTTTCGGGAAAGTAGAATTGTTCTCCGTCTGATCGGGATACATGTATCCCAACGGACGCATGTTCCTCGGACAAGCGTCGTTCCATTGGTCGCAAAGCTGCTTCAAATGTTTCCATTCCGGAAGAAGATTCTCCAGCGTCCTGTTCTCCCGTAAATCTACATCCGTAAACGATAGCACGCATAGCCTATAGCTTATCACCTTGCCGAGTATAAAGAGCATCCGCTGTACCCACAGTTCTTCGTCCCCATGGGTCATGAATTCGCTGCCATCGCTGGGCATGCACATATCGACACTCCAAGAGTCAACGTACAAGCAGTATCCTGCTTCCAAGCTTCCCACAATATCCAGGTAGGCGTTTAGCCAGAAACAGGCTGACCCAATGCCGTCGCTCTCTGGACTCCATTGGCTTTCGCTGATGATGGAGTTGAGCACGGCAGGACTATGGCCGCCACTCTGCGGGCCTTCTCTGAATATGATGTTGTAAAGTTTGAGAATGACTGCTACGGTTGAGCACTCTTCAATGTCACGTTCTGGATTCTCGTGATAGCGAAACAGCTGCATATTTGCCGTACTGTAATATGCTGCAGCTGTATCGCTCATGTCGGGGTGGCGTTGGGATAAGCGTCGAATCCCACAGGCTAAAAGAGAATAGAGTAACAGCGGAGAGTCGAGGGCTCGGTATGGAAGGAATTCGCCAAAGTATTTTTCTTTGTTGAACGAGTCCATCCATACTGCAACCTCTTCTACATAGATTTGCATATATCGGACATGTTCGGGCATGTCGAGGAATTCGCGCTCCGAGGTGGTGACTGTAGTCGTTGGGCAAGTAACGCTGTCATCCTCAATGGGTTCGCTAACATTCGATCGATCTTCGACTTCAGACAAACTCATTGGCCCTGATTCGACTTCCCCATCTTTACGCCATTCAGTTGCTTGCAGTATCAAACTGTCGCTATATATGCTTCTCGTTGTGTTTGAGCCTTCTGGTGATATATAAACGTGCCACACATGCCCTTGAAGTACATGGTCGGATGGCCCTGGATCTGGACTTGGGAGCTGCGTTTGGACCGCCATTTTGTAGTCAACATGTTGGGTATGCGTCGTATCTGCATATCTGCTTGTTCCTCCTTCATATTCTGAGGCGATATGCCGAGAATCATCTTGAAATGAGACTAAATGTATGCATATTAGCCTAGAACCAAGACAGTTTGGGACCACCCGACCATACAATTACAGGGACCAAATGGAACAAAGTAAGCTGAATCGTGGATCGTAATGTTTGAGAAATTGAGTCGAATGCCGCGTATGCATTTTCGGCCGCCTTTCTCGCAGTTTCGGCAGGCTGGCACTGACTCGTCGCATTTGAGATGTCGATCTCGGCATGTTAGACAGCCGGTGCGCACTCGCTTTGACTTGGGCGTAGGCTTGGATATGGGCAAATCCGCTGAATAGACGCTTTTCATCGTAGCCTTTCCGGTTGCGATCGGTATATGGCACGGATACCTGCTGGAATAATCGACGTGCATAGTTGATTTTGTCGAGAGGAATCGAATCGAAATTATCGGTGATGCTCTAAAGGCTGGAATGTGTTGAAAACTTCCCTCTACCAGATCACTGTCGCAGATTAATTCTCGGAGAACCCGTGGCAAGTAATCTTCGGACTGCACTCCAAAGGATTATTGAGCATACCTGCCAACTGTGTCCAGTTAGAGTAGGCCGAGATCAAGAGACAAAGAAGGTATGCTGTGGTTCCCAAGAAAGCAGGATTAGTATACGCCTAACGTTTCGATTTGTAATCTCAGGTTAGAAATCCTGCCTCATACACGGTATTGGTGTGATGAATAGATCTAGAATGCAGCAGAGGATATCAGGAGTGGAGAGCTCCGAGATGATCAAGTTCATCCAAGCCTAGTGTTGATTTGCGTCTTGCGGTGAAGAATCTGGTCTATATCATACCTTGATGGAGAACACTGCGAGTTTAGCTAACACTCCTATAAAAGTCGATTGGATTAGGTGGCTTCATTAACAACCGGTGAAGTGTTAATGGATGCAGTGCAAAAAGAACTTGGAGGGTATAAGATGCCCCTGTTGAACCCAGGTCAGATTGCATCAGCGTTTGTGACGGTGATACGAGATGTTGGGTGTCTGTATTGCCCAGCCAAGGCTACAAAATTGAGGAGAATGTGCAGATGGAACCATGGGCCAAGGGTTTGAGCCAGTGCCCAAGGTATTTACATCACTGCATCTCTGTAACACCAACTATGGCACCTGGGATAAGCTTTTTGAATCACACTGCCATCGAGCGCCTGAATCTGGAATATAGCCACTCTGATGGCAGCAATCCGTCAAAAATGCCGTTTATAGAACGGCCGATATTAAGCATAACGTGGCGGCAGGGGGCACGGAGCCGTGGCTTGCCAAAGGCCGAGGGAAGTGGCAAGTTTGTATGGTATGGGCATGTGCCCACCGGCATCGTTGCAGCAGTAACATCTGCCTTGGACTCACAAAGGACACAAGAGGACGTCCGGGGGTGTGAGGGAGACCGGCAAAACACGACACGCTCGACAAGTGGATAGCCTCGTCCCTCTTCTGGCTGGCACCACCTAATGCACGTATATTGCAGTAAAACATGTATGTTCAATGGTAACAGTTGCTGATATGGGCGAAATCATCAAAGTTGTACAGACTGAAGTGTCCAAGTAGTGCCTCTGTCCGTATTGAAGGCCATCCGCATATGTGAGGTTTCTCCCAACCTACAGATGCAAATGCAGACCGCCGTGTCAACTTTGAGCATCGATCAATGGGAAACACCTTTTCAGGGCAATAAACGGAGAGTTTTGAAGCATACCACATAAACCCAGCTGACGAAAGCCCTTTCACTTGAATCGGGCTGTCCGAAGGACTACTGCCTCAGCTCTCGCTGTAGGGAGTACTAGAGATGCTACTCTCAAGTACCGCCTCTGAAATCTACTCTGAGGCGCTCAAGGCCACACTGATATCCATCATCATCCAATACATCTCTTGGTGCGGCCCGGTATCTTTTGCGTTGCTACCAGTAAGATTCCATATAGGTACCTTGGGACGGTGAGCCTGTTGGATGGTGCAAAAGATACGGCGTTTGCCGAGCCTGCCCAAGGCGTCCAGGCATCAGTCTTGAATTGCCCAGTAGACTGACTTGCTGAACACTCGTGGCGGTGGCTTGCTGCAAAGACAAGTGAGCTGCCAACCTACATAGCGCTTTGGATCAGGAAGAGGCACGCCAATTAAACATAGAGGTGGTCAGGGCAGATAAAATTACCCTATGAGAGATACTGGGGTTCCCCTCCTTCTGTTCGTGCGGAGGCCTCGAGGAAAAAGAAAGGCTATCGGTAGAGTCTGACAAAGCTGGATCGTGGCAGAGACCAATCCGGAGCCAAGGCCAGTGCTCAGCTTCACAAGGTTCACATGCATGTCTCAGAAGGAGGTGAACAGAAGTGAAGTAATTTCATGAGATGCCTTGTGATCGTGGCACCTCCAGGGATAAGGATCATCGCTTGCTGTAACCAGAGAGATGAGAGAGGGCTCATTGAGGTTGCAGAAATCCGAGACCTTGAGAGTAACGCAGCATGAGAGTCGCTGTAGGTCGCCGGTCACCCGCCCTGGATGACGTTCAAATACAACCTCTGCCCATTTCCCCCACGCACCAAAATTATTTGATTGTATTCTTCAGGTTCATTTGCGTGCCTGGAATGAATAAATATTTGAGTGGAGGAGCTTGTACGGATTGTAGATGTGGAAAGTTGTTGAGAGAACTTGTACGAGGTATACAACGGTCATGCACGTGACTGATAAACTTGCTCTGTATCACTCGACGCCTCTTGGACTTGCGATACTTGCCCTCTGGCACAACCCAACGCAACAGACTCGATCCTTAGACAGATGCTCTCTTCCTACTCATGAAGTGCCCCGTTTTGCTAGGGTAGCAATGTTTCAGCTGATAGGCATTGATCAGTTGGTTGAAAAGGCGGGGAAAAAACATGGCTGAATCAACGCCGTCGCCAAAAGCGATATTACGAGGGCATAAGGCCCAGATCCATGCCGCCACATTCGTGAGACAGAACGAGCGCCTTGCGACTGGCGATGCGGAAGGCTGGGTGGTGCTCTGGGATCTCACCATCATGCGGCCAAGGGCCGTTTGGAGGGCCCATGAGAATGCAATTCTCGGCATAAAGGGGTGGGGTCGCGACAAGATCATCACGTATGTCCTGCTCTTCATGGCGTGGAATCAATTTTGTTACTGACCAGAGTCCCAAAAGTCATGGCAGAGACCACAAGCTCATTGTGTGGAAGATTACAGAGGAGGACGAGGGTCGGCTCAGCGTTTCTCTGCCCCTGGAAGACACCCCCACGCCGCGCCCTCAGCCTTGGGTGGTTCATTTGTTGGAGGTGAACACAATGAACTTTTGCTCATTTGCTGCCTGTCTCAGTGACGCTGAGCAGGGCTCTCTCGAAGCGGCCTCACCCACAGCAGAAGTCATCATCGCCGTACCAAACACACTGGCGTCGGAAGCCGTAAGTAGCCGCTGTACTTGGCAGGGCTCTGCGTCTAACTAACAGAATTTGAAGATTGACATCTACACCCTCCCGAGCCAAACTAGGATTCACACCATCAAAACCAGCCAGAAAAATGGCATGGCCATGAGTCTATCTCTTTTTTATCACCAAGGGTGCCTAACACTAGTGGTGGCTTTTGAAAACGGGTTTGTCTCTGTACACCGTCTGGGCTCTGATGGGTCTTGGACAATGACATACCGGTCACAGGCACACACGCAGCCGATTCTATCTATAGATGTTCACCCTAGTCGAGAATACTTCTTCACATCAGCAGCAGACGCGCTGATAGCGAAGCATCCAATTCCAATTTCTCAGCAAGAGGTGGATGCTGACTTTGAGCCTGGCCAAAGGGTCACGGAAGTAGTTGAGCCTCATCAAAGCAGTACAGGAAAGTCCCTCCTTTCGGCAGCATTAAGGGACGCTACCGCTTCAGAAACCAGACCAAAGCGCAAGAAACTCAAAGAATGGGAACATCCGCTCAAAGTACTTAACACGAAGCACTCTGGTCAACAGAACCTCAAAGTCAGATCCGACGGAAAGTTGTTTGCTACAGCCGGATGGGATTCCAAGATACGAATATATTCGGCCAAGACTCTCAAGGAACTGGCCGTGCTTAGTTGGCACAAAGTCGGGGCGTATGCTGTCGCTTTTGCCACTGTAGATGAGCCCAGTCCATTGTCAAATCCCCCAGAAAACGCCAAGTCCACACCCTCCGAGCAACCCAACGAGAATAACGTGAAAGAGGCCACCAGTGCGTCACCAGGAGCGCAAGAAACAGCGAGCCTGATAAAAGGACCCGGAATGAGCGTCAAGGACCGCAGGCTTCAGCTTGCAAAGACGGCGCACTGGATTGCAGCAGGGGCGAAAGATGGAAAAGTGAGCTTATGGGATATATACTGAAATTGACTATCATACACCAATTCATAACATCATGATCGCGTTGACCCATCTAATCGTGTCAATCAATACCACCGCTTTGAACTCGCTGGGAGAAAGCTTACCCAAATATGCTATTTACTCGTCAAATATCAGTCTGGTTGAATATACCTTTGATGCAATCCTCCTAACCAAACGGATCCGTCTTCTTCGCAAGCTCTGACCAAACTCTCGACATCCACGCTGATACCAGCGCGTCTCTCTCACAAGCACCCATCATGGCGCTGACAACCAGTGTCATAAAATTGCCCTCGGTCACTTCTCGTGCTACCAGCTGACCGTCTGCATCGCTCCACTCGTATCGAACGGCTTTGTCTTTGGTGGGGATAGCTGAAAAAAGAATATCTCGACGCACGAGTTGATGATCGAGAGACTTTGTTGCGGTTGCGCGCCGAATGCGATAGCCTTTCGTTGTCGACAGTTTCCTCGGCCGGAAGCTCTCCAACCCAAAAGCGCAGAGGCTCTGCCGCGAAGTAGGCTCGGCATGATACGCAAATGTCGGGCCAGTAACCCGCAGAGGATGCTTCAGGTCATAGATGTGTCTCTTCCGCGCCGCCAGCTGAGCTACACCGTCTCGCCGCTTCATCGAGTAGTCGAGCCTCTCGATGCGCACATTGCGATCCGTGTCCTTGAGGAAGCTGACCGAGTGTGAGAGTTCGTACAGTGGCGGCGCCCATGGATCAACGGAGTGGATGAAGCGCCCCGCGACGTAGAGAGTTGTCGGTGAGAGAATATCGTCTTGCGCACCTGGGCCGAGGCCGTAGGTTTCGCTGGAGTCTTGATATGGCGGCGGATCGTCCATGGATGTATATATGCTGACTGAAAACCCGAGATCTCAGCGGGTGTTAGTTATTTGAGGAGAATGCGAAAGCAAAAGGCGAAGGCGAACTTCTTGAGTGGACTTTCGTGAAGTCGATGCTATCGGTGGCTGTGCCCGTGCCAAGGATTCATTCAGCTTGGACCGTGTGAATATGCTTCGCGAAGCTCGTGCATGACAGCAAGTGACGTGATGCCAGGGCGCTGTCACGATGCTTTGATTCGCGGCGCCGAGCTTGAATTTGGCGGTGCGAAAGGCGCCGTCCAATAGGCGGGTTGAGAGATGGGAATCTACGTCGCCAATCTGACGATAGCGAATCTGCTTTGAGCTATGGATGACATCACGTTATAGCTGGATACTCGTTCAGGCTTAGTCGTGGCACATGGCACCTTCGGGCTATTTGACGGACAAAGACGCTAAAGGATGCTGTCACAGATTGTCGGAGAGCGGGACGGACACAAAGATCATTGCTGGATTGGGCCTTGACCTGCTTTCAACGCGTGCCGATCTGGTCTTCGGGCTCGGCATTTGGCAGCCGGTGGTGAGATTTGAAACGTGCGTGCATTTGGCCATCTGCGATCAATGCTGCATTGCATAAGGTATGTGACGTGACGTACCTGGATTACAAAAAGACGGGCTGCCAGTGAGATTATTCCGAGCATGGAGTGGTGGATCACTTCTGTGAACGCTCTATACATAATTAGCACTAGGGCAAATTGTATTTTAAGCAACCTTTTACTCTTGTTTGTATAATACAGCACCGTTCTAATCATGTATGACGTTCCCGTTAGTGTCTGTAAACCTGGCTGTTCAAAGTAGATGAGATTTGACATTCTCATCCCCACGCTGTTCAACAAAGGGCATCAGCATCATGCCCGTCACATCTGGGCTGTTCATGTCAACTAGATCCACCGCCATCATCATCTCCGCGATGGCCTCAACATCGCCCAGCTGCATTAGCATGAAATAACAGTGACTGGCAATTGTCATCTCTCACATTGATAGCGGTGTTTTCCTTTATTAACGCTTAGAAATTGGCAAGTCGCTAAGACGCCGCAACTATATGTAGTGGCGTTGTTCCTTCATTGTTCTTGGCATTCAAATACACTCCTCTTTGTAATAGGAGCCGTAAGATATCAACATATCCAAGGGTGGGCTAGGGATACGAGTGTTATTCCGTCGGAAGCTTTGGCATTGACATCAGCGCCCCTTTCAATTAGGAGTCTCGCGATATCAACCCCCCACAAATTGTAAACTAAGGACGTTTTGCGAATTGTATCGAGATTTCCGTAAGATGCAACGTATTGAAAGAGCGTGGATTTAACGGAGTTTCTGGGAGTTTCTGGGGCTCAGATCGGTTCTGCTATCCAATAATTGCGGCATAATTGCCGGATTAGTCAAACACGCAGTAATAAAATGAACCATTGAACCGCCGTTATTCTTCGAGTCTACTATACTATGTTGCTGCTGAAGGTTACCTAGATTAAGGCTATATGTATAGGTTTTTTTTATGTTTAAACTGGGATAGCCACGTGGGCGTCAGGTTGAGATATACGATCCAACGTCTTCAAGAGGCGGTTTCGTGACGAACGTCTTACCCTAATGGGACTTTGCAAACCCTTTGCACGCAGACTTGCCAACAAAGATGCAATTCTGAGCGAAAGTACCTAATTAGGTCAGTAGTCTTGATATTGATGTCGAGTGCACAAACTACCTAAGCGTATTCAGGTCGTGTCTATAGCTACCTTATAGTAATATATGTATTATAATTTAGAGCGCAGCATTTGGATCGGCTCTTGTTTCTATCTAGTTATAGGCTTCTTAGCTACCATAGTTTGTTAGTTTACCCGACTGAAGCAATATTTTTATGATTTCATGGCTCTCAAGGCGCATAGCTAACATAATTGGTGTAGTTCCTTCAGCATCTGGTCTGTTGATGTCAACGTCATCCATTCCTACTAGTAGCTCAACAACGGGCGCATCGTCGTCGTGAATAGCATAGAATAACGCCGAACGACCACGTTTATCTCTTGCGTTGGCATCGGCGCCCAAATCTATCAACGATTGGATGTTGTCAGAGTGCCTGAGCAATATAGAACTCATCAGGGGCGTTACGCTATCGCTTCCTCTGGTATCGATGTCGGCACCAAATTGAACTAATAGCCTTACAACCTCGATCTTTCCACAAAAAGCAGCAAAAAATAGTGATGTGACGCCATCGGATGTCGCATCAACATCAGCACCTCTTTCAACCAACAGCCTTACAATATCGATATTTCCAACGATACTCGCGTAATGAAGGGGTGTGCGCCCCGACTCTTCTCTAGCATTAATGTCAGCACCTAATTCAACTAATAGCCTTACGGCATCGAAATCTTCCAGTCCGATGACTGCAAATAGGGCCGTCTGTCCATCAGAGGTCCTGGCATTTATATCGACGCCCTTGTCAACCAACTGTCGAATAATCGCTAATTCTCCCCAAATAGCGGCGTTATAAAGACTCGTTCTGCCATCTCTATCAGGTATGTGTATGTTGGCGTCTCTTTTCAATAGAAAATCAAATACATCCTTCTGTTTGTGGTGTATAGCTAATCCTAAGGCTGTCATTCGATTTTCCTTCTCTTTTATCTCGAGCTGGGCTCCAGCATTGGCTAGAAGCTCCACGATAGATAGGTGCCCGCTTATCACAGCATAGTGTAGTGGTGTCAGACCAGTTTCGCCGTCTGCCTCGTTTAAATCGACCTTGCCCGTCTCAATAAGCAATTGGATGACATTCTGTCGACCAAGTTCGGCAGCATGCGATAGAATTGTACGATTAGCATACGTTCTCGCATTCAAATCAGTGCCGCCCTCTATCAGCTGATAAATGTCGACATCACTGCCTATTTCCGAGAGATGATAGCGACTCTCTTTGGAGTTTTGAGTCAAATGTTGATGATCGTTTTCCCCAACCGAAAAAGCGCTTTCACCGATACAATAAAATAGTTTTATTGAACCCAAAAGATCGTTGGCGTCAATCGTGCCACCACGCTGGAGAAGTAGCTTGATAATCCTCTTATCTTGAAAATTTGCCGCAAGAGATAGGGGTGTTCGGCCAACGCAATCTTGTGCATTAACATCACTTGCTTTCTCTAGAAGTAACTTGACCATAGCCTCATATCCTCTTGCGCTAGCCCACATGAGTGGTGTTCGTTTATATTTCAAGTCTTTTATTTCGAGATCTGCTCCTGCAACGACCAATAGTTCAGCTACAGCTTCATGGCCATAGATAGAAGCCAATGATAAGGGTGTATAATTGTAACTGTCTATTGCGTCTGGACTGTAGCCACGTTCAAGAAGCAATTTTGTTGCTTCTGTAAGCCCTAAAACTGCAGCCGCGTGTAGTCCCGTCATGTTTGAGGGAAACTCTTGGCTATAATTTTGGTGTAAAGGGTGCTGTTTCAATACTAATCGCGCTTGCAACGATGCCTCAACGCTGGTCTGACACTCGAGAAGATGTAACACTTCATCAATGACTTCCGTATTGTGAGAAAGGTGACATTCCCAGTGATTTGCGGCATAATGGAATAAGGGAAAGGATCCTATTCTGTGTTCAAACCCTTCATCTGATCGACAGTGCCCGGACTTGAAGATTTCGAATGATAGATATGTAAGACAGCTTCTCAAAATTGACTCCTCAGCGCCAGGAAACCAAGAGTTTCGAGTTTGCTCTAGATATTCATGTGTTGTATAGTGCACTAGTCGAATTATGCGACTTTCTTCATCGACAGTAAGTAGCCCAACACAAGCTGAAGTTATGTCTGTGAGGTCAGGCAAGTCATCTTGACTGAGTGTGGTCATCCCACTCTGCGTTGCAAGAGCGTGTTGAAGCTCTAATGTGGTGATTTGTCTTTTTGCGAGGGTCACCCATGCTAGAGCTCGCATCGCAAGACTTCTAAACCCTTCCTTCTGATTTCTGATTCTCTCGATAGCTTGCTCGTACGCATAGGCAAGCATTTTCCCTTTTTGATCACCGCTATTCTCTGTATTCCGGGATTTGAAGATTACTAATTGCCTGCGTATATCGTTCACAGTTATCTTGTCTTGAAGCAAAACAACATATATTTGAGCCAAAAGGAACCTAACATATGTCAATGGTGTTTCGTTTCTCTCAGTACTTCACAACATACATTCCATCGACAGCCTCAGATATATCTGCCTTGATCTCATCCCTTAGAATCGGACTTTCACGAGCGACTTTAGGTAATCTGTCGATATGGGCCTCTATATACTTCGTGACGTCGCTCGTCTCAGCACGAATTTGTAACTTGATGATGTTGAGGTTATTTAACCGATCCATAACTTCTGGAATAGGTCTCGAAGTTGTCAAAATTCTTATTCTATGCTCCTTTTGAAGCTCGAAAAGTGCAGAGAGGAAGAGATTTAGTTCGAAAAACTGGCATTCGTCAAGGGCATCGAGAATAATAAAGACTTCTGAGTATTTTGTCATAACACACCTGAGATCTGTTTCCAGCTCCACAAGCGATGCTCGTGTCCTTTTCTTTGAGTGCTCATGATACAGTTCCTTGGTGCTTTCTGGAAAAGGATGCAGACCTCCAGCAAGTTGTTTCAATAGACTCGCAAGCAGCTTCTGGAAATCTTGATCTTCTTGCTTATTGTAGTTAAAGTAGACATAGGTTATGCCAATGTCAGAGATGCCTCGAAATTTCGATGAGAGGTGACTGATGACTAGTGAGGCCAGTATAGTCTTCCCTGCTCCGGGAATGCCATGACAAAATAATGTATTGTTGCTGCCCGTAATCCAGTCTTGGAATTCTTTTTGCCCAAGGAACCACTCTCCAGTTCCAGGTTGAAGCCTCTTATAGCAGTCGCTGTGTAATGACCCATAATCTATAGGTGTAAGCCAGTCAAGTATCTGTTTCTCTTCCTGTTCATCCACCTTTAGTTGGATGTGGCTCACGCTTTGATGAACTGTAATTTTGGTCAATTTGATGTATAGTTGAAGCAATAGAATGTCAATTACTAACCCTGGCTTAAAAAATCTTTCGCTGAAGGCTCTCCCTCAATTTGCGTAGGTCGCACTATCTGTAAAAGTTCCTTTGTCAACGCCGCTGCTATGCTGGCAGCATATCCCTGCCAATGATCATTCTTTTTCGAGTCTGCATAGTCGCATATTCCTCGAATGACAAGGCATGGGAAGTTGTTCATCACTCCTGCTGCCTCCATCTCCACACAGAGGACTTGGCCGCACAATCTTGCATTAATTTCGTCCCTCATGGAACCGTCTTTAATGACCTGATTGCCCGATGCAATCAGTCCGTAGTGAATTCTCGGATCACCGGGCGATCTTTTGTCATCCGCGTTCTCTTCTTCGAATGCAGCGTCTTTGAGCCTATCATTCCAGGTATATTTGGAGGCTAGTCTTGGCCATTTTCTTGCAAGCTCCTCTAGAAGTTGAGATATCTTGTTTCCTTCCATTTCATGGTTGGTCTTCATCGTCGTCAAAGCTGAGAGTAGTGCTTTGGGAGGGCGATCCAACGACCCCGTCCGCACGAAGCCGGTCCCAGTAGCCTTACCTAGATCCCATTGAACTACTCCAGGATACTCTCCGACGGGTGTACTAACAACGATGTCTCCCAATCGGACGCGTGGGGGGATACCGCCGCCAATCCCTACCAAGAGTCCGAACTTGATCGATGGAAATGTGGTGACCAGCTGCATAATGACGCTTGCAGCTGAGTTGGTTCCTATCTCGCCTTCTGGTAGACAAACCACAACGACATTGTGTTTGCCAATGGCCCCTAAGGTGTAAGAGTTGGTGTCGGATGAGTTGGATATTGGAAGAGAATCATGCCTCTCGTCTAGCATCGCTGTCGCGGCTGTTCGCTCCTCTGATAGCGCACAAATCCATCCGACAATGTAGTCATTGTAACTCAGAGGCTTAGATGCCATGATGGCTTCATAGACTAATTTGGGATGGAAATATAACAGGTTAGGAGCCTTTTGAGCACATTTGTGTTCAAATTTAAGTGTAATCGATTAATCGCTATCGCCAGGCTGTTCTTTTATTTGATTTGCTGCCTGACTACCCAACCAGTCAGTAGCCAATTGAGTATCGACCTCTATTCCTAATTTCATTGGTGCAGCCTCGCCAGACAAAAAATGTACTGCTGTCTAATAGCATATTCGCATTGAACTGGCTTGATTTACTTCATTTAATAATGATAAAAAAAAAGGGACAACGAAAAGATGCTGCGCATTGCTTGAACTCCAATTTATGGTAACCCTCCACCGATGCAAGGGTCAAAAGGAGACACAAGATATCATCACTTTGACCACAGCATACTTTTTGACAGTCTCTGCACATGCGACAGAAGGAATTTCACGTGCAAAATGAATTGTAGAGACGTCTATTCCTTTATAAATATTTCGTGACGCAATTTTCGTGAGGCAAGGGGTCGTCGCTATCGCTCAAGCTCGAGTTGCGCTACTTCGAAGTAGATAGTCCGCCTAATATTAGAGGACGAGAATCCTTCAGTTCGAGAATTAATGATGATGGGAGTATATGAGCTATTCATAATATGGCGTCAGCATCACGACTGTTCTTTGGGCAAGAATATACTCTGTATTTCTTCCAAATCTCCACCAAAGGAACTGAATGGGTCTCCGAAAGCTTGCAGAAACGACGGCTCTGAGATGGCGTAGCTTGGCAGATGGGCGTGCATCGTATGAGAATAAATAATTTGTATGCGATAATGAAGAGAAAGAGAAAGAGAAAGTTTATTATGGCAAAACCGCCTGACAGGATTTTGCTGAATTAAAGGAAGGATCTGGCGCGCCCGCACAAGTGGACACTTGCATATCACGGCTGGCCCGTATGATATAAGACGACAACTAATGATCCTTCGACGCCCTTTGGCCAACTGTTAACTGTTACATATGCCAAGAGAATAGTCCAAACTACGTTGCTGTAGAAGAATATGTCTGTTCCCAATGAATGGGTAACTTTATTATTATAGTTGCTACCTGAAATCCTACGTCTCAACGTCATTCGTCCAAATAAAGTACTTGCAAATATACTCCTATGGAATACGAGTATGATAACGCCAAAAGGACAAGTATCAGTTTACGTATGGTGCCCTCGGTTCCTATTCTGTAGCCCCCTATTATGTGACATCTACCCGTAGGTTGGGCAAGAGCTTTGATATGAGATCGGTCCAAGCTCAAGACATCATATATACGAACATGTCATTGTGAGCATGTGATGCACTGCAACGAATTTTAAACTGAATCCCCTTTTAAACCACAAGTTTGCCTTGTACTATGAAAATACTGAAATGTCAAGCATGGAGAGGAAGAGAGGAGGGGGCGTGTAATTTGCTGGGTCGTTGGTTACGTTTGTTGGCCACTTTGCCGCCACTGATTGATAACAAACAAGAAGGATCTCATAATCTACTGCCCTAAAAGGGAATGTTTTGTATCCCGGCTGTATTCACAAAGGTGCCATCTCTCGAGATTGCAACACCACAGTCGCCATTGTGTACATCGCTGTCGTTTGTCTCACCCGACACCAATGCCAACGCACACCATCCGCAAGCTGCATCATCAATGTCATTCTAGATGAATCCTTCCGGAGGGTCGATGCCCTCGAAAACTCGGAGTTCATTATTAATGTATTGATGCCTGGCGGAAATATCCCTTCCCTTGCGGCGCGGATCTCATGCTTTTAGGCAAGGGAGAAGGAGGCTGGGATGCGCAGGTTTCGAACCGCAATTCCCCCTCAACGGTCTGGTGTCGGAGTTGCTGGTTCCCCAAAACCACCATCTCGACCCTATTTCCATGTTTGTCGTCATGATAGCCTATCTTGTTCGGCGGACATTACAAAACTCCGCCAGCCCAACTTGCGAGGCTTACAAAACATGCTACACTACGGGCTGTACTAGAGCCATGGCGTGCAAAAATATGTACTCTGCTCAAGCAGAGATTCGCTGCAACTCCGTTAGCCTCAGTGGGATTTCCTGGAATTAGCTGCTAAATCACGGTAGTGGCTTGTCGCAGTCCGGCTCAATATTTCATCCGCTTTTTTCCGTTTGGTCGAGAGGAAGAGCTGGGCAGCCAAAAGGGCTCCTCGACTTGTCCGGAGTCCTAATTCCGTAACCGATGGCTGTCGGAGAGATCAGGATGGGGCTCAGCTCTTTAGAGGCTCTTTAGAGGACATCTCTAGGCGTTTAGGCTGGACAGGGGGTTGAATGTGTGCGAAATGTGTGCGAAAACATTCATTGCTGGTGAATACATGTATGCCCACGTTACGGTAGAGTTGACCAGGGGAGGTCACGCCGTGGAACGCCGTGGTGGTTCGGCAAACCTTCAATGGATCAAGGTGCGGTTGAGCAGAGATTTCTTTGAGGCTAGTGAGTCACCGGGGCCTCGAGGCGATTCCTGATCGAGTCAAAGGTCGGATCCTGCTAGAAGCTTAGCGGTCGGTAGTCTTGCTCATGGTTGGGCGTTATGCTGCTTATGCCGTGTTAGTCTGGGATCTCGCGTTATAAGCGTTATGCTGCCCGTTCCTTCAACTTAGATTCTGACTCGCACGCCCTTTGTTTAATCTTGGAGAGCAACAGTTGAGTGTACTGTAAAAGAAAATTAAAAGAAAATTTACTGTGTTTTCCATCTCGGGCAATTGTGCTGAGTTGAGTTGGGTTGGGTATGCGCACATTGTCTCTGACGCAAGGGACTTACATGGACGCCACCTGGACATGCTGTGAATAGCTGCACACATGGCCTGTTCCCGGAGTTACGTGCACAAACAACAACCATTAATTGATTGATTGCTTCGGTCTTTTGACTGTATCCGGATTCCAGCAGCGCGTTGTACTTTGCCGTACCTGAGCCCATTCATTGTAAACACATATCTAAAATCTCATGCGAGCCACTTTGGGCCGCTAACATCATCAAGTCTTGGACGCTTGCGGCACGCAGTTCCACCCCGTTACTCCGTCACTTGCAAGGCAAAACATGTCTTGGGAAAAGCTAAACATGCATAAGGCGGCCAACCAGGTTCGACAATCTGGCTCACACGCCGCGATGATGAGCTTAATTCAGTCAGCATGGGAGATCAATGTTATGTCACCCCTGCGGACTTTGGAGATTAAGTGTCCGAGAGTCGAGAAGACTGCATATCACTTATACGCACCAGAAGCGGGTCGAGGAGGCCATACTAGCAGTGACTTTTTCGTTCTCGCATAACGGGCCAAAGGGGGGCGTGTGGATAAAGAAAGAAAAAATAAGAGTACGAAGCACGAGCCGCCGAGTGACGACGCCCCTAGCGGACTTGGGAATCCGCCTTGATGGAGATTTTTATCTTGATGTGTTGGTTTTATCTATCCCCAGCATATATAGGATGGACGAGGGCCGGGATGTGGTGATGGAGCTTGCTTTGACTCCTTGTCAACGTGCAGCTGCTTATTGCTCCTCGATACCACCCTGATCTCGCACTACTCACAACCGAGAGACAGGCTCCCTTGTCGCAATGGCAGACTTACACTCGAAATCGCAGACCCCTGAGCGGCTGCATGCAGCAGTAGCCTCGACAACCACGACTCTCAACGGTGAGGACTTTGATAGCAAGACTCCTGTGCCTAGCGTAGGAGACGAGGATGAGGCTCTCGACCTCGGCCTCGATGGTGAGAAGAGAGATGAAAAGAGAGACGAGACAGACGAGAAGCAGGAAGAGATTGCTTCGGTCCAGAATGACGAGCTATCAGAGGATGAGTACCCTTCGGGTATCAAGATGTTCTTCATCGTGCTCGCCCTGGTGCTGAGTGTCTTTCTTCTGAGTCTTGATATGGTGAGTTCGACACTGGCTTATTTTGCTCATATGACAATGTGAATGCTGATTCTCATCCAGACAATCGTCGCCACCGCCATTCCCAAAATCACCGATGAGTTCCAAGGTCTCGACAAGGCTGGCTGGTATGGCGCCGCCTTCTTCATGACTGTCGGTTCATTTCAATCTACATGTAAGCCATCCTCACCAACACCATCACCATAATCTGTTGTTAATATATACATCATACTAACTTCATCGAAGGGGGCAAGGTTTACAAGTACTTCCCGCTCAAGGCCAGCTTTCTCATCGCCATCTTCATCTTCGAACTCGGCTCCGTCATCTGCGGCGCCGCCCCCAACGCCGAAGCCCTCATCACCGGCCGAGCCATCGCTGGTCTCGGCGCCGCTGGTCTCGGTGCCGGCGCGTACACCATCATTGCCTTTTCCGCACCGCCTAAGAAGCGTCCTGCGTTTACGGGCATCATAGGTGCTTCGTATGGTTTCGCCAGTGTCATCGGACCGCTGCTGGGAGGTGCCTTTACCGACCACGTCTCCTGGAGATGGTGCTTCTACATCAACCTGCCTATTGGTGGTGTCTCTGCCGCCATCATCTTCATCTTCTTCCAGACTCCTCGAAATGCAGTTCCCGTCAAGGCGCCCTTTATTGAGAAGATTCGACAGATGGACCCTCTCGGTGTTATCCTGATGATGGGAGCCACCGTCACCTTCATCCTGGCCGTCCAGTACGGTGGCATCGCTCACCCCTGGAACTCTTCCGTCGTCATTGGCCTTCTCGTTGGATTCGCCCTCATCATTGCTACTTGGGCATTTGTCCAGTGGTTCCAGGGCGAGTACTCCATGGTGCCGCCTAAGCTGTTTGCCAAGCGCACCAACCTTGTCATGTCTCTGGTCGCCTTTATCCAGGCCGGTGGCTTCTTCGCCGCCATCTACTACATCCCCATCTACTTCCAGTCTGTCCACGGCACCAACCCAACCATGAGCGGTGTCCGTAACCTGCCGTTCATCATTGCCGTCTCCTTCTCTACCGTTGCAAGCGGTGTCCTGGTCACCGCCACTGGCTGGTACCAGCCTCTCCTCCTTGGAGGCACATCCGTTGCCACTGTCGGCGCTGGCCTTTTGTACACGATGGGAGTAAACACATCGACCGGCAAGTGGATTGGCTACCAGATCATCGCCGGAGCTGGCTGGGGCTGCGCCTTTCAGATCCCCATGATTGCCGTCCAGGCATTGGCCGACCCCCAGGACCTCGCTGCCTCTACCGGCATGCTTCTCTTCTTCCAGGGCCTTGGAGGAGCTTTCCTTGTCTCCGGCGCTCAGTCTGCCTTTGTCAACACCATGATCCGAAACGTTCTCAAGCACGCTCCTCAAGTCAGCGAGGCGATGCTCGTCTTGACCGGCGCCACGGAGATCCGCAACAGGTTCCCCGTGGACCAGCAGCCATTTGTCATTGACGGCTACATGGCTGGTATCAAGGTTGTATTTGCCATGTGTGTTGCTTGCACGGGCATTGCGACCCTCATCGGCCTCGGAATGAGGTGGCAGAGGCTCAACCAAGACGCTCTTAAGAACGCCGGAGGAGCGGCATAAATCTCATTTTTTCCTAAGTACCTATATATCATGCTTGTGATACATGCGACAGCCTAATTTTCATTAGGTTTGTAGACATAGTATGTTCTAGAAGATTGCATCGCAGGCGTTTGTTTTTTTGTGTTTGATGAAACGGAGTCGATTATACTCTGTGGATGGGTCGGATAATAATAGGCGGAGTGGGATTATGACGCTCAGACTAGCATCTTTTTTTTTTGTATACCATATAGATAATCCTTCGCAAAGAGAATCACAACTTACGTACGATTGCACATTTGGGCATTGCTTTACGAGAGAGCGTTTGGACCGTGATGCATAAAGTGGACAGACAGTCAGCTTACTGTAATGAGAAAAGATGATGGCAAGATGCAAGGTGCAATCACGAGTTGGCAGCAGTGCGAGTGCATGTAAGGTTGACTGCAGCGAGACGACGAGGCTGCATCTACCCTTGCCTTATACTATCTGTTGTTAAGAGAGGAACAGTCAAATAAGAAATGAGCTTGATATAGACCGGATATACATAAATACGGGGTAGGGTCATCTCTCTCTCTTTGAATCACTATGATTTGCGTTGACAAAAGTCGGATATCTCGTAACTAACTACCAGGGCCTTAACAGCTGTAAACTGCAAATGACGTCTTACGCGATCCAGCTCCCAAGCATTGATCTCACGTGGGACATCAGCTCTGCAACCTGTAATCCAGTCCAAGCTCCCATCCTGCCGCAGCTCCTTCACGGCCAACTCCGATCTCCATGCAACACACCCTCTCTCTCTCACCTTCAATTCTCCCAATTCCTAAGGCAATGGAGGGGGCACAAACCCGGCAGCCTGGTTAAGCCATGACATGGTACACTAGCCTCCAGGAACCTCCAAAAAATTACGGCAGCACTGTGTTAGCACACCCCTCACTACTCTCACTCGTCCCCAAAACTCCGCGGCAGAAACCATCACGAAAAACAAAAAAATCCCTGGACTTGACTCAGCCATTGCGCGTCGGCGATGGCGGCCGAGGCTTCGATTCCTGCCTGATTGCTTCGGCTGAGCGGAGAGCTTTCACCTCGACGTATATTTAATTGCTTTGGATACCCGGCTGTTCTCTTGTGAAACCTCGGGCTTTGCGTTCCACTGATACGATACCGATAACAAAACCTCAACTCCAAAAGCCAACCACATCTCCAATTCCACTCCTAACAAACACAAACGCAATCACAAACAACACACATCTCTCACAATGCTGCCGCAATCATCCTCCTCCTTCTCGCGCCTCGTCTCCCGCGCCGCCATCCGCACCCTGCGCACCGCCGCCGCCGAAACCGTCCCGTCAACGTCCATCAAGGTCCTCCGGCTCGTCGACGCCGTGCGCCAATGGCGAAGGCCTCACCTAACAAACTTCCGCTCCGTCGGCCTCGTGCCCACCATGGGCGCCCTGCACGAGGGCCACTTCTCGCTCATCCGCGCCGCCGCCCGCGAGAACCACCACGTGGTCGTCAGCATCTACGTCAATCCGGCCCAGTTCGGCATTAAAGAAGATCTCGCCTCGTATCCCGTAACATGGGACTCTGACGTCGCCGCGCTGGCCCGCCTCGACCGCGAGTTCGCCGACGACGGGGCTAACCTGGGCCGCATCTCGGCCGTCTTCGCGCCTTCCACCGCCGAGATCTATCCGTCTGGTTTCCCGGGTCAGGAGATTGACAGCAAGGGCAGCTTCGTCACCATCACGCCTGTGGGTGAGGTCCTCGAGGGCGCCAGCAGGCCGACCTTCTTCCGCGGCGTCGCGACGATCTGCATGAAGCTCTTCAACATTGTCCAGCCCGACCGCGTCTACTTTGGCCAAAAGGACGTCCAGCAGACCGTCGTCATCAAGCGCATGGTCAAGGACTTTATGATGCCCACCGAAGTCGTCGTCTGCCCAACCACCCGCGAAGCCGATGGTCTTGCTCTAAGCTCTCGAAATGTCTACCTCGGCACGCGCCGCCGCCACGTCGCCGTCGTGCTGAGCAAGGCGCTGCGTGCTGCCCAGGAGGCCTACGACAGCGGCAAGCTGAGCCGCGGCGACGTCCTCGGTGCCGCAAACAATGTCGCCGATAGCATGCTTCAGGCTCAGAAGGAGCTCCCGCCTAACCAGCGGGTTACTTACGAGGTCGATTACATCTCCCTGGCCGACCCTGACACGCTGCAAGAAGTCGATACGGTAGACCCGGCGAAGGGAGCCGTTCTTAGCGGCGCCATCAAGATGCTGCCTGTGGAGGAACCGCAAAATGGAGAGGATCTGGGACATTCTGGAGGCCCGGCGGTAAGGCTGATTGACAACATCATCTTGCCGCCCAAGGCCCAGTAAGAAGGAGATAGTCGAGACGGCATGGTTTTACGATTGACGAACAAGAAGTATGGTTTAATAGGAGTTTTTACGAGAAGAAGAGTAAGAAAAAGAAACATAGAGAGACAGGGATGTTCATGGCGGGTAGAATTGGAATACTTCGCTCCTTCTCCAGCGGCCGCTAATATGCGCGCTCCTTATTGGATCTTTTTCTTAATTTACATAGCATCATTATATGGGTATAATACAAAGCAGGTCGAAAATAGGGGGAGAAGAAAAAAAGATATAACAACACCCCAAAAGTCTTACAAATGCGCTCTGCCCTCCAGCTTCCTCTTCCTCCGTGCACTCTCCATGTTGTGATCCAGCGCATCCTGATCTTCCTTGCTCAGCCTGCTGGGCACCTTTCCGCCCTTCTTCTCCGCCTCTTCAGCTTCAGCAAAGAGCCTGCTGCCAAGCTCATCCGTCAAGCGAAGCACACGGCTGCTAACCGTGGCGCCATCACGCCGATTCTTACCCTCACGACGAGAGCTTGCAATCTTCTCCGTAAAGTCCCATAGCTTGCCCTCGGCGAGCAGAGCGCCTGTCTCAGGATCGCGACTAGGTCGCCAGGAAGGATCGAGCTGGAGGCGAGGAGGGATCTTGGAGTCTTTGGATTTGACTACGTTGATGATTTGCTCTTGCTGGAAGCGCATGTATGAGTTTTTGAGGGTTTCTTTGTTGACAGCCTCGAAGTAGGAGAGGTCGCCTTGGTGATAGAGAGTCTTGCCGAGCTATAATACCAAAGAGTGAGCAGGGGGTATACAAAGACAAGTAGAATTGTTCCTTACCAGTTGTGCACTATTCTGAGCCTTCGCCTCCTCGATCCATACGTGGCCATTTTTACCTGCAGGAGGAGTGAGGCCCATCAATGACACGGCAGCAAGCCAACTGGCCTCGATGAAAGGCCAGATGAGGAAGCAGTAAAAGTCGTAGTTTTCTCGCCCGGCCTTGCGCTCCTCATCCGACAATCCAATGGTTGCAATGTTCCCATTCTCGTCTCTATCCAAGCGAACCACATGGTCGGCTTCCAAGCCGCGCAGTGTGACATCCAAGTTTGCGACAAGGCCGGCGCCCGAGAAGATGAACTCTCCGCGGAACAGCGAAGACAAGAATCCGACTTGATCTTTAAGTTCTTCGTAGGTGATGTCCTGGTTCGACGGGCCGCCTCCACGCTTGACGCGCGTGTACATGGCTGCGCTGACAAGAGCCTCGTAGATGAAGAGATGGATCGTCATGTTGCGGTAAAAGGAGAGCTGAAAGCGGTCGACAGCGTAATACGTTGGTTCGGCCAGTCCCTCAACTACCCCAACCAAGTCCTTGCCCAAGACTTCCAGACCTCGGTCGACAATCTCTGAAAGGGGCGCGTTTCCAAAATGTGCAACTCGTCCACCCTTGGCTCGGACACGAGCGGTCAGCCACTCGACACGACGGACCAATTCCTCTTTACCGACACCGCGACCACGTAGAGTGAGAAGAACAGTGCCAATGAGGGCAGTGGGCATCACGACCGAAACCGCGTTGATGTCGCCGAGGACTTTGTAGCCTAGGGCACGGAGGAGCTTTTCCCGAATAGCTCTTACTTCAGAGTTGTTGCGCTCCGTGTCTAGGCTTGCAGGAATGCTATTCAGCTTTGAGAGGTGGTTGTCAACAAATTTCCTCAAACTCCACGGCTCATTAAACCGAACATCGACTCGGCCCAGCTTGAGAGAGAGGATAGAGGGTCCGTTGGAGAGGAAATCGGCCAAGTTTTCCTTCTTCTTGGGCATGCCAAGCAGCTCAGTGACATAGCCCTCTGTCTCAATGACCTTGTCATATTGAGTGCTGACAGGGCACACAATGCAATCCTTCACTCTGCCAGATAGGATACTGTCGAGAACGAAGCTCAGGATGCCAAACTTTGGTGGCAGCAGCTTGCCTGTACGCGATCTGCCTCCTTCGATAAAGCACTCGAAGTTGTAGCCTTTTTGTAGCAGCGTGTCGATATATGACTGCACGAGTGTGGTGTACAAGGCATCGTCTCCGAATGATCGTCTAATCCACATGGCGCCCGCATGTTGCAAGAAAGCTCCTACAACCGGAAAGTTGAGGTTATCTCCAGCTACGACTACCGGCAATGTCAGGCCAAGGCGATAGCATATCAGCTGCAGAGAAACGTAATCCACGTGTGATCGGTGACTCGGCAGGAATACAATGCTCTGCTTATTCTTGGCGGCCAGCTCTGCCACTTTTCGTATTCGCAGGACCTCTTCGCTGGAAACATGGATTCCCTGGTGGTAGGCGCGCGTCACCAGCTGCATACAGAGATAGTATGCACCGCGGATAAAGGTGTTGCTCTCCATCTTGCAAATCATGTTGTCTGTAAGCTTCTCCGCGACCTCTAGGAGAGAGTTTTCTAGGACATTGCGTCGCTGCGCATGCTTCGTGATGTAGTCTTTGTCATTTTTATTCAACAATCCCTCCTTCTCCTCTACGGCCAGGCGATCGTTGGCGAGCTGCGAAATCCGCTTCTGCAGCAGCGGCGCCGACAGGACCATGGAGGTCATGTTCTCCGAGAAGCCGGAGTAGAACACCGGCTGACCGATGACGCGGTCGTAGGCTCGCCATCCTTGGCCAGACACATAGAGGGAGACTTCGCGAAGGAACCTGTTGCCAGCGGAATTAGTAGGAGCGAGAGGAGAGCCGGCAAGCCTCGGCAAATACGCACTGGAGCGGCTCGCTGCGAAACCTGGGCGATTGATTCATCAAAGCTTCCTCTTTTTCATCGTGGACGATTCCCTTGGGCTCGACGAAGCCGCTGGGCTGCAGGGTGATTTCATCGCCTAGGATTTGGAGGTCGGGGGCCGAGCTATTGGCGTCGTCAACGGCATCGCCATCGTGGGACATGGCTGGAGGTCGCGGAGCCGAGGGATGGGATTGTCGTGGTGTGGAATCGATTTCAGAGACGGCAGAGGGACGTTGACACGAACAACAGCAAGGCCATGCTATAAAGAAAGGCGCTTCAGCTGATGCTCGGTCGATGCATAGAATACGCGGAATCAAAGCTGGTGAAGAAGAATAACAAATGGCCAGACATGAGGAGTCTGATGATTATCCGGGGTACCGCAATAGTGCTGTGGGGCAGCAGTGAGTGCTAACAAATTGGCCTTCCAGCGGTTCCTTGGCCCGAGGGCATGTGAAGCAGAGCTGTCCAATGTTTGTGGTCGCATTGATCCATTGAACAGCTGAAAACGCTAGCGGCCAAGCCCGTACCAAGTACAGCTAGAGCGCCACCAGCAGCTGCCCATTGCTGAGTACCGACGACTTCTGCTCCACCTGCAAGGCTACTGCCAAGCTTTAACATCCCAAAAATTGCCGATTGGCATGGAATTTTCATCAACATTCAATCTCTCAGTCACGTCTGCCTTCCGGTTTCTTCACTCCCTTCCCAGTCGAACTCAAGGGCTTGCTATCTACTGAGGTGTCTGAGGTTCAAGATTTCGCATCGCCATCATGGCATCTTCTGAGCAGGTCAAGGTGACTCAGGATTTGCTGTCAAGGGCACACTCTCCCGACAGCGCAAATCGCATCTACAGTGATAAGATCCAGTATCGAACTCTTCAGCTCAAGCCAACATCTCCTCCTGCTGCTGCTCAAAATGCCAGGGCAGCACGTCAAAGGGCACGTCTGCAGGGCAAACTCCGGGGGAAACAAAGGCCGAAGCCGCTCTCTGCTCGTGAGCGCCGCCAGCTGGGCCTATACGATATCCCCAAGGAGGGGCAAAAGTATGAAATTTACGAAGGGCTGAACAAGCTGTGGATGGGCTACGCCTTGGAAATCTTGGGCAACGACATATACACCGGCGGCCCACTGGCTGCTGCGAAGCTGGCAAGCGCCGAGTTTCACGGGGCTGAAGCCGAAGTGGTGAGGAGTCGGTGCCCAGGTCGAGTGGGTATCAAGGGCATCATTGTGAGGGACCGCAAGTTTGTTGTTGAGCTGATTACAAGAAAGAGGGGGCTCAAGGTTGTTCCAAAGGAGGGGACCACGTTTCGTGTGGAAGTCTCCGAACCCCAGCAAGCCAATGATGCCACGGAGAAGAGATTCGCCTTTGAGGTTCTTGGAGACCAGATGATGCTGCGTTCTGCGGATCGAGCCAACAGGAAATTCAAGTCGCATTTCCTAAAACATGTCTAACGGTTGGATGTTACGACTACTTCGTTCCCTGATGCCCCCACCCCTATCCGTCATGAGTTTTGGGGGCGTCTCATCATTACGAGCTCTACGGCCAGACTGGCTTGTCCATTTTTTAAGTTTTCAATATTGGGATATACGTCGTCATCCTTCACTCGTATCCTACGTATTGTTGGACTGGTATTAATAAATATCGAAACGTGTCCCCAATATTGTTGCAACATACAACAGGCCTTTCACTCATCTCATCAACTCATGGCTATCGAGCAAAGACAAAGCTGCACAGAAGCCCGGATCTCCGAAATTACCAGCCAAAACCGATCTATCTCTCTACAGCTTACAGAGAAGCTTCAAAAGCAATGTTTTTTTGCGAACCGATCCCATGGAGGATACCTGTGCCCTTTGTTGGCCCTGCGCTGAGGACGATGGCGGCTCTCATATTGCTGGCCAACGTGAATGCTCTCTACGACAAGATGGAAATTTTTGGCGTCAAAATATGCCTCCCCATTTATATCACAAATCTTTGCCTGGTAAGACCACCAGCAAGGCTGTGTGTCGTCTCTGGAGAACACAGCTAATCATCGCCATGACCGTTGTTTAGATTGGCGCAATATTTTTAGTCCTGTGTATCTTCGCAGCCCTAAAGCAGCACGACTTTGCCATCAACCTTGACACTCTCTGGGCTACGATTGCAGTCTCCATTCTCTGGACCATTACCGCTGGTTTCAATATAGGCATCGTGATTGCTGCTATGGTGCATTGCCACAATCCTCGCTTCAAACACGACGACGAGTTGAGATACTGTCACTTCTTTGGCAATGCACATTTGGCGAGAGCTCATGGATGGGCGGGAAAGAGCTGGCCCTTGTACTACTGGGTCAGCGTGGTCTCGGCTCTGGTAATGGCATTCTGGCAAATGTGCGTAATATTCCCCTTGAAATGATCCCCAACGAGCAACGTGTTGACTTGTGGTTTTCTTAGGCTCAACTGGATATTTTGGATCAAAGACGTACGGCGGGTCATTGTATACGGAACGAGACCGCCACATATCCATCTGAATGATTGGCCTTTGGTACCTCCTAGGTGAGAGACTGTGGATGAATAAGAAGCAGGGCAGAGCGGGCAAAGCGATCCATAGTTATGAGGCGTGGTTATGGACGATACCTAGGTAGGTATGTAGAGGAATTGCCTAGATGGCGTATTTTGGATAGAGGAGTAATGGTAAGGGTTATTTATGATAGCGACAGCCGCAATGATATAGATACCTGCACTTCTCATGAGCTGTATGCAAAGCTCTTGTCGATCCTTTTGCGCGTGCTCTTGTGTGCTCTCCAATGATACCTCCCTTATTGAGCTTGATGCTGTACATGGGTACCTAACCTATGGAGTTGGGCTCCGCATGTGGCCAGAGGTTGATCGGCCCTGTGATCCAAAAAGTCGGACCATTGGCAAGTCAACGTTTGCCGTATCTCTCCGATCGCGATAAACAGCTGAAACATATGGATAATTTACTTTTTTTTCCATATATAAAAATCCTGGTAGATACCTACTAAAGTTTGATACGCAGAACGTGGGAGAACGAACAATCAAAGTCAATATACACCAACAGTCAGTCAGTACCTGCAGTTGGTGGCGGTTGGTGCGTGCTCGTATGTATTACAACAGTCGCAAAAGCAAATAAGAACCAGGCCTCGAATGAGTAATACCGACTGCCCAGTTGGGCCGTTACCCCAAACCAATACGGCTGCGGCTGCATATGTTTTAGCATAGCGCAGAGCCATTGCTCCGGAGATGCTACCCTTCCCTTCAGCTGCCGCATGACCCGTATTAGGGCAAATATCACGCAGTTTGCTCCAGGGCTCACATGTCCAGATGCAACTCCTCTCGAGCCGTGATTGTACCAGTACTATTTTATTTTATTTTTTATCCAATGCCTCTGCATTATTTGGCGCTTCCTCAAGCCCCCGCCCCGGTGCGTTGCCGCACTTATCGCAGCATGTCGTAATACGGCGCTGGTCGCCCTGCCAGTTTTCTCGATTAGGATTTAGCCCTCGCACAGTAGGCTCGGTTAAGGTTCGGTCCTGCCCCATTGCGGCCTAGCGGCGCCCAGCCTCGCTGTACATACAGCCTGGGGAACAGATTGGAACCAATTTTATCTTTCCCAAACCTCAGGTTTTTAACGCCAGCAAAGCCTTGGTAGCATTAGTTTCTCATTCAAGCATTCTGTCCTCTCGCGACCTAGCCTCCAGCTATCCATACGACTCAGACGACCTTTTACGCGCGCCATTGTTATCACCCGCCATATTGCTACTCCTAGCAGACTTTGGAATTTTTCCTTCTCGCCAGACACAACCCACCTGTGTCTGCATTTCTCACCCTCCAGTCGTCGACCCACGACTGCCCCGAACTCGACCAACACCCCCGCGCCTCGATACACGATTCCGATCCGTGGGACAAGTCCAACCATGCCGTCCAATCTCCCGTCAAGCTTTGCCTCGGCCGCTGCCGGCCAGAATGCCAACCGCGATGCGAGGGGTGGCAGAAGTGATGGAAGGGGATCCGCTGGAGGCGAATGGTGAGTCTTTGCCCCCTCGCCAGACACCTGCGTTGGACGCGAGATCTGCAGACGACGGAGATTTTCTGTCATGCATGCAATTTGTCCTGCTTCCGTGCACTAGTGTGTGCCGTACGAAATATTATTTCTTCTATTTTTTCTTATTTTTATTTTTTTGGCGGGGGATGCGCTCACGACACAGTGCCCCTCTGTTGTTTTTCCGAAAACGGTCATGACCTCTTTTCACCTTCGTCGAAGCTAACTTGGATGCTTAGGTCTAGGAGAGACGGCCGCTCAGCTAACGGTACCCTGACTTTCCGTCGTTCCTCTACCACGCCCCTGAGCCAGACCTCAAACCCTCCCCCTGCGAACGATAATGCCGTCCAGCTACCCACCGTCGAGGACCCCATCCCACAGCCCACAACATACGAAGTTGGTCCCTCACGTTATACCAAGGATGATCTGCTTGAGATGTATCAATCCCAGCGGCCTGGTGGCAATCCCTCTCATCTCTTCATCTCAGGTTGGGATCCAAGCAATGCTAGTGGTAGTGGCGTAAGGGGCTGGGGAAAAAGCAACGAGAACCACGTGCCACAGGATCCCGGCACCTGCTGGGATTTCAACGGCGACACGGCACCCATAGGATTGTCGGGATTCTCTCAAGACGAAAAAGAGGTTCGAGATGCCCAAATTTCCTGATTGGAGTTGCTATATGGGCGCTAAATAACTGACCTTTACCAGGCCTTTTCTACCGACATCAACTCGCCACTCAAGCCTCCTACGCAAGCTAAAGAAGGTCACCAAGCGGCAGTCAACGGCCGGAAACCATCTCTTTCTCATGCCCCAGGAAGCACATTTGGCGTGAGCTCTCCATCATCCGCTGTCCGACCTGCCACCCGCCGACGAGAAACCGTCGATTCCAATCCGTTCAGCCCTACCAACATTGCGTCGCCAACTGCCAGCCGGTTTTCGCGAGATGACCCCCTGTGGTTTTCGCGAAAGCCCGGTGAATTGAGAGAGTCAGAAAATGATGATCCCGACAACACCGAACAGGCCCCGCGTGATGTCCCAAAGCCGCCGATTCCTGGTTTAATGCGAGCCAACACGTCGACCGGTGTGAGCATGACGTCAATGTGGCCATCATCTACCGCGTCTAGTGCTGGCGCGTTTGGTAGCTTTGCCTTGCCCACTTCGCCAGCCGTTGGTGATAAGCGACCGGGCGGTGCTCCGGGAGGCAGTCGACTTGCTCATCTGATCCCCAAGGACAATACCGAAAGCGCGGCTAGCAAATCGTCCGAAGGCCAGAACCCCCAACAGTCTTGGAGGACTAGGCCACGAACTGACACTGATCCTTTCGGCGGCAGCGAGGAGGTGTCTGGCATGTCCGGCATGTCGGGTAGTGCTGCTCTCCAAGGCGAGCAGGATATCGCTCCTGGCGGTCCACAGCCGCCAAGTAGAGGGATGCCCTTTGGCACTCCCATTAAAGGGTCTACTGGAGATTTTGGAATGTCCAACCTAAATTTGGGCGGCTCATCATCTGGCGACAATGGTCCTGCCAGTCCTTCGGAGACAAACCCTTACCGGAGCCCCCCGACAGAACGCCACGATCACGACGGACCTTCTGATCAAGGCACTGGGGATAGGGTTCATAGCACTGGCCATGAACAACCACACTCCAACTATAGTACGCTTTCTAGAGGTTTTGCTGCTGCCTTTGACGGGAGCGATCGTAGTCAGACGTCCAGCGTGGGCGCCAAAGCCGCCTATCTGTCGTCTGGTTGGCCCGCGCCAGCTGGCCCGTCTACCGGAACCCCTGACCGTGAGCGGTCCAATTTTGGAGGAGCATTCGGTAGCTCTCTCTTTAGCCCTATTGGTGACATCCAATCTCCCGGCTTGGGCAACCTCGGCGGCGTGTTTGGGCCATCCAATACCGGTAGCATCGGTCGGCAAAGCAAGTTGGGATCTCTGTTCCCTCCCGCTATGCAGGCTCAGATGCATGCGCATGAGCACGAAAGCAGCCTCTCCGACTCTCTTGGCGACCTTCGGCAGAGCAACCCACTCGGTGCTATTGGCCGAGGCAACTTTACCGTTCCTACTCGAGACACAGACAGCCCCATGAGATCTAATCGTGGGGTCTTTGAGGAACTTTTCCCCTCCAGCGATAGCTCTAGAAATCTCGCCGGGTTTGGAACCTCAGATGCTGGACAGCCCGGCATCGCTGCGGCAGTGCCCCAGTCATTCACGCCAGTCAGTGGCGGAATGCCGTTTGGGAATGCTCAGGCTGGTGTAGAGCCCCCGTCTGCTCAAGTCCGCCAAATGGTAATGCCTGATCGGATGCGATGGGTCTACCTTGATCCTCAGGGGCAAATTCAGGGTCCTTTTACTGGACTGGAGATGAACGACTGGTACAAGGCCAACTTCTTTACTCCTGATCTTAGAGTGAAGAAGGTAGAAGACCCCGAGTTTGAGCCTCTCGGCCAGCTCATCAGGAGAATTGGAAACTCTCGCGAGCCATTTTTGGTCCCCCAGATCGGAATTGCTCATGGACCTCCTATGCAGAGTGGCCCCTTTGCACCTGGCGCTGGAAGTGGCATCATTCCACCCCTGAGCGGTGTATTCCCAACGTTTGGCAGGACTCTCACTGCCGAAGAGCAAAACAACTTGGAGCGTCGCAAGCAAGAAGAGCAGTTTCTCATGGCTCAACAACGCGACTTTATGATGCGACAGCAGGCCATGGCCAAGTTCCAAATACAGCCAAGCCTGCAACATCATTCCAGTGCTCATAGTCTCCAGAGCCAACCAAGTTTTGGTAGCATGACATCGCCGCTGGGAGTTCCCCAGCAGCAACATCACCAGTTGCCGCATCAGCAACCCATCGGAGGCCTAGGCCCGGCCACTGTTTTTGATACCCACCCTGGTGCCGCCAATCCCGCTGCTGTTCGCGCCGCTATGGGAAACGGGGAGCTTTTCAGACCAGAAGACCTGGTTAACCTTTCGGCCAATGAACGTCAAATGCTCGTATCCTTGCAGGGTGAGCCTGCCGGTACTGAATCTGGTGCGCCTCAGCCCATTGGGACTCCGGGCGACGCAAGTCTACGGTACGGTCTGCCAGAAGCTAACGAGCTCAAGGAGGACGATGAAGGTTTCAAAGATCGTTTAAAAGAATTTGAAGATCTACGCGCCGAGCATGACGCCGAGCAAGCTGCTGCCGCGATCGTCGAGGAATCCCAAGAGAGCTCCGCAAAGCAAGAAGAAGCGACCGTAGCAACGCCCCCCTCCGTCGACCCGCGAAGCGAACCTGCCCCCTCAGCCAGCAAGCCAAGCAAAGCCTCTAAGAAGAAGGCTGTCAGTGAAGAGACGTCGTCGCTTTCTCTAACCCAGCAGGTGCAAAAGACTCAAGCCTCTGTAGCTGCTTCAGCGGCCACCCCTCCTGCTCCCCAGCCGACTGAGCCAGGAATGCCGATGCCATTCCCCCCTCCAGCTTCGATGACCCCCCTTCCCGCCCCAACGGCACAGAGAGCCAGGTCTAACTTGCCTGAGCAATTCAACCGATCCCAAACCGCAACTCCCGACGCCATCGCCCAGCCTCCTCCGTTGGCTCCGTGGGCCAAAGATCCCGGTCAGGAGGGGCAGAAAGGCCCAAGCCTGAAGGAGATTCAAGAGGCGGAAGCCCGTAAGGCGGCAAAGGCCGAAGAAGCTGCTGCTGCGCTCCGAAAGGCCGCGATGGAACAAGAGGCAGCTCTGCTCAGAGAGAAGGAAAAGTCGGCGGCTGCCGCTGCTGCTGCTGCCAACGCTGGCCTCCCAGCGACCAGCACCTGGGGTCAAAGTTCACCCGTAGCATCTGTCAGCCCCTGGGCTAAGCCGGGAGCTACCAAGGCCAAAGGAACGACACCTAGCGTTGCATCTGGTGCGGCTGGAGCCAAGAAGACTTTGGCCGAGATCCAGCGCGAAGAGGAGGCACGGAAGCTGAAGGCCAAGGAGGTCGCTATTCAGACCGGCGTTGGCGCCCCTGTCAACACCGCTAAAAGCTATGCCAACCTTGCTGGTAAGCCGAATCACGGCTCCACGCCGACAGCACCCTCTCCCATCTTGACCAGTGGAAGTGGTTGGGCCACCGTTGGAGCCGGTGGTAAAGTGAAGAGCCCATCTACTGTCCCGTCTCAGCTTCAAAGCCGCTCAGTTAGCAGCACCAGTGTCAAGCCTGCTTTGGCCACCCCAGTGAAGCTGGCACCCAAGTCCATTGTTAGCAATGTCAGCTCTACCAACACCGCTATGGATGAGTTCAACAAGTGGGCCCACAGGGAGCTCTCGAGAGGGATCACTGGCGTTAACGATAGTAAGTCGTCTTTACATGGTTCGCATTTCACGTCTCTGGAGTATTCTAACGCTTATTTTGCAGTCACGAGCTTCCAAGCAGATCTTGCTGTCCTGCCCCTCGACACTGGATTGATCGCAGACGCTGTGTATGCTAACTCTACCACGATGGACGGACGACATTTCGCCGAAGAGTACGTTCGACGAAAGAAGCTAGCGGAGAAGGGTGTGGTTGAAAAGCAAACCCAGGCTGAGAGCAAGGCGTCGGTCTCCGGCGGCGGATGGAGCGAAGTTGCCAAGAAGAGCGGTGCTACCCAGACCAGGGAAAGCGAGGCAGCGATCCAGAGTGCCGACTTCAAGGTTGTTCCTGGCCGCAAGAAGGGCAAGAAATGAAGCTCTGTTTAAAAGCGCTGTTGCTTATAGTTACATGTATTGGGCTTGGAAGTTTTGTTGTTTGATTTGGATGACTGCGGAAGCGGAAAAGCGACATGTGTATAAGCGAACATGACAGCTGTTTAGTGTAGTTTCATGTAACATGCCTACTTGTGCTGAGAAAATGATGTTCAGAGATGCAGTTTGTATCACTCTTTGTTGCCATGTGTATTGTGATTGCAGTGTTGATTAGTCTATGCCAGCAGCTTAATATCAGATCTGGGTAGTACCCCTTTTAGTAACTCCATCCACTTACATGCTTTATAAGAGAATCAAGTGAATTAAAGTCACAGTGTTGGGCACTTTCAAACTAGCTTTGCTTCGATATTTTTTGCATTCATCTTATTCTAGTCTATTCAATTCCTGTCTATTTTCAATCCCTCCATGAGATTCTCCAACGTTCGCCACCCCTGACTATCCTCCCACGTCGCCTTTCCTCGTCCCATGACGCTGCGGACGGCACTTCGCGCCTTGCCCTTCCACTTCTGTCCAATGGTCTCAACGTCAGGTCCCCAGTTCTCAAGTACGGAGACCAGCTCGTCAGTGCGCTTGACAACTTCCGTCCAGGCTGCTTCGTCCGACGTCCAGTCGACGCTGGCAGATTCGCCGGGTAGCAGTCCGCTTCCAGAGGAGCCGACGGCGGCACGCCAGGCACGTTCCGAAGCATCGATTGCGCCGGCATAGTCGTTGCGCCAGGCACGCAGACGTGAGACAAGTGTCCAGAGCTCGGAGCGGGTAGTGATAAGGGGCGTGATCTGCTCCTCTATAAGGCGGATGACGGCGCGCTCGACGGAGCCGCGGGCAGGTTCGTAGATGCCGCTGCTCGCAGGGGCCTTATCCTTTGACAGGATGGCGTCCTGGAGGAGGGCGGAGAGGATGTCGATGTCGAGGGCGGTTTCCGACTTGCGGATGCGGATGGTGTTTGAGATTGCGATGACGATGTCTGTGATGGGGGTCGGGTAGATGCGCGAGGCGAGGGTGACGACGTTGTCCCAGATGCGCCAGTTGTCGTGGGCGATGGAGGCGCCCTTTTTGTATGCTGCGAGGGATTGGGCGAGGAGCTTGTTGGGGTCGCGGGATATGATCTTTTCCTCTGCTGCTTCAGTGAAGTTGTCTTCGTCGTCGTCGTTGACGGTGCCGTTTGTAGATTTGCTCTCTTCCTTGTCTTTTCCGGGTGCTGTCAACTCGCAGTAGAGGCTGTACAGAGCACTGCCGAGATTGCTCCATGTCCTGGCGCCTTCACCTCCTTCGGTATCGTTTGCGCTGCTGATTGATCGACTGTAAGCCTCTGCGGCATCTTCAAAGCGTCCCAGACGAAGGCTGATGTCGCCGAGACGACCCCACATGTCGGGACTGAGTCTGTTGACGTTGGTGGCCTTTTTGTAGGCCTCGAGGGCCTTGGCCAGATCCTTTTGGCCTAGATAGTATTCTCCTAGGGATCTTTGGGCACGAGCAAAGCGCTGCTTGGAGATTTCCCATGCGCGCTCATAGTGAGCCGGATCGTTTTCCAGATCACCGAGGATGCACCACAGACGGGCGGCATTCGGGGGAGGAGGTTGTCGCTCTGGTCCTGAAAAGTCCTCTGCTTTGAGAAAGCCGACGTCTTGGCCGACAACTTCATCCTCCGGCTCGGATGTGGAGTCCGCTGCGGCTCCGGTCTTGTTGAAAAGTCTCCAGCGGATGATTCCCTTGGCCTTGGCTTCTCCTCCGCTGCCTCGACCGTCTTCGTCTTCGGCAGCCGCACTGCTGGCATAGCAGAGAGCGACTTCTGCCCAAAGTTTGAGACGCTTGAAGATTTCTAGGGCTGATGTCATGGAGCCAACGCCAGCCCAGGCATAGGCAAGCTCGGATTCGAGATGCCATCGCGGAGGAGTAGATAGAGCGTGGATATAACGGAGACGAACGTGGGCAGGGGCAGATTCTGAGTTTGTTGCGGCGGGCAGGAAAGTGGTGGGTTTGGAATCGTTGACAGGGGCAGTAGCTTGGCCAGGGGCAGTGACCTGAATAGCTGGGACATCAGATTCCTCATTTTCCTGAGCTTCTTTGCTTGGAGTGGAAAAGGTGGTATCAGTGAGGACTTGGTCGGCCACAGCTTGTAACTGGAGGACACCGCGCTCAACTGTTCTGCTTCTGTGGATTTCTATCCTTGAACGAACGAGCAGGGCTTGTGTGTAAATCTGCCAGTTGACGGACTTGTCGGTCAAAACACGGACTGCAAAGGGCATAATCTGCTCAGAGGTGAGGCCATCGACGGGCGAAAAGGCATCCTTGATTGTCGCCTCAGTAAGAAGAATGATTTCATCAAGGGCAGATAGCTGTGGCTGGTCGTCTGGCGCCAAGTCTGCCAACGCAGGCGGCAGAGTCTCAACGGCTGTCGTGGTTTTTGCGGGTTCCTTTGCGTAATGGATCTCCTCCAACAGAGTATCGTCGTTGAGCTTGAGAGCATCTGGCTTGGCCTGTTCATCATCCTTCTTGCTGACGGCTCCTTCAATGTCTTGTTCGGCGGCACTCTTTGCAAAGACAACTAACTGACTGAGGTTGTTCTCTTGGAATTTTGTCCTCTTTCCAAGAGCTCCAGACAGAGCGTAAGCAATTCCAGTAGCCTGCGCGGCCTCGTCTATGGCTTCTTTTGCCTTATCATTACGACCAAGTAGAATGTAGTTGTTAGCTGCTTCGATAAGAAACAAGGCTTTCTCTTCCCTGGTCCAGGTTTCTTCCGTGGCCCAGACTTCAGTGCTGAGGATTGTTGCTCGAAGAGAGTCTATTTCATTGCTGATTTGTGTTGCCAGTGTAGGCACATCACTCCACTGGGAGCTCTTGTTGAAGTTGGATGATGAACCTAAGCTTGGCTGCGTGATAATCTTATAGTGCCAGACGTTGACACGTAGCCTTTCCCACGCAAGGCTACGCTTTGTTAAAATCCCTCCAGCCGAAGGCAGCTCAAAGATATCTTTTGTTTCGGAAGCTAGAACATCAACCAAGATGTACTTGGCCAGAGAGAATAGTTCTAAATAAGGAATGTGGGCATAAGGAACAACGCCATCAACTTCGAAATATCTCAGGCAGGCCCTTCGAAGCTGATGCAGAGCAACAGCTGATTCATGGGATTCTGATTTGCTGGAATTCCAAGCACTGACAAACAGCTTCTCGACGTGATTTGACTCATTCGCTGGCAGGACAGGGCCGGTGACGGTTGCTTGGAGGAAGGCATCGAGAGCTGCTAGACCTATGGCTAGTAGTTCTGAGGATGGGTGCTGTGTGGATGAGGCCGAGCTTGCTTCGTTCGATAAGGAGACCAGATGAGATACATGCGCCGTTATGAGTTGCTCCGCTACAGCACTGCCAACCAGGGTGGCCAGGCTATTAACATTTTCTGATGCTGAATCCATGGTGGGGTTGATGCTGATATTTGGAGTCGGTGGTGTTGAACGGCAGCCCTGGCGATCACAGAGCCGCCACGAACCAGGAATAGATGGAGGCGGGTATCAAAGAATGTTTACTTGTATGATCCTGAGACAGACACGAGCTGCCCTGGGATGCCTTGATACGGTATCTTGCGGTTGTTTTGCAGGCTTCCTTTTTTTGTGGTTTTCGTTATCGATAACATCAGTGAGGTGGGATGGTGGTTTTCACCAAGAAAATTTTAGCGTCCAAGAACCCTTTACCCCACCTATCAGAACTGACAGCCAGCCATGAAGAAAGTCTGGAAGCATTCAATGTTCTCTTGCATTCGGCCTCTACAGTTTCATCCGATATGAATTGAATCATTCCTCTGCCTATCATATCTACTACGGCTACTGAATGAGTATAGGAGAGGCAGCTCTGGGTCGGCAGCGGTGAGATGCGCAAAGTCTTGCCTTAGTCGTTGGATTTGAAACGAATGCTTGGTGCACATGAACAAGAGCTTCAAGCTTCAAATACCAAAGAGCTAGGCTACGACATCCTCACCGCTAACGCAGATTGATGATGCTCCGTGCTCACCTCATTCAACAAATTTCATCAGCTTCAGAAATGTCATCTCTTTGACATGTGATTTCCCCAAATTGGCAATGCAAATCCGGGGTGCTGCATCTACTCAGTTCTAGGCCTTTGTCTCGCTTAACATATATAGCCTTATCGCAACGTTGCTACTAAATTTGTTGAGCTTCATCTCTATGCGCGGAGATAGCTTCATCCAAATGAGAGAATCCATCTTCACATGCTTCGACAATGAAGAATGTTCTGATGATTTTTCCTTACAATTTTTTCTCTCACTCTTTTGCCCCATCTCACGTCTGTTGGCTTTACTCGACACGCACCGTCTTGAAACGGCCCCACAGGCTCACCAAGCTGAGTGTGAGTGGACTTGGCAGAGTTTTCCTGACGTGCGGGCTTTAGTGATGATGTCCTTCCAACTTGTATGCTATGAGCAGTGAGAATGCTCCGGGTGGCGGCGGCGAAGGTCGAGTTTTTTGGTAAAAGTACATGTATGGAAATTCAAACACAGCAGTCTCGACAACAGTATCGAGTGAACATGAGCAGAAAACATACTCGTATACAAACACCCATTATTACGGGATGCAATCACCTTTTGGCCTGGGTAAACAGAGGTCACGCGACAGCAGCAGCAGCGATACGAGGCCTATGCGAGCAAGGCGAGTACTGAGATGTAGCCCATAGCCACCATCGAAGCAAAAAAGCCCGAGAGAAGAAAGGCTTGCGCCATAATTTACTGTTAGCGTCCGTTTCTTACGGCTCTGGGCGCTCATTGGCGACTTGCCACCAAAAACCCTGGCGCTGCTGAGGGCCTGAAACGACTGTCGGCGCCGTCTAATACGTCTTGATGTGCCCCCAGAGCAAAGCACCTACAGTAGAACAAGAGACTAAAAGGCAGTACGGAGTACGGAGTCCTTCATTCACACAAAAGGTGGAGGGACTTTTTGCAGCACGGGCGCTGCACCCAAGAGTCCTGTACACTGTCACAGTGCGAGGGCAGAGACTCCACCGCCTATCCAGGTCGGCGTACAAGTACGAGGGAGAAACCTGACCACCGTCAGAAACTAGCGAGAACGAGCGGTTTCCGCGAGGTAGAGACCCCATGTTCGGAGTTAGGTACAGGCAGACACTAAGTCGTTTGGTCTGTGCCATGTTAACAGGAGCCCACACAAAGAGTACGGAGAACTGCTAGTCCAGTCTAAGCACTCCGTATAGACCCCCACTCCAAACTGTGGAGAAAAAAAGCGAGTCCACAAATCAACTGGCGACGTTTTATTCCTTGCTTCTCGCCTCAACAAACCACCATTTGCCCATTTGATTCGCTTTTGCTAGCCTTGGCTGTCGAGGTTCGCCGTCGCCTTCAGCCAAGGCAAATATGACGATTACGGCTCTGATGATGTATGGCTTTGCTGCTGTCCTGACTCGCGTCCTCCAGCCTACCGCATGCAGCTCCTCTACCAGAATGGCCTTTTGTTGGAATGTATTCAGCCGGCAGCCTTGTCTTGCTTGTCTTCTCCTCGCCCGCCAGCACTTGAGACAAGGATCCGGAGGCAACCACCAATATCCGGCTGCGGCTTTCGGCTAGCCTTCCTGGTATCTTGCCTTGCTCGCTACCAAGGGGCGCTGCGATCTCGGGTTATTATACATGTGGTGTCTGCAGTAACCAGAATTCATCCAAACAGTTATAACAGAGAACACGCACATAGTGCCCGGGTCGTCGCACTCGCCATGCCAATTCTACTCAGAATGGCTCTTCCGTCTGACCATCAACACTGTCCCGAAACTGTGCGACCAGGAACATCGTCCACTGAGCCACGGATCGGCGATACCCTCTAGTCCAAGGCGAGTTAGTAGTGGGACAAGGCTTAGGCGGGGTGACGTCAGTGTTGTGCGCAGGGGATTGATTCCTTCGACGAAAGCAGCTGGATCATGCCGCTTTCAAGGGATGACTGAGGAGCTGAGGAGCGTCACTCGCATGTCCTTTGAGCAGCATGCGCTTTGTCCAGCCGTGATGGGAAAGTTACCAGAAGAAAGAGGCTTTGGCCTAAGCCTAAAACTTTCCGCGGAGTGGCGAAGGGGTCTTCCGGCGACATGTAGTAAAAAAGCCGATTTGCACAGTGCTCATTCGCTGAGCCGGGTAATCGAGGCAAACGCTGTGGAGGTGATGAAACGAAACGACGAAGATGGCCTCTCTCTTAAGGGCGAGAGTGTAAGAGACAGCGAAATGCACATTTCTGATAGCGTTATGCTACGAGAACTGCACAGGGCCCGGAGCCGAATTGTATTTCAGGCTTAATGCAACACTCGATGACCCATACAAAACGTGGTGCTCTCGGAACAATTGAGATGGTTGAAGAGCCGATCTCGACATTCTAGATCCGATCTTGACTGAATATGCATCATCAAGATCTATTTGACTTACAAACTTATCCCTAACCTTGTTTCCGGTTGTTGAGTAGCTCTATTTCGGAACTCAGGTCCTGGATAATCACAACAATCTTGACACATCGGCTTCAGCTACCTTGCATCTGTCCGAGATCAAGGATATCTAGTCGGAGAATAAATGGAAAACCAACGTCATACAAAGTTCTATTACTCGAGGCTAATCAGCATGACCATACATGCAACAACTGAAGTCTCGCCAAACAATCAAGTGTTTATCTAGGAGACATGTTCCCTTGCTTCACGTGGCGGCAAGATCCCGGATGCGTCAAGCATTGCTGGTCCGTTTATGGTCCAAACTTTTGAAGATCTCAATACTGAAGCTTTTCATATGTTCCCGCGGTTGTACAGTACCACTGCCCGTGTGTCTACTCCTTTATTCAATACTAATCATTATCTACAGTCCCAGATGTTCTGTACCTCCTTTTGGCGACGACACCGTCTGTTGGCTGCGGACTTCCACCCCAGCACCTTTGGCGAGTACAGAAAGTCTGAGAGCATGTACAGGGAGGCCTGGGAAATCTGACACTGTGCCCTCCCCCCTGTTCATCCATCTGGGTCCCCGGCCCTCCTCTGTGTGGATGGCTGCTCATCCCGTTCGTTCTAAGCAGGGCCTAATGCGCTAGCACTCCTCTGGCGTCCTCCTTGGCTTCTCCACCATGAACGACAATGGCAGGGTACGCGCGCAGAATAGAGAGCGACTCGCCTGCTGTAGGACAAGAGCAGCTTTGGGGCAGTGTGCCAAGACCAATACAGTCGACTGCGCAGCATCAAGCGCAAAAAAATGGCCTGAGAGCATATTGGAAGCGTTTCCAGTTCGGCCCTCCCCCCACATAAGATTCGGCGTCACAGTGATGCTGTCCAATCTAATCGCGGTTCTAAGTGCTCGGTGTTGTGTTCGCTCTTCTGCCGGTCCCTGGTTAATCAGGGTTTAGTATTTGTTCGTTCATTCTTTCGGTCATTGCCAGCCATATACTCGTAGGTACTCTCGGCCGTCCCTGGCCCGTTTGATTCGCCGCCTATCAACAATTGCTACAAATACTCCTCCTTCGCCCGTCACTCCTCCCATGTGGAACTTCATTCCTCTCCCTCTCATCCTTTTTCGTCCTTGGATGTTTTCCTGTTGGTTTTCCCCACAGCAATCATCCACCTAAAGGATCAGCATTATTTTCTGTTAATGCTCGTCAATTAAGCACTTGGCTATCGTCACACTTTCTCATGACGGCGAAACAAGAGACAACACTATCGTTGCGTTACTGACTAACCTCCAAAATGGCCACTACGGATGATGAAAAGCACCCCAAGTTCGAGGCTCCAGGGTCCCCAGATGTGGCGTCCCAAGAGTTCATCGAGAATGCGGATGGCCTTCAGCGACGACTTAACAATCGTCAAATCCAACTAATAGCCATCGGTGGCTCGATTGGTACTGCTCTCTTCGTCAGCATCGGAAGTGGACTTTCCACAGCCGGGCCGGGCAGCCTTTTCTTGGCTTATGCTCTGTATTCCATGGTTCTCGGATTGGTAAACAACTCTCTCGCAGAGATGACTGTCTATATGCCCGTGTCCGGAGGTTTTATTCGTCTTGCAGGTCACTGGGTCGATGATGCTTTGGGATTCATGGCCGGCTGGAACTTCTTCCTGTACGAAGCTCTGCTAATTCCCTTTGAAATCACGGCACTCAACCTTGTCATCTCCTTTTGGGACGAGAATATCACCAATCCGGGCCCGACTGCTGGTATTTGTGCCGCCGTTATCGTTTGCTATGCGTAAGATTTCCATCCCCTACCTGGAGGGGCGAAGGTCGCAAAGGGATTCCCACACTTTCTAGATCTAGATTCCGCCGCCTTCTCTCTCTTGCTATCCAAGGACATTTGCTAACCCGGCGAATATGTAGTCTGCTAAACGTCCTCGCTGTGAAAGCCTACGGTGAAGCGGAATTTTACCTATCCGGTGGAAAGGTTATTCTCATCTTCATCCTCTTCTCCTTCACCTTCGTGACTATGGTCGGCGGAAACCCGAACCACGATGCCTTTGGTTTTCGGTACTGGAATAATCCCGGAGCCTTCGCCGAGTATCATTCGCAGGGCGCCCTTGGCCGCTTCGAAGGTTTTCTGACCGGCCTTTGGAGTGCAGCTTTCGCCGTCGTCGGACCCGAGTATATTTCCATGGTAGCGGCCGAAGCTCAGCGCCCTCGAACATACATCAAGACCGCCTTTAAGACCATTTACATTCGCTTTGGCGTTTTCTTCATCGGCAGCGCCTTGGCAGTCGGCATCATTCTTCCGTACAATGACAAGACGCTGGCCGACCTGGTCAGTGGCGGAAAGGGCAGCGGCACTGCAGCGGCTTCGCCATACGTCATTGCCATGCAAAACATGGGTGTCTCCGTGCTGCCTCATATCGTCAATGCCCTCATGATGACATCCATTTTCTCTGCTGGCAACACATATACCTACTGTGCGACCCGATCACTGTACGGTTTGGCTCTCGAGGGCCGTGCGCCCCGATTCCTTCGCAAGTGCACGAGCAAGGGTGTGCCCATCAATGCCTTTTTGGTCGTCATGTGCTTCCCATTCCTATCCTTCCTTCAAGTTGGCAACGGCTCTGCTGTCGTGCTCGACTGGTTGGTCAGCCTGATTACTGCTGGCGGAATTATCGACTACCTCGTCATGTCGCTTACATATCTCTGGTTCTACAGAGCCTGCAAGGCCCAAGGTGTTGACCGGAAGTCACTCCCCTATGTTGGCTGGGGGCAGCCCTACTGCGCCATTATCGCCCTCGTTATTCAGCTTCTGGTGGTTGGAGGATACGGATACGAGGCCTTCATGCCTTGGGACGTCTCAGCTTTCTTCCGCAACTACACCATGCAGCTTCTGGCACCTATCCTCTTCATCTTCTGGAAGGTGGTGAAGCGCACTCGAGTAGTCCGTCCCAGTGAGCTGGATCTTGTCTGGCAAAAACCAACTATTGACGCCTACGAATCACACTTTGTCGAGCCCCCGACTGGATTCTGGACCGAGATGCTGCAGTTGGTTGGAATCAAGCGCAACAAGAACGCGGCTTTCGTTGTGGCGTAAGGAGGAAGGTTTAGAGTACCTCCTGCGTTCTTCTTTACGGCCGAGGCTGTATTATGAGCACATGTCTTTATTACGTCCCCTTTTCGTTTCTATGTTATTTTTTTTATATATACCCATCACGTTTTGTGAAATTAGAGATTTCACATGGGATATACGGGGGCTAGACGTGTAAGATGGATGAGCTACATAGACATGATATATACCCAGGACATATGATGACAAAAATAGAACATATTATTTCATACTTTGACCAACACTTGCAACATACAAGAGATGTCACCATCACCAGGACCAAGCCGCCCCACCAAAGTTCATTACAACTCCATGACCATCGTCAATACACAAAACCTCAAACACCAGAAGCAAAAAAAGAAATCTCAATGCGTAATCTGGGAATCGAACCCAGGGCTCCCCGACGCTGCTCGGATGGCAACGGAGAATTTTACCACTAAACCAATTACGCTTTGGAAAGAAAGGACCGAGAATGAGGATCTCGGGATGCGTGAACTGGGAATCGAACCCAGGGCTCCCCGACGTTGCGGATGGCAACGGAGAATTTTACCACTAAACCATTCACGCTGATTGGGTAATTGTTGGGAGAATGGGCGAGTAGAATCGGATCTTGTTGGTTTGAGGATGGGAGGTGAGAGAATGGGATGAGGTGAATGAGATACCCTGGAGGTTGAAGATGATTTTGAATAATGGGATGAAGAGATGGGGATGTGGAGGAAGTTGTTTAATGGGAGAGGCTTGTGAGAAGTCGAGCTGGGTTACATTCTGCAACTAACTCTTGGCTGCGTTATCATTACCAAGTCGGATTATACTCAGATTACAATGATAGTATTTAGAAGGAAAAGATATGATGTTCATCAGCAAGCTTCCAGCTCCTGATTTCATCTCCCCAGTTAGATAGAGAAGGGCAGTAAACGTTGTTCCTAGTGCTATTTCTCAATACCGTGTTGGTACCTAAGTGATAGAACCTCCGAAAAGACGAAGACGATGTGAACTGTCATGAGTTGTGCTTGTATGTGTATAGCCAAAGTGAGCCATCTCCTGATGATATCCGTACCAACTTGCGCAAAACACATAGTAACAACCACGTGTGAAGTTACAACACAAGGCTTGTATCTTCAGAGCATGCACACTTGCACCTTAACATTCACAGAAACAAGAGACACATGATATAAATTCAAGAGGTTTGTTACTAAAAGTCTATTCGGGCTTCTATGTACCCTCTTCCTCCTCTATAGCCCAAGGTGCGAGAGCTTGTGACAACATGGGGGTCCTCCATCCCCAGGTCGTGGTGTCCCACACTCATCCAGGCCATCAATCTATTGAGAAGGCCCTCTCTATCGGCAGCCCGAGCATACAATCATCGCAAAAACGCATCGCAACTTTTCCGTTACCAATCCGTATTTTTCATCAATTAAAAACAAAAGGAACATGGAAAAAAAATCCTCTAAGTCATCAAGGACTAGGCGTCATCGAGATGCCGTGATGTGGGGTATGTTGAATCGTTTACAGATCATCCTCGTCGCTGAACACCTCCTCACCACGCTTTCGGCGGGCCATACGGTCTGTAAAGCAAATACGTTAGTAAATGTGTTCGTTATTGGATCATGAGATGAATTCGCAATGGACTTACCCTTCTTCTTCTTTCGCAGCTCGGAAGAGGTCAGCTTGGCCTTCTTCTTGGTGCTAACAATCTTGTTGCCCATGGCATCGAACTTGTCCTCCTCATCATCATCGTCCTGCTTAAGACGAGGACCAGAGCCCTGGCCCTGGACCCAGTTGTGGCCGGAAGGAGTCATCTTGCCGTCCATGACAGCCCAGACTTCCTCAGTCAAGTCCTTGGTGAACTCGGCAGAGTGAGTAATGATGATGACACCACCCTCGAACTTCTTCAGGGCCTTGGACAGAGCACCCAGAGAGTCACGATCCAGATAGTTGGTAGGCTCGTCAAGGACGATCAAGTGGGGTCGCTGCCAAGAGCAAGCAGCCAGGACAGTCTTGACACGCTGGCCACCAGACAGACCGCGCATGCGGGAGTGAGAAACCAGCTCGGCATCGAGACCGAAGTTGGCGCAGTGGGCCTCAATCTCCTTTCGGACCAGAGGTCGGAACTGACCAGAGGCAAGAGCCTCCTTCATATCGACATCAGCGACCATCTTCTGGTGAGAGGCCAGCAGCTCGTTACGGGGCAGCCAGACGTTGTCAGCGGTCATCATGGGAACCCATCGCTCGCCCTTCATGCCGACGTTCTCACCCAGAGCGAATGAACACTCGTACTCGTAGGAGTTCTTGAACTTTCTACGGGCGTTGATGCCAATGACACGACGCAGGGTACCCTCGATCTTGAAGACCTTGTCCATGGCCTTCTCATCAGCCTCGGTGATGATCTTGTTGGCTCGGTCCATGGTCTCACGATCCTCACCAGTCTGGAAACGCCACTGGATGTACTCGGAAGGAGTCTTGTCAAGGTGGTTATCAATGTGGGCAAAGGCGTGCTGCTTGATGTAGGCGATACGGATGTTCTCGTGCTGGTAGATCTCACCACCGGTGGGGATGAGCTCACCGCAGAGAACGTTGATCAGGGTAGACTTGCCGGCACCGTTGGGACCGATAACGGCAATACGAGAGCCAAGAGAGCACTGGAAGCTGATCTCCTGGATCTGGGGCTTGGAGGTACCGGGGTACTGGAAGGACATCTTGGTGGCACGCAGGATGGCCTTGGCCTTGGTCTTGACACCCTCAAGGAAACCGGGCTCGGGGAAGGTGAACTCCATCTCGGAGGCACCGAGCTCGTAGTAGGACTTGGCGGAAGGAACACGCTTGACGAACTCCTTCAGGTTACCACGGTAACGCTTGAGCTTGAATCGCTCGTAGTGAACGATGTGCTGGCAGACGTTATCAAGGAAGCCAGAGTCGTGAGAGACGATGATGGAAGTGCAGGGGGAGCTGGTGAGGTAGTCCTCGAGCCACTTGACGTTCTTCACGTCCAAGTGGTTAGTAGGCTCGTCGAGCAGCAGAATATCAGGGGCCTCGAAGACAGCACGGCACAGAGCGAGCTTCATCTTCCAACCACCAGACAGGGCGGAAATCTCGCCCTTAACCATCTGCTCGGTGAAGCCGAACTCGTCCAGGCGCTTCTCGACATCAGCCTGAGAGACGTCAACCTTGGCCTCGGCAAGCTTCTTCATGGTCCAGTCGATGGTGGTCATCTCGGTATCAGCAGAGTCAAGGTCGTGCTCAACGAAGACAGTCTTGACTTCGCTCTGCTTGGGGAAACCCTCGACCTGCTCGTTGTTGATGGCACGCATGAGAGTAGACTTGCCGGAACCGTTGGGACCGCAAAGACCGTAACGCTGACCACGCTTGAGGCGGAGGTGGGTCTGGTTGAGCAGGATCTTGGCACCGTAGGCAAGAGAGAATGTGCAGTTGCAAAGGTCCTCGCCCTCCTCATCATCAGCCTCACCCTCCTCCTCCTCGGCGGCACCGGGAGAAGCACGCTTGCGGAGAGTGTCAATGGTGCTCTCGGCGTTGTCGATGCCGGTGATGACAGCGACGTAGGGCTTAAGGCTCTCGACCCAGACGAGGGACTCAGCCTCCTTCATGTCGATGAGCTGACCAGCAATGGCGGAGATGTACTCAGCGACAGGCTCCATCTTCTCAAGAAGGGAAGCATAGCGGGCAGACAGGATCTCCTTGAGCTTGCCAAGGACGACGGAGACGTCACCGTCGTTGCGGACCTCGGGGATCTTGCCGTCGACGACGTTACCGACACGGTACAGGGTGTCAAGAGCCTGCTTGGTCTTCTCACGAGCCTCGGGATCAGCAAGGTTGTCGAAGTTCTTCTGGAGACCTGGCATCATCTTGGGCAAGAAAGGAGCGACGATGTTGGGGTCGTCGACAAGCTTGCACATGTTGTCAACAATGACAGCAGACTTTCGCTTGATGGCGGTCTCACGCTCGGCAAGACCACGGTCCAGAAGAGGGACCATGAGGGCGAGGGTGGGCTCCTGGACCTCAGTGACGAAGGTGGTGGCACCGAGAAGGTGGACAGTCTCGGGGACGTTCTCAGGCTTGGCGATACACTTAATGAGCTCGGGAATGAATCGCTCAATATCCTTGTTGACGATGAGCTGGCAGATGGTCTCCATGACCTTGTAGGCGTGCTCCTTGACCTCCTTCTTGGTGTCCCACATGGCCTCAGAGACGACGGGGATCAAGTCAGGAACACGGTAGGAGAGCTGAGCAGGGGCAGTCTTGACAAGGGCAAGGATGAAGTCCAGAGCAGCCATCTTTTCAGGCCACTTCTGGGCAGTGCGGATAGACTCCATCAGGTAAGGGAGGGCGCTCTTGACAGCGTTGCCGTTGATGGCGCTGGCAATGGCCAGGACAGCAGCGGTAGCGGCATTCTTGACAGCAGTGATCTTGTCGCCAACAGCGGCAAGAAGAGTGGGCAGAAGAACGATGAGGTAGGGCTCGACGTTGGCGGCGACCTCAGAGTGAGAAGCAATAGCCTCAATGGCGATAGCAGCCTTCTCACGGGCAGTAGCGTCCTTCTTGTTGACGAGGCTCTTCTTGATGTCTCCGACGATCCTAGGAAAAAGGCTTGTTAATACCCTTGAACGCTAAAAATTGGTGTCGCACAGCTGAAGGAAAAACTTTTCAGGGGATTTAGCAGCCAAGGTGGCCACTGATGGAGGGGTAGGCAGGGAAACCCCGCTGTGAGTGGCGGGGCATTTGTTGCCAGGCGAGATAGGAGGCAAAAAAAAAGTTTTCCCGCCTAACAAAAAAGGGACAATTGATATCAGACTATTGCAAAGATCGACTTACTTCTCGGGGACAGCCTGGTCGTCAATGCGACCGTTAAGGAAACCAGCGAGCTCTCCAGCAGACTGCTTAATGTCCGCCGCCTCCTTGGAGACGGTGAGCTTCTGGAAAAGCTCGTCCAGGATCTTGATGGACTCGGCACCTTCGCTAGGCATTTTGGCGGTAATGTTGAGTAGGTATGTGAATTATAAGAGTCGGAGGACGAAGGAAGGAATCGAAATCGATGTGAATCGTTCGATTTCCAATGAAGCCAACAGAGCCGATGGAGGAATCGACTCTCGTATCGAGGCTTTTTTTTTTTTGTAGATTCGGGGTGGCGGGGCTGCTCGATGGGGAGGAACCAAAGAACAACTCGTCAAAGAAGCGAATGGACTATCTGAAAGACAAGTCCAAGGTCGGAATCAGTGACGACCAAAAGTAGATGAAAAAAATAATGAAAGGAGATGGAGGTAAGATCGAAGGAGAAGAAGAAAGTGGGTGGGAGGGAGACAAGATTTAAAAGGCTGCGGCCCAAGAGCCAGCAAGTCCACAACTTTTTTTTTTTTCCTCGCGGGGTGTGTGGCTAAAATCGGGCAGCCCAGAAAGATTTTTTTTTGCTGCCCCTCCATTGGGCGTCTCGAGGCTTATCAGCTTTATCATGGCGCGCTAAGCCTCAAGGGGCCAGCCCACCACAAAAGCAAAGGCGGTGAGGCGTCTGAGTGCTGAGAATTTTCAGTGGGAAAAAAGAGCATTGTGGCGGCCGAGGAGAAGAAATTCGATGCGCAGCGAATGTTTTGCCTCAACAGAAAATTCACTAGTGCCATGGCTTTGGAGAGTTGAGATATCGGGGTTTGCACAGCCATTTTGCATATCAAGTCCCAAGCCCCCTAACGTTAGGTATCTACTTTTGGCAGCCGAGTTGAAGATATGCTTTGCCTGTGTGAATCTGCATCCAAAGTATCGGACAGGACCCTTTGATTGGAAGCCTGTTACTGCTGCACCCCCAACGTGGCAGCAAGCCGGTGGTTGGCTTCTGTCTATCGTGCTTTGGCGGAAGCTTCATCCTAGTGGGCGTCGAGGTTCGACGGTACTGGTCAACTCTCGCAGTCTTGCTCGCCAAAGCCTCTGGATGCATCGTCTAGTCATGTACGGCGCAAAGGCTGGTGTGGGACGCCTCGTCCAGACTCCTGTGATCTGCCGCCACGCATTAACATAAGATAGATTGCCTGGCTGATGGTCGTCTCACACACTTGCTCCAGCCGATGCCGCCCCTGCAGATGGAGTAGCAGCACTGCTACTCCAGTACTCCAGCTTATACCGGTACCTATTGGTCCCGTTGTCACTGCTAAGGTATTCACAAGATGCTCCTGCATAAGAACCGAGGCGGTGTCAGAAGCTCTCACACCTCACCGGCTTAGCCGGGCTGTCTGGCATGATTTCCTGTGTCCAGTTCAGTTCCCCCCTCAAAGGAATAAGACAGTCAGGCTGCTGCGTCGTCAGCGCATCCTGCCTCATCTCATAACCTCATACCTGGATGCTCCCTACTCCTACCTGTCCGCACATGCTCGGGGTTTCATACGCTTGCTACACCCTCTCGGCAACGGTGGGCCCGGCAGAAAAAAAAGACCGTTCCAATAAACTCGGCCTGCCATTCCTGTCCGGCTTTGGCGCCACGTTGTCACATCAAGTTCATCTCAGTGGCTGGCTCTAGGACGGCGTGGAGCAGCGCCCGAGACTAGCAGCCGCTCGATGTTGTCTTGGTCTGTTGGATTAACTCCCATCGTCGAGTTCGAGCAGGTGCTGTTGATGTCGAGATCTAGGCTTCACTTTTGGGTAGCCCAGACTTGCATTCGGCAGCCAGACAATCGTGTCGCCAATTCACTAGATCCAATGCCTTGATCCACCACCATCGCGGGGCCCCAGAGTCCAGCCTGCATTCTCTGCTCCAATGCGCATTAGCTGGGGGACGGACTCACCGACAGTCAGATGCGGCTGGACGGAGCTTGTTCATCAGACCCGTAGGTACTTGTACTTGGAGTCCGGCTTTCGCTGAGAACCGTACTCTAATATGCCGTAGAGCTTCCGCTGGCACCTCTAGTGTTGAAGAATAAAATCACCAGCGTTGACGGACATCTTAGAGGCAGATCACGACGTAGGAGGTACATGTAGACAAGAGTAAAGAATGCAGGTGCTGAGGTGCTTCCTGTCCATAGAACCTCCGTGCTGACTCATCTGGATGTTGATGTCCTCCTTGGCCCTCTCTCAGTATCTTGATTGTCTGTGTCTCTCCTCAAAGCACTTCAACATCAAGATTTCAAGGTCTGCTGGTCGAAACAAACGCCTTTGTGCCTTAGATTGACCCACAGGAGGCATCCATTCAACGGCGTGCTCCTTTGTTGACTCCTGGAATAGTTCACCAGCTATCGCTTTATAGAGGCCTTGACAATGAAGCGAAGCGGCAGTCCTTCTTTGTAACCATACACTGGCATTCACTACCTAAGTGATTCGCTGAGCACGGCTTCAAGTTTCTTTTATGAGCTCCAAGAAGCCCATCCGCTCAAATATTTATCTTTATCCAATCATGTACCTGCGTCTTTGTCGTCGCTGCACATTAATGCATCCAGCCACTCGTCCAAAGAATTATCGTCTCCAATGATGGTGCACCGCTAGTTAACAACAGGTCTCGAGGTGTCAATAAAGCCATGGATTTTTCCTTCGCTCTGTTAACCGTCTTGTCGAATTTCATATTCTGAATTATAGGCCAGTATTTTTCACGGCATTTTCTACCATACGCCCAAAGAAAAACGCCAGTACACACAATTATAATGTCTCAGAGTGATCAAAGCAAAGGTGAAAACAACTTGCCGCTGAGAGATAATGTGCCTGCTTTGTTGTACGTTCCATCATGGACAGCTCCAGGCTGGAAGGACGACGCAGACGCTCGCAATGCCACAGATTTTGCTGTTCATGATCCTGTAAAGGATGTCCTAAGACCAACGATGCTAGATACAGACAAGGCAAAGAATCCCACCAAAGATTCCGTAAGATTTGGCATATTTCCAGGTCGTTCTGATGGACGGTCATGTACCTCACCAACCCGATCGGCAGAGCGATTAATGGCGATGCGAGATGAATCTGGCGGTAGCTTGACCGGAAGAGGCCTTGCCGGCAAAATTGAAGAGCAGGCGCAAAGAAGAGGACTCCATATTGACGATTATCTGACTTCTCAATCTTCCAACGCCACGCTGAATGATGGGCCTCAAGAACGCGAGTATATAAAAGCATTTGACGAACTTCTAATCGAAGAGTTTTGGCAAGGATGCCTCTTCGGAGACATGACTATGGATGAGGTCAGCGAATAGAAGCTCGTTCGTGACATATTATGAATGCTGACTATGAGTAGCTTTTGGGTGGAAACTATTTCGAGATTGGTGACTTTCAGAGCAATCTTAGTGGACCAATAGACAGGTTAAATGACATGACTCACTATATATTGAAATGAAAGCGGTATTCTTACTTTTTATAGCTTATTCTCTCGGGGAAAATGGGACCAGTCTCCTTTTGGTGTTGCAGACGTCAGTAACGTATCTTTTCGCCTTGACGGAAAATGCCTTGATATGGAAGTCGAGGTAAGTTGTTATAAAATGATGCAAAATAACAGCTATTTGGCTAATTACAGATACTGACTCTGCAGCGGAATGATGTGGTCTGGAACTGCCTTCAGCCTGCCCTTCAGATGGCAACCAGGCTGTTTTGTCAGGATGATCCTTTCTTCAAAGCAATTCTTGACGTAGGCAACTGGTATAAGACCCCGTCGACTACAGACTCAAATCCCCGGAAGACGAGAGCACCAAACTTCAAGATTGAGTTTCAAAAAGACAATAGTGAAGCCATAGGCTATCAACACAAAGTCAAACCTTCTGCAACATTTAACCCATTGGAGCTCACCTTTCAAGCTTTGGAGAGCAGATTGAAATGGCGAATTGCCAGTGCTCATTACGATGTCAAATCCCCTATGGGAAAGTTTGACGCCGAGACGGCTTTTGCTGTGACACGATTCGAGCTCTCCAATACTAACAGTTCGATTTGTATTGATCTTGCTGCAGAAGTTATTTGGTAGCTTTTGGCTGCCTAACTAAGTTCCTCGGAGAAAATCATGGTTAGCTGGATGCTTGCGGCGACGATGGTGCACGAATTATGTGTCAGTAATTCCTTCTTACTATTATCGTTCTGAGTGCATGCTATGAGACACAGTTATCGATTTAGCAGAACACATTTACTAACCTAAGTCTTCATTGTAGCATGCCATTATAGGAGCAACACTCTTATGGATCCGGCATCCTCGCGAGTTTGGGGTTTCTCACCCTGCAGACCTCAGATTTTGCAAGTTACTTGAAAGGGATTTATATCCATCGGCACCACATTATCCAGACATTGAGCCATATTATAAGAATGACTCGAGAAAAGAAATTGGAGAAGCTTTTGAAAGACATGTACGTGAAATTCATTCCCTATAAAACGTATAGAGTACTGATGAACTACGTCGTAGGTTTTGGGGCATGGTCCATATCCAATGGCGCATTTGTCCTATATAAACCAATATTCCTAATGCATTACGGCGGCCTCACATCGTCGTTCGACCAGAGCGAATTTTATCCCCGGGATTCTGCCAAACACGAAGTACTGGCCCCGTACGTAGTGGTCGAGCAATCATTCACATTCAACTCTCACAGTACAATTCAAAAATTCTTCACGCAAGAGTTTTGGAACACCACATTCAAGAAGTATGGTTCGGCAGCTCTGAGAAGCGTTCCAGATATTCCCCAAAGAGTCGCTTGGTTTTCAGCCATTGAGTCTACAACATTTCACTCTTCCCTCCGCGATCTTGCCTTTGGCACTGCTGAATTTCGGGAATGGGTCAGTTGTTTCATCCTGGAGCTGGAAGCGAGCGGTCAAAAAGTTATCGCGCAGTACATCAAGGCTCTGATTTATGATGCGTGGAAGTTCCCGATGCTTGCCAAACGTTTTGTTGAGATTGCGGAAAACTGGTACCATCGAGGCGAAAGACTGACAGCGCAAGCTTGCAAAACGGGTATGATTGCCTTTGAAGCAGGCATCTTCTTTTTGTATAAAAATAGGAGGCTCAATTACAGAGACAAGAAGCAAGAGGCAACGAGTTTCTATAAGCAATGGCGGCGATTGCGACGCCACAAACGTGTCGACCCAGATGAAGCTTCCATATCATTAGACGGAATGTCTGTGGATAAATTTATATCAGCTATTACCCATGAAGGAAACAAATACGATAAACGTATTGTCAAATCACTCATGGAGTTTTCCAAATTTCTACACCAAGAGCTGTGTATTCAAGAAGCCATGGTAGCTCAATTATACGAGTTGCCTATTGGATTCTGGGAGCACTACCTTGAAGGGATCCATGGCCATCAATTCATCTGGAGAGTTCGAAACAACAAGACCATCACCCAGTTAACAAGACTACTTAGAGACCTCATTGGGCTTCAAGCGCATTTGCCATCCTGGAGAAATGAATGGCGGGCGAAGGTATTGTCCTGGCTTACCTCGTTTCGACACATTTCATACCTGATCTCCAAAGATGCGAGAGAAGTGCATGCCAACTGGCGGGAAATGCTTCATACGGTGCCCATGCTGCGCAAGTCAAAGCAGACAGTGTGGGAAAGATGGTATCCTTTAGCAAAGCGAGCGATGCTCAACTTGAAGGGCGACCAGCTTGCTAAGCTTGAGGAAGTTGAACAGAGATATGCCCGAGATTTCGATTTGAACTCGTACAAGATTGTTTTACCAGGCCGAAGGGCGGGAGTACAAGGAGTTGCCGAGAAATGGGCAGGCTTACTGGACAATATTGTGGAGTTTGAACAGGATGATGGCAAATTGATGGAAGATCTTGAGCGGGAAGAATTCCATGCACCTGCTTCCAGGCCAAATGCTGCCGAACTCGCCTCAACAATAGATCCCAAGCATACAGGGAAATCAACTGACACAACGCCTTCATCATGCAATGGAAAACGACAAACAAAATGAAGCGAGGTTGCGATTACAGCGTGCAGATTCGTACCGCCAAGGTGTCAACAAACAACCGGCTTCATCGAGTATAAGTTGGCAATACCAGCTACATGAAGCACAGCACTTCAACAAGACTCATCTAAATCTCAAAATCGGTGAACCACAGATTACACGGGCTCTAATGGAGGATCACCCAGTTCCATTTGTCAGCTCTGGAAACAAGAAGAAGCGCAACTGGGATCTCTACACCACTAGATTTGACATCCTTGAAGGTCCCGTACCAAAGAAACCACCCGCTAATTCTGTTCAAAAGATCGATAGCCTTTCAGAGCTGATTGCAGAAGTCAACAAGGATACCAACGATAATGTCTACGTTCCAGCGGGGCGTACTCCGCAGCTGATGCCCCGAGCAATTCAAATCTCTGGCAATATCCTCGATGAGCTTGCTGAATCTGTCCAACGAGACGTGGAGATGATGGATATTGATGACAAAGTGTTCAAAATGCAGCAGACAAGAGAAATGCTTACGTCCGAGATACAGCAGACAATGAAAGGACACAGGGAAACGCTGTCCAAGGCGAGGGAGTACCAAGCTGTGGCTCACGAGCTTGCTCAGTAAGAACGGGACAAGGTAGCTGAAATGCAGCACGTTAGGAGGGAATAGAGCTTGGTTAGCATCATTACGTGAATTTTAATAATACATCACATGGGCCATTGACTCGGACTTGTCTTCAGCTGAGGCGTCATTGTGTCGTATGGAAGGGATGCGGCGCTGTCCCCATGTTCACAGCTAGCCCAGCCTCGTCACAAACATGAGGGTTGGAGAGCTGAGCTGAACTGAAAGAAAAAGGAAATATGGATCAAAGGCACTTAAATATCGGACCTTACCTCCTCAGCAAAATGAATTGACATTGAATCACTTAACACTACATTCTATATCATACCCTCAACTATACTAGCCAACGTTTGAGGCAATATTTCGATATTTATATCAATTGCATCTATGGAATTGAACATGAGACTTTTAATCCTCACGGGCATCCTTACTACTAGGTCTCTTGCTTTTGATGTTTGCCCACCCGGTCAAAATCAGCCGGTGTGTTGCGCAGTTGATGTCCTCAAAGTCGCCGACCTAGACTGCGAAACCCGTAAGCACCAATCTCTCTATGTTATGGCCGAGGCTCCTCGGACATATAATACCTTTATTAAATTGCAAGGTTTTTAGCCCCAGGAGATGGCCAATTTACAAGCAGCGAGGTATTTCAGCAGGTATGCCAAACGATCGGAAAGGCCCCTCGATGCTGTACGCTTTCACTGGTGCGCCTCTACTGAATCACAACTTTGTGGTATAAATGCTAACCCGTCACTATGTAGTTTGGCCAGGGAATCGGCTGCGATGGCCCCGGGGGGCTCAACAAATAGAAAAACTGTGAGCCATATCATATGGTTATCTGTGTAGATTGATATAACGGGGCAGGCACAGATATCTAAATGAGACGATGTGGTGGTCTGGGAACTTGTTGATACCTAGGTAGTCTGTGTATCCCACTGAAGCGAAGCAAATCACATATACCCAGATATGCCTAAATAAAGTTGAATAACCTTGAACCGATGGCTCGTATTCTCTCTTTGTAGAGTGCTTCTCTATAAATAGACGGAGGCCCACGAATAGTGAGGTAACAAAATCGAGAATGGCAGCTTTGTGTGATGTCCACTTATCCAAGGAGCATACAACACTAGCAAGTACGAGTATTTTTAGGCAGTGTTATACGACTTTGAAGTTCATAATTGTACGGCTTTGTCCAGATTTTTTTTTTAGTATTAAACCTTTCAGTGTGTAAATACTGTAAGTAAAGAAATGCCATGGTGGCGAGCTGAGAATGAGACCAATGAGACGGTTCACTGCGGGGTGACGCATCAATTCCGCACCGACATGGATTGGCTCAATGAGGGGATCAAACCACTTGACACTCATTGCATGCAGGTCTAAGCCATTGATCGTTGACAAAATTAATCATTGTCTGAACGAGAGAAAAGGAATACTTGGTACATGTGTTGAACTCTATCAGGTATCGATACGCCACAGCTCTAGCACGTGGCTGCAATTGAACTTTCAATGTTCCCTTTGGCTTGTACATAAATCTTCGTTCCCCCATTGTTCTCTGCTTCATCTCACCCGCATCACATCGAACACCTCTCACACTCCCCTCTCTCCTCTCTGTGACATCGACAAGAAGAAGCAACAAAGCAAAGAGTGAACCCTTCTAGCGAACACTAGTAGCTAAAAGACACCTGAGCTTGAAATATTCAGATACTTAAAGTACGCATCATCCACCATCCAAAAACACCAAAATACTAACCTCCAAGCCCTCAGCAAAATCTCACACCTCACATCAACCAACTCTCTCACAAGAACAAGAACATCACCACCCATCGCCACCATGTCGTTCAAAGTCATCCGCTCCGTCGCCGACATCCCCACCATCTCCCGCCTCTACGGAACCGGCCGCCTCTCACCACCAACCACCACCACCCCAGCCCTCCGCCCGCCCTCCGCCTCCCTCAACACCCGCATCTCCCTCCTCCGCGCAGACATCACCTCCCTCCCCGTCGACGCCATCGTCAACGCCGCGAAAAACTCCCTCCGCGGCGGCGGCGGCGTCGACGGCGCAATCCACTCCGCCGCCGGCCGCGGCCTCGTCTCCGAGTGCATCGCCAGGTACCCCAACGGCTGCAACACGGGCCAAGCCGTCATCACGGGAGGCCACAACCTGCCCGCCAAACACGTCATCCACACCGTCGGCCCCATCTACCAGACCCGGGCGACCAGCGAGCCCCTGCTCGAGAGCTGCTACGAGAGCTGCCTTAAAGTTGCCGTCGAGAACGGCTGTGCTACCGTTGCCTTCAGCGGCATCAGCACTGGCATTTACGGCTACCCCAGCGAAGCGGCGGTTCATGTGGCCTGTAGAACTGTCAGGGACTTTCTCGAGGGGGGTAACGACCAGGGCAAGATTGAGCGTGTCATTTTTGTTACCTTTATGGCTAAGGACGTGAACGCATACGATGCCGTGTTACCGTAAGAATTTCCAATTTGCTTTTGTTCACTCTTTGAAGTCGACTGCTAATGCTATTGTGTAGCCTTTACTTCCCTCCTGATGAAAGTGAGATGCCTCAGTCAAGTACCGACTAAGGATTACTGAAAGGGAATAAACGTGGAAATTGGATGGTTTATCAGCCGGCGTTTACGGTTAAGGGAAAGACAAGCAACATGTGCTTTGGTTACACACACACAAGGAATAGGTAGTTAGTTTCACATCGCGGACACTTGCAGAAACACGCTCAACAAGGTGGTAGATGATGCATGCAATCACCCAATACGCTCACCAAGTTGGACAGCTTCTATAGATGTCAAAGAAATAAATTATGCAACCCTCAAATTTCCATGCTATGTAAAACGTAAATGCAACCATTTCCCAAATCGCAACAAGCAAAGTCATTCATACATTGAGCATCACCTATTCGTCCAAAGCCCCCCGTGTCTTAGCTCAGTCCACGACATACAAGAAAACGCCACCCTGCTTGAGCAGCATTTTATCAAATCAGAACCATTAAGGGGTATATACGCCGTCCTTAGACCAAAGATAAAACACACAATCTTCACTCCTTTGCCGCGCTTACGTGCCCCAGCATTGGCGCCTTGAGCCTTGTTTGCTTAGCTACCGCCGCTCGGGCCGGCTTGCGACCCCTTGTTCTTGTTCTTTCTTCTTCTTCTCTTGGCCTTTGGCTTGGGATCTTGTTCGCCCTCTGCCCTGCCTTCGCCAGATGGACTCTCAGGGCTGGCATCATCGCCTTCGACTTCCTCAGACTCGACACGTTCAACACGTTCAGGCGCAGCCTCTTCAGGAGCCTTGGCCGCAGCCTCTGCATATGTCTCCTCAAGTGGAGCGCCTTCAGATGTCTCGAGAGGAACGCCTTCAGCAGCCTCTGACGGCAGATCTTCGGGGGCCGTAAAGGGAACGTACTCGGAGGTCTCGAGAGGGGCACCTTCAGGAGCCTTGAAGGGCACGTCTTCAGGGTCCTCTAGCTGCACATCATCCTGTGTCTTAGTCGGGGCATCTTCAGAGGAATCGACCGCTGCCTCTTCCGATGGCTTGAACGGTGCGTCTTCAGGTGCTTTGGATGCGGTGTCTTCAGGTGTCTCAGATGATGGGTCTTCAGGTGCAACTTCGGGTGCCTTGGATGATGTATCTTCACTCTCTGGTTCTGGTACGGCTTCGGAAGGACGCGTAGATTCTTCCGCTGGTTTGGTGGCCTCTTCAGAATCCTTGGACGGCTTAGCAGAATCATCAACCAGGTCAATTAGCTCTTCGAAGCTGCTCCCCGCCGGGGCTTTGCCAGATGAGCTTGCTACGTCGTGTGCCACGTCTTTGCCGGTGCTCGGGGCATGATCCGTTTCCTCATGAGTCGTTTCCGAAGATGGCTTGAATTCATAGGCGCTACCGTCCCCAATCTTGGTATCCTGGCTCGTCGGAAAGTGAACATGGTCGCCAAGGTCTGCCAGCATAGACTTCAATCCAGCAAGCTCAGCGCGCAGTTTCTTGATCTCAACAACGGCTGGGTCATCATCCATATTTGGCTTGACAGCTTCGCATGTCTTGGCCCATCCTTCAGCACCAAAGTCAATGTCGTGCGCGAGCTGTTCCCATTCTTCAATGATATCGTCGTCTGCCTCCCCACGAGCTCGGTTACGACGAATAGCATGCGCCGTGCGAGTCTCGAAGATTGCCATGATCAAAAGAAGCGGTGAGTAGAAAAGGCCCATGACGCAGTCATTGATGAACTCGTACGACTTCTTGGGCATCCACCACTCAAAGAGAGCTGAGAGAACAATCTCGATCAAATTGAGCGGAGCAATATAGACGTTCTCATCTGGTGCACGAATGAACTGCATCGTCTTCTGGCTGAACAGTGCCAAATATTCATCGTCCGCGTTCTCATATATATCCTCGTAGGCAGAATTGTACAGGGCAATGAGAATGTTGAGGAGAATAACCTAGTATCATTCATTAGCTTGGACTTATTCCCACACAAATCGCAATCAAGACATACCATGACAATAAATGTAAAGCAGTAATACAGGATCGCGCCCCAAGGCGGCCCGAATCCATCGAATCCATCAAACTCTGGGCTTCCGAGGATGGCCCTCATCATTGACTCGATGATGAACCACACGTCATCGGCAACGTTGTCATCAGTGAGGTCTAGACCGATAAAGGCTTGTAGGAAACCGATAATAATGACAATGAGCAAGGCGAAAAATATCACCGATTCCTTCATCATGACTTTGAGAACGACAAGCATGGCGCCAAAGAACCTGAAGCTATCCAAGTAGAGCAAGAGACGACACCAAAACAGCGGAGCGGTAAAGGCCAGGATGTTGTATCCTAGCGTGCTGTAATGGGTACGTCCATCTGAATTTTCCGCAAAAGTCAGGCCAACAATGCGGAATATAAACGATGCCGTCAAAAACGCGTACAAGATGGCGTTGAAAGCATTCCAAAAGCCCAAGATCTGATAGCCAGCCTTGTAGACCTTGAGCAACTCATCGCATATGTATCCGAGTGTAAAGAAATAGAGGGCTCCTTCGGCAATGTCGATGACGCCACTGGCGTTGACTGAGTTGATGGCAATGGTGAAGAGGGCAAGATAGACGAGAGAAAATAACAGCTGGGCAATGTTTTGGTTTCTAGGGGTTCGCATCCGATCTGGATCCATATGAACCAGGAAATTCGGATTGTCCTTGTCATTATAGTCGACAAAGAAAGATGGGTCGTTCTCATCCTGCACGAGCCAGCCGCGCCAGAGATAGCTGATGCATTTTTGGTATCCCGACGAGCCAATGACTCGAACTGCATGCAAATCGACAGCTTTTTCGATGACATTGACAGGAGGCGTCGGGATGCCGTTTGCAATATACGAGTATCGACGTAGGAGCACCGAGTGCAGAAGATACGCCGTGTCTTCCTCTTCCTCGATACTAGTAGACCCATCGTCAGTACATATCAATGAGTCATTTGCAATTGGGCTACGTACAGGGCCTTGGCTATAACACCGCAAGCTTCGGCTCGCAGATTGTGCAGACTAGCATCCCAAAGCTCAACATTTGCTTCATGATTGAACCAACGTTGGTTGACGAGTAAAGCGTAGACCTAGGTGGTGTTAGCGAACAATCATCCCAATGGTGGCCGGGATATATTCAGCCGTCACGTACCACACAACCCTTGTACTCTTGACCGCCTGCTTCCTTGGCAGCTTGGATCACGTTGGTCGTAATAATGCGGCTATGGGGTGCGGTGATTCGGCTCTCTTCCATTTCACATGGTACGCACTCTTGGACCAGGTGTCGTAGTCGGAGGCATACTTTGGTAACGTCGGCGGGTGGAATGGCAGAGTCTATCTCCTCATTACGCAGCTGTGGCAGCACTGGAGCCGGGGTGCGAAGCCCTGTGTTAGCATGATGGCCTCTGGAGGCACGTGGCGAGGATTCGGGGACCATTGAATGTGTCACGACTTACAGGCGCGCTCTTCTTCATGAACCCATTGGCGGCGAGAGTGATAGCCATGTCTATCGAAGCCAAGCAGGCGATCAATGTTACGCCAGCGGTTGGATCGAGGCATGACGACGGCGATTTTCGAGACGGTGAGAAAACAGCGGGTGCAGCAAGTGTAGCAGGCCCAGAAGCCTCGCGACCACGGTCAATGGACCTATGAGCAGAAAAAAATCCCAAAGAAGCCAGGGATAATGGTTAGTGATGGATAGTCTGCGACAAAATCGCGTGACGCCGAAAGGGAGAGCTGCTGGGTAGGGCAACTAGCCAGCTGCATGAAAGGTTGAAGTTGAAGTTCCAACGCAGTCAAATTCCCTACTAATACCATCGGGTCACTTTTTCCTGGCACAGCTGGTCATGGATGCCTTAGCCAAGGAACAGCGTCTACCCGTGCTTAAGCTTCCTGCCATGGACAGGTCGTGCATTAGCTGATAAGGTAGCTGTCACGGCCTCATCAGACGTTATCGGCGTTAGGGAGCTACAGCTTCCAGCACTAGCACCCCGCATGACGCAACATGACGGCCAGCTGCCTTTCCCGTAGCAGCTTAGCAGCGACTTTGCTCGAGCCGTTAGCGCTTCTTCGGTGCTTTTAGTGAATCGGCGCGACCAGCTGAAGACGCAAAGATGCAGCTGACTCGGCCGCTGGAAGCTCGTAGCTCCCGTGTACCCAAAGCGATACGAGGACAGGTAACTGAGGTCATCTCGGGCTATTGTTGGGCCGTAATGAAGTGATTGAAGAAATCTCAAGCTTCAATTGGCATTTTGGCTGCTGCCCGGTGATTAAAATGTCGCATCGCTGCATGGATTGATACCCGACCTTGGGCCGTAAAGCAGATGCTGGTGGAAGGCATCCAATGCCGTGCGGCTCTCTACATGTATCGGATGTTTCCTCATGCAACATCGGATCCGGACAGGAAGCCTCTTCTTCGATACGCCCAGCTAAATAAAGCACATGCGTGGAATGCAAGCTCTCAATGTATGAATGGCGAGCCAAGACATGCATTCACGTACATGAGTTGCAGAATTTTACGGTGTGTTCCAGGGAGGCCACAGCCTATGAGACAGATCGGGGAGACCACATGGCCTTTGCGACTGGACGAAGCAAGGAAAGATAACGGCCAGATTGATTGGATGCGATGCAAAATTGCATGCATCCCGAAGCCGCTTTTTCGTTGTACATATATGGAGTAGCTGCATGTGTGGACGGGTCCGACGTGGAAATATCTATTGTATCATGTCGTGGAAATACAGAGAAGTGAGAATGTTGATGTTGCCTCCCTTTGTGATTCGCTTGTGGGTGCCGGGGTCAAGATAGTACATACATGTACCCATATCTACGGTCTCGTTTATCTTGACGGCATCGATCCTGCAGGTGCTTATCAGAAGCCGCTATCTGCAGCATATGTACATGTAGTCTAGATGCAGTAGATTCAGCATAGGTTTAGCATGCGTCCTGATAGGCACGCGGTATCCCTCGAAAAGTCTGGATCCTCTTGAAATGCATTTCATATAAGATCTACGCCCGTGTATCAATAGGTAGAAGAAGCAAAGAAGATGGATATTTTGACCAAAGCGAGGCGTATAATGTAGGATGTTACATGTAGGATGTTACCCAGATTAAAAGACAGGTATATTGGTTAGTACCTGTACTTCGTCCGGATGGGACATGCAGAAGGGCTATATATATCTGCCTCCAACCGGCCCCATAAGACAGAAGGAGTCGTTTAAATATACCATGATTCATAAGTCCTTTGGTGAATATGCACATATAGTATATTCATAGGCGCCAAATATCCATTAGCATTCCTCAATTGCTCTGCTGTATACGAATCTCTGAAGTCTACCAACGAGTACATCTCAATCACGGAAATAGACAGCAATCCTCTCAACATCTTATAGCACGAGGCAAGCCTCGATACAGACAGAACTATAATATAGTGTTATGCGAATTCCTTTATACAATTGGAATCTCTCCAAATCCTTGTCTCCTTTCGTCATCAAAGAAGTGCAAATACTCGGGAATGACTGAAGCTGTAGGAGCAAACTCAGGAGCAACAAAACGGAGCAAACTACTCGAGCGCGGGGCGAAATATAGGCCCTGAAAGGAGAATCTCTACATCAAAAGTCATTCACTGGCATGGCCGTCAAGAAATTTATTGGATATGGCTGCAGTATAGATGCCGCGGCTTTTTGAAGGGCATTTGGCATTATGGTATACCACTAGGAACAAGGAAAGCGCCAACACTAATGACGAAGAAGAAGAAACTCTTATCAATGGCATACAGCTTCAGAGCCTCGCAGGTACCTATGCTGTCAAACAAAATAATAGCACGAGATACCCAAAGCAGTGAGCAGACTAGCAAAAATCACCAGCCTGGGTATAATGAGAGCGAAAGACACCGTCCTCTCCTATTTTTCTAGTTCTTTAGCAGCAAATATAAGATATGATCCTAACAGAAGCGGCATCGGCTGGTTTAGGTAATATTAAACGAGCAGAGGGGCAAAGAGTACATGTAACCAGTAGGTAGCCCTGTCTGCGCCATCTAAACGGGAGCTCTGCCGGAAGATGCATTGGTACTCATATTCGATCAAGTCATCTTATACGTTTCTCCAGACACTGGGAAAATATTTGATGCAGAGGCACTCGTCGAGAGTCTCCAGCATCTTTTGATGGAGCTCCATTCACGAGTCTTGGGCTCCTCCTAGAACTACCGACGTTCCACCACACGACCAGCCGATGCTTGACGTCTGCCAACGCTAGTGTGCCATCGTGCTCATTGATGATACTAGTGAGCTTTTGAAGCTTTTTTTTAAATGACGAGCATCTTTCGGCGTTTAATTGTGTTCTTCTATAGCTGAAACACCCTGAGCGAGTTTTTTATCACAAGTAGGGTAGCCTTGTTGGAATAGATGGAAATTAGGCGCAGGCTTATTGACACAGGGGCTCCTACGAAGAAAGAGGTTGATAACGTTGATTAATTCAGAAAATAGTATTCCATCATATTATTTACATCAGTATATTTTATCTACAGAGACTAGATATAACTGTTTATCTAGACAGAGCTGAAAAGGGTGTATGCGTGATGCTCGACGGCGCATACCCTAGATGCTCATATTGCGGACTGTTTCAGATCTTTTCCAGAGAAACCGGGTGCTTCAAGATCTAGTAAGGCATTAGGCAAAAAGAAGATACGGAGTACAGCTCGATGACGATTACACAACATGCCTATCGCGTGGAACTGAAACATTGGCTAGAGAGCGCTGAAGTGGTGACTACAGGAATCTCTACGTGACTAGAGTCATTGGCATCCTGCATTCCTCGAGATTCCCCAGTCACAAAGCAGGGGAGCAAGAATCGAACGATGCTGAGTTGTTCATGCATATGCAGGTACCTTAGTAGCACATACAGTGCGTGTCTTTACTACGAGACGTGTGATTGTGTCCATACAAGTACATCATTCACGGCTACGGGCATAATATGAAACGTTCAAACCATTGCACACGTATGCAGTGGCAGTGCTCATCGGATGTTGAGTAGTTGAGATTAGTATTCCAAGGATAGAAGGCTTCCATAGGGGGTTCGGAGCGTATGGACCGTCGAATGTTGGGTCTTTTAGGAGAATGCCGAGAGAAGGGGGGTTGAGGTAAGGTGAGGAGCTGACGCGGATCCGAAGCTGCGGCTGGGGATGTGGAGAGCCGGAAAGGCGGGATATGCACTCGCACGGAGAATATGATGGATCCCAAGGGGCGGTGCCCGTGTCGACGAGGTTTATAGGAGAAAAAAAAAACAGGGAAAAAGACGGGGAGACGGGATAAGAATAGCACTCATAGTAGCGGTGGGTATTGCTGCAGTGGTCCGTGTGGGAATGCGATTCTTGTACGTAGTACGGGTACATGCAGCAGATGGATCGATATTGGAAGTGTTGCTTTGTGGATAAAGTCAATGCTATTTGTAGTTATGCATGCAGTTGAGAGAGTATTGACACTGACGTGTCTGTGGCGCGCGAGAAGGGCGATTGGAATGGAATACTATTTTGGCGTAGTTGCTCTGGTATTGGTGCATGCAATGCGGTGAACCAAGGGGGCTGGAGTACGATATTGCTCCCATAGAAGCGCCCTGCATTGCACTTGGCATTGTTTGAGTTTGCAGCCACTGTAGCCATTGGAAGAGGGAAAATCGAGGAGACAAATCATTGATGCAGCTCAAGCTGTTTAGTTCTCCATAGCGCGTGCTACGCAAGCAAGGAGCCATTAGATGCGACAGGCTCAAATACGGCAGCCGAACGGGCGAAATTGGACGTGCAAATAGGCGACAAACTGGAAAGATTCCAAGACATGCCCTCGTATTCCGTGACAGCTTCTCGTCACAATGAGACGACTTCCATTAGGTAATCTTGCAGCGAGAGAACCTGGCAGGTGAACCTTGGAACAAGTGGACGACAAAACTGCCGGCCTTTACCGCCCGTGACCAGGTTGTTTTAGCCGTTGGGCTTGGCTTCACGAGCCGGTAACCCGATGCAGCAAAGCCCCGATTTCGCACGAAATTACCTCCCAGGGGCGTCTCATTTCCCCTTCCAAAGGTCGGCTACAGGGCTGCGGTGGAAAAGAAAATCTATTCCTCATTCCAGAAGGCGTTGGCGGCGGACTGTTTGTTCATTTGCGGCCAGCGAGATGGGCTTGCGGTGGGAGAAGGGGAGGGGGAGAGACGAAGGGGAGGAAAGGAGGGGGAAAGGGAAAGGGAAAGGTTGGGAGAACAAAGATGTCTGGTGTCTGTCTCGTGCTTGGAGCCTGAGTGGCTGCTGAACGGGCTTTGGCGAGGCGTCATTGGCGTGTGAACAGGCGCCGAGAACAGTTGGGGGGAAACAAGGAGATGAATTTACAGGTTCTCGTGTGAGGATGGGTGAATGATTGATTTGATTTCTGGAGGAGATTATGCATTGAATCAACAAGTACACACAGATGTCTGGGTACTTGCAATGGCCCATGTCTGGCGCTATTCTCCGCGGTACCATTGTTGAAATTGGTACGAGAGCGTTTGACATGGTGGACGTCAACCCATGCGTGGATCACGCGTGGATCGTCCACAAAGAGGAGTGACTGATTGCGTGCGTGAACACGGCTGGGTATCTGTTCTCTGGGTGTTCTCGATTCTGTCATTGATGCATCATCAGCTTGTCAAAGAAAAACTCTGATTTGTGCAGCACATGGCTTATCGTGTCAGCAAGAAAGAACAAGCTTTGAACAAACCACAAAGTTTCCACGACTGAAATTCTCCATCTTCAGCTCCGGTTGCAGAACTGGCCCAAGGTTTGTGCATGTGGGCTGACGCGACAGATTGAACCAGACAGCTCCAAACATTGAACCCCAATTCGGGCTCCACGGCCACCTGGGCCAATGACAGGCAGCGGGTACCTGGTGGTTCCTGGACTGCTGTGGCTAGCTTCGTGACAGGGGTCTCTTAGCTCTCCTAGCCAGGTTTCATGGGGGGAGCATTGAGTCCACACATCTTTAGGGGCAGACGGACAGCTTTACGAGCCAGCCCAGCACAGGCACAGGCGTTGCCACCCACTAAGGAGCCCCGAAGCACGGGTCGCTTGCAGAAGTTGGCATCGTGTGCACTCCCCCCTGCTCCAGGGCCCCAAGTCAAGTCCACACACAATGTTCGTCCCCTGTGCCTGGCGCTGGCATGCTGGGGACTTAATAACACCCGCTTCCCTACCGCTCCCTTTCTTCCTCTCTCCTCCTCCTCACCGTCTACACCAGGCCTCAAAGTCATTCCTTAAAGACAAGACATCGCTTGCGTTGCCAACCACCTTCTTTTACGCAATCCTACAAACAACGGCATCTCGCCCGCGCATCTAGTCGCCTCGCTCCTTCGGCCTCCTCCAGCAACAACCTCCTCGCGGTATTCTGGAAATACTAAGACGATCGCTCGCTCCTTTGGATATACAACCTAGACAGCATCTTTTATAAACATCGCCAACATGAAGTTCTCCACCGCCTCCGTCTTCCTCGCCGCCCTCGGCGCCTCTGCTCACCCCAGCGGCCACGCTCACAAGCGCGCCCACAACTCTCTCGAGGCCCGCGGCGACTTTGTCATTGCCAACAAGCCTGTTGAGCCCAGCCCTCCCGTCGCCACTCCCACTCCTTCGCCCGCTGTTCCTACTCCTTCGCCTTCTGCTGCCGCTCCTCCTGCTCAGAAGGCTGCCAGCTCTGCTGCTGGTGTCGGCTCTGGCCCTTCCACCTACACTCCCTTCTGCGGTGGTAACAGCAAGCGTGCTACCGCTGCTGAGATCGCTTACAAGGGCAATGTCGGTGGCAGCGGCCCTTACGGATGCAACCTGATGCCTGTTAAGAGCAACCTCCTCGACCAGTACCAGTACACCGTGGTTTTCAACAACGCTGGCGACGACTCTACCTGCGCGTGCTGGAACAAGATCGGAGCCGATGGTCAGATTGACGGTTTCTTCAACGGCCACGAGGCTCTGAAGTTCGACCTCCCCGCCGGTGGCAAGCAGGTCCTCGCTGTCGACTCCAACTCTCAGTTCGGCTGTGCCTGCGGCGCTGGTGGCCCTGAGCTGACCAACATCGGCCAATTCGCCTCTACCTGGGTCGAGGGTGATGTTGGCAACCTCTCCAACGGTGGCTGGTCCGGTTTCGACGCCTCTTCCATCGTTGCCGCTGCTAACAAGCTGACCATTCCCGGCCTCAAGGTCTGCGGTACCGGCGACTACGCTGGCACTTGCTCTACCATCTGGCCCGGCGGCAAGGGTGACAACGCCTTCGTTGGCGGCACCGAGGCTCTCGATGGCCTGGGTCTCAACATCAAGCCCGGCAAGACCTCCGTCGAGGTTACCGTCAACTTCTCTGGTTAAAGTACCGGTTGATTACGCAGAGGGGAATAGAGAAAATATGATGGGCTGGCTTTTGGGATTTGATACATGTGTTTCGGCTTTAAGAATTCTTACGTGGAGAATATCTACGGTGTTTGGTGTGTGGCTTTTACGGATTCCCCCGATGTCCATCGAGGCTATGGACGTCCACGCAAGTTACTTTGAATCCGTTTTTATATATATATTACGGTTCTCTTATATATATAATTGAAATGTTTATTTGCTCTTATGATACAAATTTGCCTCTTGACGTCTGTGGTTGCAGAGCTTAACTCTAACTTTCTTTGAAACATGGTAAAAGCTGTTGTATGGCGTTACACCATCCCACTTCCAATTCCCCATTCAAACCTCTGGTCCTCGACTGTGAGTTGTTGGCACGAAATGCGCCATGGCGTTATCCTTTCCGTAGCCCATTCTCGCCGAGCCGAGCCAAACATATTCCCAATGGTTCGGTCTACTATTCAACACTTAGTCTCTGTTCTAAAGCTGTCTGGAACTTTTCTATTCTGACAATAGGAACTACATCAGTATGAGTTTTTTTTTTTTTTTCTAACTTCATTCTCCATCATCATGGGTCCCTTTGTTACTGGCGGAATGGTCGCCGATTTGGCCGCTGGTGCATGTAACCGGTCGTTAACTAATGCAGGTCACAGTTTTTTTTTTTTTCTCGTCCAAAGCTTCCGATTGCACCGGATGTTGGAATTCCTTTCTTACGAGAAAGTGTATTTTCCCCTCTTTTTTTCTGGGTGTCATGGATGTGTGTTGTGGGTGATGATCCGAGTGGTCAGAGTACACTGCATCTTGCATGTCACACGTAATCAGGCACACGTACACACCACATAAAACAAGAAAAGAGGCGGGTTGCAGCGGATTGATCGGACGCTGGCTCGAGTCATTGCTGAGTTGGCACAACAAGGCAACAGGTACAGGTGGATTTGTCCTGTCCGCCACGTGGAAAATGGATTGTGGTTGGCTTGTCAGTTCATGCTAGCGTTTTGACGGACTTGATTTTGTAGTCTTGCGATGGATGTTCGGGTTACGGCCGATATGCAAGGAACGAACTTTTTTTTTTTCCTCCTCCTTGTGATGGTGGGGGAGTGGATGGAGACGAGGCATTATTTTCTGGGACTCTCATGGAGACGATTGCCGAGCAGTGGCGAAAAAGGATGGACGTGAAGCTAGCATGATGGATGGGGTGAGGATTCATGTAAGTGGTTGGATATTGTTTGGAGGTGGATGGAAGATTGGGTACGATGCTGCAGAGGAAAAAGTCTGCTGGATGATCGGGTGAGTCGTCCACTTGTCCACATGTTTTTCATAAATGTTTATGAAACTCTACATTTATCTCATTAATCTTTATGAAATTATGAAGTGCTTTGTAGATTATTGCATTCATCCAAATGCTGGTAAGTATGCTTGTGAAAACATGTGATATTCGGCAGAGTGAATGTAACATGGACGATGAAGGATCAAATGCCTAAAAAGGCCGTGATGGCGTCTTTTGCTAGTGCGGCCTGGACCTAACCTAGACCAACTGAGTACTCACCGAGGCTGGATTTGTTCCTAAGTTATCTATGCACCAATAAAGTCAGTGTATGTGAACCTGATGTTGGCTGAATTGAACTATTTTACGAATCCATACAATCAACATGGTTTCGCATGTACTGATAACAATCGATCAACCGCTCCATAATACAAGCCTTTTATCAACAATTCACTTTGGGCATTGTTTGTGACTTTACACATGAAAAAGCTTCGGAGGCGGTAGAAGTATGATCCGCCACACAGTATGAATTAGGCATCCACAAGGTTCTCACGAAAGCTTCATGCTGCAAGGCTGTGCATTTTCTAGGCTGTAAAATCAACGAAATGGCGAGAAGTAGGTCATGAACTACTCAAGACTGGGCAATCACTGTTGCCTCTTCTTTTCCTCAACACGACCATCATGGGCTCAATAACTGCCGAGGAGCCAGAGCCAGATCTCCTTCAAGACAGTTCAGATGATGTTGCTGCCACAAGGCAGTTGATGCTGCAAGAGACTCGTAAGAATATCCTTGCGTGTGACTCATACATACCCGAGATTGAAAGCTTTCTCAAAACCCTCGAATCAAAGGTTAAGAACTCGCGTGTGACCGGCTTGCCTGCTTTTATCCGTAAAATAAGCAAAGAACATGATATCCTGAAACGAGTGGAATCTGAACTCGTCGACGGCGAGCAGGATGAGATTGGACTGGGTCTATTAAACAGAAAGCTGGTGGCTAGTGCTACAATTGTACAGCATGGGGCGGTTCACTGGGAGATTCTCAAGCGGTGTCATGCCTTTCTTGTCATCGATCAGACATTTCAGGGGTCAGCCAAAGAAGACCGGAAGAAACAAACCTCCCAAATCGTTGGCAATGGGAGGGAAAAGCAGCAGCTGAATCGAACTCTTAAGGAGCAGGCTAAGGTGGAAGTCGATGTGGTTGAAGGAGGAAGCGAATGGCTCGATATCCGATGGCTTCAAGCGGACAGGTTGGCTCGACAGATGACCGACTGCGGCTGGGGATGGGGCGACCATGAACTGGGAGATATTGTCGACCCGGAAGAATGGGAAGACACACCTCTTGCTAAGCAAGTGAGGCGGCTCGTTGCTGCGGCCAAAATGAACCGACACGAGTATCGCGTCCCTCGCCTGCGCATTGTCTTCCCTAACCTCATGAGAGGAGAAAACGAAGATATCGATGTACTGTTGGATCAGATATGCCGCCTCGACCCCCTGGTTGACATCGTTGTGGAGGACTCTAGCAGCGTGTTCATGCAAACACAACCCCCGCCCATCCAGGATGCCATCAGGAATCTCATAGGAGACGAATTCGATGGTCTAACGGATACCCTTAACATGGATCACACGATCCTCATCGATCTCATCTCCGACATCACCCACCTCGAACTGGAGCCTCAGCCATGGCAAGCCCAGACAACGCGACTGCAAATCGAAGAAGAGCGAAAACACGGCGGCGTCATGGTGCGCGCCCTGTATCCAATCCTGCAAAGCCGTACCCTTGTCTGCACACAAGAAGCCGCAGAGCATTTCCACGAAGTCCTCCGCACTGTCGGCACCCCTACCGAAAGGGAGCGCGGGAAGCTCTTAGTCCCCTTTGACGACACCACGCGAGATATGCCGGTCGAAGACATTCGCAAACGCTTCCAAGAGCTGTCTGTCCATCCTCTTCCCGACAATGTGCAAATTCCCATCAAAATCCTCAATGAAACGTGGACCATATCTACCGTCAACCAGGCGGTAACCGAGGGTCGACTCCCCATGGTTGCTCTCGACGTTGCCAAGTGCGGTGCGTTCAAGAGCTCCAAGCTGAGCATCTACATGTACGGCTGGGCGACGGGAAATGTCACCATCACATCAAACAAAGAAGTGCGGGGTCAGATTCGTACATGGGTTGAGACCAACAGACGTCATGACGAGGAGCGTGGCCCGATTATCTGGCGTATCGATGTTACGAGGAATTTACTGGCCAAGAGCGCCACACCACCGCCAGCATTACGGGCAGAGAATGGTCTAGATGAGAACAAACCAAAGAGACAGAGATGAAATGGATTAATTATATTAGACTATAATCAACTGCTACATACCAAACATAACTGTTACCATGATATCTTCCTGTAAAACAAGGAAGACATGATTCACTCTCAAAACCATCAAATCAGTAAAATATCACGAACTAGATCATGCGCCAACCAACGTCCAACGCATCATCAAACTATTATTCCACAAAGAAATTCCCTTATCGACCCCCTTTCGGGGTTCTGCACGCCATGGCCGTGATCTTCGTCTTCCCCTTCATAGTCTTCGTTGTCGGCAACGGCCCAACCTCGAAGGGATACGCAGCCGTGCCCCAGACCAATGCACAAACACCACAATCCTTGTGCGCCGTCGTCGTCTTCGTCGCAGTATAAATCTTTCGCACGCTGCCCAGACGCGACGGAAAGAGGTTATAATACATGGCGCACTCCACCTCGTCACGCCCCCTGGGGAAATCCGTGTACGTAGTAACGAGCGGGGGCCAATGGTCTTCCTTGGTGAGGTGTGTCCGCACAGGTTCAGGGATGCCGCCAACGCTAACAATTTCTCTCTCGGCATATACACCGTCCTGTGTGGGTTGAGGTTCGCAGTTAAGCAGCGTCGTCGTGGTGGGCTGGATGGCCGTGACGGTCGTGGTGTATTTGGGGAATTGGGGTGGGTAACCCGGGGAGAAATAAGGGACCGTCTTGACGGCAGTGCACCGGCCGCAACCGACGAGTTGGGAGACGGTCGAGGTGGTGGTGTAGACGGTGGTAGTGTTCGTAAAGTCGAGCACGGGGGGGCCTAGCATGCGTGAAGTTGTGCAGTCCATATTCACGCGGTCGAAATGTTGAGGTGCGAAGAATCCAGGCTCGGAATGGTCACTGAGGTAGTCGTCATCCTCGTTATCCTCCTCATCCTCATCCTCATCCTCATCCTCATCTTCCTCATCAGTATCCTCGTCGTCCTCGTCGTCCTCATCAACATCCTCCTCATCAGCATCATAGCTACCGTCATCTTCCTTTTCGTCAGGATCGCGTTCCCCTGGTTCCCCCCAAGGAGGAAACACACGCGAACCTTCACAGTAATACCGAGTACTAGTCGTCGACGAAAGACCATTAGAGAATTCGCAAGCCGGCGCTGCGAACGATGTTGTCGGAAGCGGGCGATGAGAACAGTCAACGGGTGTATGCTCAATGACCAGGGTCAAATGCTTGGTCATTGTTATATGTGCATCCACAGGGTAAGCCGAGCTCGTAAAATTCGCCTTTGATGAGAAGATTAGTTTGTGTTTACGTAGTCTTTTTTTTAGCGAAGAACGCACCAGTGTTGTGCCATTGGACCTTTCAATAGGATGGCGAGAGATGGGGTTTGCCGTGGCAATGCAAGCAGCGCCCACGACGAGGACGGATTTGAGTGAAGGGAGCATTGTCATTTTGGTTCTTTGTTTGTGGGAAGACAATTTCTTGAATGCGGCAAAAGAGAGAAGGAGAGAAAAGGGGGGAGAATAAAGAAGAGAAAGGGGCCCATTAAATAGACCAACTCATAGACTATCGTGTGAAAGGCTTTTTACAAGCATCAAAAAATAAACTCAACTATAAGGAAAAGCAAAGAGGCAGAAAGGAGGCACAGTAAAGTTAGAGTTTTCAACATATCGTTGCCTATTTTCGAAGTATCTCCTACCACTTCAAGTGATGCCCTATCCTAGTATTCTTCGTACCTAAGACAAGATATAAAGGTAGTTTTTGCAATAGCCTCAAGCTTTGTGTAAAAAGAAAACCGGACGAGGCGAAAGGATAAATGATGGCAGATCTTTCAGTTGGCGGTAGAATCTGATAAGCCAGTGGCACTTTTGCAGTCGGTCCCATATATACAGCTACCTACTTGAAGCTTGATGAGCATCGTGTGCTGTATACACGCGATAGCTGGGCACTACATACCTAGTACTGTGGAATTACTCATGAAGCTGCCTGATAGAGTTCATACCACGTAAACTGCACCAAGACGGGAGGTTGACCATCTTACAAGACGTATATAAACATAGTAGCTTTTGTAATAAGGGCCCATATCAATCTCTGCAGCTCCCGGGATCAACTATTTGATGGTAAAACAACATAATTCGGTTCTGACTCAAGCAAAAGCCTCCGTACGAAATGCCAATCACCAGAATCCATCCCAAAACACGATACTCATTACCATCTCTCCGCCACATCTCCCCAAGTTCTCCATCCTCCTCGTCAAAAAACTAAACAGCCACCATCTCCCCACACCATCACCCATACTTTCCCATCATCAACCTTAACAAACTCAAGCCGTAGGCGTAGGAGTCACCGCGCAAACAGTGCGATAACTCGTCGAAGGCGTCGCCGCATGCACCACCGTCGAAATGATCATCGCCGGACAATGCACCATAGGAACCGCCGTAACTCGAACATCCGTGCATCCATGGCAGTCCACCGGGTCATCAATCGTGACGGTGGATGGATATACAGTCATGGTCCCATCCCAGGAACACTGCTGCCAGAAGGGGGGAGTCGAGAGGCGAGACTGTGTGAGTGTCATGGTGGACGTGCAGCCGGGCAGGGAGCTTGGGATGACGATGTCTTCGTTTGGCTGAGCTGTGGCTAGCTTAACGCAGAGAGTGGCGAGGAGGAGGATGTTGGTCTTGAGAGCAGTCATGGTGATGATTTATGGGTGTAATCGCTTGGATTCGAAGCGTCTTGAATAGATGGAAGCTCGATTTTGTTGGATGTTGTACTGGAAAAGTCGAGATCGATAATAGTAGAGCGAGAATCTTTTCGATCACTGCTACTTTGATTCTTCTTTAAAGAGCCTTTTCTCTTCTGTGCGAGTATGAGAAGACGAAAGCTGAACATGGCGGTGTCACCTGCAGGGAGGATCTTTTTTTCAACTCGGCAAAAACGGAACTCGGCACAGGAGCAGAAGGGAGACACTTGATGTAGCTGATTGCCTCCTCGCCCACCTATCAACCAACAGCATTCTGTACAGAGTAAACAGGCACTGCTATTTCGGGCAAGTGGGAGGAATGACTGAGTGAAAGTGCCAGAGACAGTGTCTTGCCTCCTCCCCCTAATCGGGTTATATCACGAAAAAAGGAGACTCTCAGCAAATCTATATATAGAGTAGAGCGGAACTTTTTCTTGAGTGGAATTATCACCGGCCCAGGTTCTATCTAACCTAACCTAAAACTCACCAATGTCAAACCCCAGCTCCTCCATGAAATCACCAGTATCAAAATCAGGATCCCACTGCGGAAACGAGATGCCCTGCCCATCCTCCCACGTCCAATCCTGCATCCAGTCCATAGGAATGTCCCCCAGCGAACCTCCATCAAGGCTCGCTGTCTCAGCCTCCCACTTGGACCTGGGCAGTCCTTCCCGCTCAGCAACCTCCTTGAGAATCTCAAAGCACTGCTGGCCAACCTCCGTCGCCGCTTGAAACATCATGCGCGTCCTCTGCTTCGGATCCACGCCCTGCTCCAGGGCCTTGACGTGCGCGAGGCAAGCCGCCGCGAAGATGATGCCCTTGATGTTTGTCTCTCCGGACCGAACTCTTTCGAGTTTCCATGCCTTCGTGGCTTCGAGACGGGCGTGCAAGTTGGCGCTGCCCACCGTTGGAAGATAGCCTAGGCTCGTAGGCTGGCCGGATTTTGCGTTGAGAAGCTCGATTTGGACAATGATCATGGCCTGCGACGCGACGTTATGGAACATGCCCGTTCCGTTGGTGACTAGCCTCTTGAGGTCTGCATCCATTGCTTCGGAGGCGGTATTTTGATCTCCGGACCAGGCATCCGGGAATCCCCAAATGTGCGTAATCTTCATGGCGCTGTCCAAACACATTTGTCGAGAAAAATAGAATCTGGCGTCGTTTATATATTTGACAATAATCGGTTGGTGGAGTGCGTGGAAGCAGCGGTAGAGACAAATCTCCGTGACTAAGACGTGAAAGTGCGAAATTGGTGAGTTTGGCGCGGCCTCCAGAGACTGAAGAGCCTCTGAGATGGCTCGGCAGGCCTTTGTCAGATCTGAATTCAGTCGCAGCGTCTCTTCATAGTGGTCGCCTGGCCTCGTGTTGTTGACGTGGTTGATGAGGTTCATGCGTAGTGGAATTGTTGCCAACAGAGCCCTCAGTATGGATGTCTGAGTGGGCACCTTGGGGCCTTTGACGTTCAGCCTGCCATTGTCCTTTTCGTCTGTGAGCTCATCATCGTTCAGGTTGGCGGGAGGAAGAGTATCGTAGTGAGCTGTAGAGAGCAGTGGCGAACCACCGCCTTCAAAGGATAATTGCAGATTCAGCTCCAGGACAGTTGCCCACAAACGACGTCGCATCTCGGCGCGATATATCGTCAGGTCTCCGAGATATCTCGGATCGCGGTGAAGGCCTACGAACATGGCATTCCTCACCAGATTTCCAGCCATCATCCACACCATGTCTACGCCGACGTTGCAAGTAGACTTGGCGAGGAGCAAAAGGCACTGTATCTGAATGCCCTCAATGTTCATCCTTTTCTTCTCCGGTGGGATCATGAGCCACATTTGGGCTTCAAAAATGAACTGCGTTGCCATTGGCCTCAGGGAGAAGTGATCATCGTACAACGCCGCTCCGAGCGCCAAGACAAGCTGGAGCAGGATCGGAAAAGACTCGTTGGACGGGTGGCTGTCCTCCCAGAATCTCGCATATTCAGCTCGAAACGTCGGAATGTGAACAACTCGGAAGACACCTTCAAAAGTGCGGAGATAGTTTTCAACAAGCACATCCGCTAGCTCTCTGGTAGGCATATGAGCTCCGAGATTAGTAGAAGAGAGCGGCTTTAGGCGGTTCTTCTTGATCTTGCGGCCGATTGCCTTGCATCTGAGGAGTGATGCATATAAATCACCCTGATTAAGTTTGTCCTGGCCGACAATATCATGCTCAACTTTGAGCTAGAAAGGAAATTCTGATTAGCCAAACATTGTTGCATAGCTATGAAAGAAAAGAAGAGAAAAAAGAACTCACAATATTGACACCATATATCCAGTGGCTGTGACCGTAATACCGGGATTTGGCCACGAATCCATCTCCAGGCTCCGCCATCTCTGGTGTAGATGGACGCCTCTTCTGCCCATCTTGAGTATCATTGATGCGCAGAGCTTTGGCAAGCTTCTCCTCCAGCTGGTGAACTCGGGCAACCAGCCAGTCGACATTAGGCGACGACGACGTGGAAGAAGACCCAGCAAGCGAGCTGACAACCTTTGACGAAGATGCGCTGGTAGAGTCCATATTAACAAACGGCAGAACCGGGTGGAGGGATTCTATCGTGTCTGTTCCTGGACCTTCGGGCCTTGGTTCCGCTGCCTTGATGGCCCTCAACGGATTCTTCGCCGCATTATCGACTGCTGAATCGCCATTGCCGTTGGCCATCAGATCCAGCTTCTTCGCCCGCCACGCTGGAATGTGAACCGGCGCATATGTGCAGCTGGGGGCGTTGGACTCGATGCACTTGTTGCACGGCTGCGTGCGATCGCACCGAATCTTGCGTCTCCGGCATTGCTCACAAGAAAGCGGCGGTCGACGGCGTTTCTTCTCAACGGGGTTTGTTGGGGGAGGAACCTTTGGGATATCGTCAAGAGACCCGGGATCCATGGTTTGGACCTTGGTGGAGCTGGTTTGCACGACTCGGTGATTTCTCTTGTTTGAGTTTGTTTTGTCTTCTTTAGAGGAATCTGTCTACAAATCACTGCGGCATCTGTGAAATGACGCCCGCAATAGCCGCATCCAACGGTATTTTCTCCGATGATAAATTGCAAACGTCAAGAAATGCGCGCAAAAAGTCCAGAGCCCAAGGAGTTCTGAAGGATGACGGCAAGGCGTAGCTAATAGCAGCTTGAAGCTCGGAAAGCGGCATATTCGAAGCTCCTACTCGGTGTTTTGGCGGCTGCTCATTGGCCAGCCTCGGCCAATTCACCGAAGCGGTTTTCGACATCTACGAGTTAAACTAATAATAAGCCACAGACTACATAATAATACAGTACTGCAGCCTCGAGATTGATTTTCCAATGATTCATGTCGACTCAACTCAACATTATTTGCCTAATAGCGGCATTGGTGGAACTGCCACAATACTGCTCTTGAAAGGGGAAAGCTGCACTAACAACTCCGTACACGAGCCGTGCCAGGCAGACGTATAACGATTACGGAGCACTCGTACAGTATTCATGGAATTACATGGAACTCCGTAATCTTGGGCCGTTCAATCTTCAACTAGGATCACTCCTAACTCCCCGGCGGACCGCGCATCTCGCCAGCGTTGTAAGACGACTTGACACCATTCTCACTTCGGACGTTCGGGTGGGCATTCCGAATCCTCCATTCCATGTCCATGTCCCGTCTGTCGTCTGGGTGAGTACCGCGGAAACTGAATAAGCGGGTTAATCAAATAACGCCCACGATGCCGAAACTCTCTGCCGTTAATGCGTTGTGTGTATTTTCATTTCTGCTTTCCTCATCCATGCTTTTCCGTCAAAGGATTTAGCCCGTTTGACAAAATCGGTTGCAGGGAAAGGAGTTATGAGTTATGCTGTGCGTGCGTTGGGCTTTCCTTAAGCCAGCACCTTGGACTATTAGCGTCTAAAATAGGCGCCATGATGATCTCCGTCGGGCCAACACAAGCAGTCTGTACGTGTATAAATTGCCCCGAGTGATATCGCACTCAACAACACCTTTCAATCTCAATGCTAGGATTTTCCTCTTCTCCATAACTCTTCGGCCGACGCTTCCTGGCGATGTAACGTACTCGATTCAACCCATTACAAGTACTGTAGCATCGAAGACAACCAAAGAAAGCAAAAACTCCCTCGGAGAAATGCGACGGTCAGCAGGACCCGCCATCTTCGTGTAACCCTTCCATCTGTTGTTCGTACCTTGATTAGACCCTTTTGACGCCTGTATGCCGGGTCAAATACGACCGACAAAGGAATTTGCAGCATCCGCAAACCGATACTAGTCCTCACCGAGCTGTCACTAGCATTGCTAACAAAGGTTAGTTTAACTGACATAGTCCTGGTAGCTGCAGGGTCCAAATCATCCGGTCCCTGAGCCCTGTAGATTCACCAACTTCCAAAAACCCTGTGCCATATTCATCCCGTCTCGTTGCTCGCTCCATAGACTCCCCTCTTAATATCACCCCAAACAGAGAATGTCATCGCTGTTTTCCCTGCAATGCGCGTCTTAAAAACCTGCGAGCGCATAGAGACCATCAAGACAAGTCGCACCCTGTCCAACCTCAGCGCTTCCACCGCTTGCTCGAGCAGGGAAGTCGTCGGCCAACTTTTTTTCCTTCTCGGGAAAGGTTATCACCGTTAAAGTTTCGACTCATGCCCGTGCGTTCAACTCCCGTCAAATCCTCTTGTCGTTTGGGGTAAAGCTCAGGAAGAAACTTGCATGCGTCCCCCCTTGCTCTCTGGAAGGGATATCAAACGATGCTAGCAAGACGGTATAATGCGTTGCTGGTAGAATTACTCCGTGCTAGGGCTGATCGGTACAATGTCTTTCTTTCCCTTGTCTGTCCGAGTTCCCTTGTTCAGAGGCAAGGTGAGTGTGAAAATCGCCATTCAAGCAGCAGTGCTCATCACGCTTGGTTGGAGGGTAAGCGTATCAAAGGCAAATCGTTACCGGGTTGTCGCCATCTGGATCTCATGCCGAGGCTCGTGAATAGCCTAGACAGGGCCACGATGCGCTGCCATTCGGTCGTACTTGGATATCCCCCAGTCGATACGGTGATCATCTCATCGCATCAGACGGACGTCTTATCATATTCAATCTGGTTAGTGCTCCGTGTTACCGACAGCGCTCCTAACCCAGTTTGAGGTGGGAGAAGCGCGCATCCGTCTCAGAGCAGACGGCTAGCTCACCTATCATGATCATGACCGACGGCCAAGCCGTGACCGAAGCGGTGGCGTTGCGAGCTGCCACAAACGAGAGCTTCCGAGCGTATTATTTTGTCAAGATGATGTTGAACTAACTACAGATTGGATCAGCACCCGTAATGTGCTAAGGAAAACGCTGCTTACCCGTCCGTTCCGCACCGTTTTTGGCGCTTAACAAGGTGAAACTAGCATCGCTACAGGGCTTACTTGAATCCTCCTTGGTGACAGGTTGCTTACGGCTTACCGGCAAAGAAGACGGAAACGCAGAGGAATGTGCTAGCGGTGCGTCACTTTGAGTTGCATCCTAACAGTGTTTGGGCTCCCCGGCATCCCTGATAGTAACTCTCGCAGTCTTGATCTTGGTTCCGTCTTACCGGCAAAGACGGCGGGAAGGCGGGAGAGCGGGAAAGGAAAAAAAAAAGAAAAAAGAAAAAAAAAAAGAGAAAAGAATCATGAAACACTCAAATGGTATATTGCATCGCATTCCGTTCACCGTTTGATAGGTTGCATCCTGATGTCATTTTGGCTCCTTGGCATCCAATCCACAGTAGAACCGCATCTTGATCACGACTGCGCTGCTAGTACAGGCACTCATATGCTCAATACCACGTTCCAAAACGGTTGCCAGATAAGGAACAAATTGACAGCGAGATCGGTGATAAACGAGCTCGAGGCAAGGGACTGTCACCAGTCCACTTCACAACTGCAGACAGGCCGGCCGCTTGGCAAAGTCCAAAGCCGTTCGGAAAGCTGCAATACGCGCGCGAGAAGGCCCATCAGTCACCGCATCTCCCCTTTCCTCTTTTGTCTCGTCTTTTCCTATTTGGAAGAAAGTAAAAAGAGCAGCAATGATAACGTAGAATCTCATTAAGGTTCACGGGCCGAAAGGAGACTTCCAAAAGTTCCACAGATGCCGGGATACGATGCAGAAAGAAAAGAGAAAGACGAAACAACTGACAGAATCTTTCCAAAATCGCCGGCCGGCATTCACTTAGCAGTCCTCGTACTTTTTTCGTGTTCGCATGATCTGCAGAAGTTTCAAGATGCATTTGCTATGATATCAGTCAACGCACATGCAGTGCAAGTATAAGGCCACCTCGAAGCTACGGGGCCTCTGCCTTGACGCAAGGATGGAGACGAGTTCCGTGGCAGCATCTGATTAGAGAGGGTCTTATCCTCCGCATTAGTGCGCCCAGGATCACGCCGGAAAGAAGAGCCTTCTTAGCATAGCTCTCGTTTCTAGAATGGCGTTCACTCCGAACTAATTCGATACATGTGGTCAGCCCTGCATACCACTTGGAAGAAGAGCATACCTCATAATAACTGTAGCTTCATTATGGCCGTTTTCCTTTACCCATATGTGAAGCGGTTTAATCGTAAAAATGATTCTCCAAAGACTCAAAGCTGCTCTGTTGATTTTTTTATACCAGGTAGTATCTTTAGATCTCTTCCATATCCTCCAGGTCGTCGAGAGCCGGGTAATCTCCAATCTCCACCCTCTCTGGCCTCACAAAGACTCCATGCTTTAGCTCTGAGGGTTGTCCCCAGTAACGCTTGCCTGAGATGCTGCCGTCATTCTTCCCCACAGGCTCATCCAGATGAACCCCCACCCACGGTCCAGCACCGTTGGGAATCTCTTCAACGTCACCAACGTACTTGACCTCACCTCGACGAGTGTCCTCTCCACCGACGCGGCATCTCTTGCCAACTTCAATGCCACGCTGGGCAATTTCTTCCTTGAGGCCAGCCACCCTAGCCTCCTCGCGGCTTGGCGCTGTAGGGTCAAATCGGCCAAGCTTCTCCGTCTTCTTCCAGGCTAGCACGGAATCTGTCTTCTTCTCGTACTCCTCATCGGGCATCACATACTTATCCACGCCTGAAGTATCGGTGAAGTTGGGCCTGGCTGTTGGTGGGCGGGTGTCAACAACCTACGAAATCATGGCGTGTTAGCTTCGTCTCCATCTAGGCCCCCCCTCTTCTCTGCCGTCTGCATCCCCAGCAAATGCAGAGAGGCGCTCCATTATGGACAGCAGGGGGCACGCGCCCAGAAGAAAAGCGCTTGGCTGCCCAAACCTCGATGAAAGGCCCGCTTTGGGATTTCATCAGTTCTCTTTCAGGCGTTGGCTTGATTGCAAAGCAACCCTCCCCCCACGCTTACACATAGAGAGTAGAAAAAGCGAGGCAAAAAAAGCAAAGAGGCATGAAGAGAGACAAGCAAACCGAGACGTTTGCGCTGCATAGCAGGGTATGAGGTAAAACGCCACATCCCTGACCAGCAGCACTGTCGGCGGCTAATGAAATCGACAATGGCTGACTTACATGCAGCTCTGCATACGGAGCCAGGGGAAAGCTGGACAACCGGACCGCGTCCTCATCTGCTGCGTCGAGGGGGATTTTTTCCGAGCCGGCTGACGTCTTGAGACTGAGAATCTGGCACGAGGGAGGGATGCCTGTGACAGGCTCGAGTTTGGTCTTGAGCTGGAAGATTGTCCACGAAGGGGTGATGCGCCGCTCGGAAGCAGCGTACTCCGAGATGACCAGTAGAGGGACGTCGGCCATGGCGTTTGACGGGGTGAGTTTTTAGCTCGGCAAAGGGACCTTTTTGGTTTGGAATCTGTGACGTTTGTCGCTAAGGAATCAACGTTGTGGTGGTTGGTATCAATTCGGCAGGTTTGGTTTTTTGAGGACGAGAAGCGTCGGCTGCTCTCCCACCGTCACTTCGGACAAACTAGCGGGGTTTGCCCCTAGAATATCGACGCAGAATGGAGCACGGAGTAACTTGGTCAAGGACACTTGGCTAGTGGCCCAGGAACAGACCTTGAGAGGCAGTAGATTTGATGTGCAGTGGAAATGTCGAAGCAAGGGATATGACAATGAAGCAGGCAAAAGGTCAGAAAGGAGAGCACAGTAAATTTCTCATGCCCAGTTACTATATATATTGGCCAATTACTAACGCTATAGCCAGAGTAAAAGGCAGCAACGAAGCAGTCAGTTGTTTCCTCGCCAGGCCGTAACTGCCTTCAGGTAGGAGGCACTAAGGTATTCGGCGCCACAGGGGAAAAGAACGACGCTGTTTAGTTGTGGATGAGCGCTGTACCTCGAGTCCTGTAGGCGACCAAGATACATAGACATGCGCCGTATCAAGGCGCTGTGCGAAGTACTCAGCGTACAACCATTGTCAGCAGGTACCTCTGAAGATCGCCAGCCACACTTGTCGCCCGCCACCTCTTACGGCACTACGGGCCAAGAATACAGGCTGCTTATAGGCTGGAGGCGTCTCCTCCGTACATGGGCTCAAATCGGTACCTAACCATTTTCTCCCTGGACCCTCAAACTGCGTAAAGATGGAGCATCGCTTTTCATGGGACGGTGGCCAGCGATTGGCTTCAATTTGGCTGCCTTGGATTTGGGTATCCAACAAAGATAGATACCCAGTTGATGATACAAACCTAGCAGATACCTGGAGGCCTCGCCTGAAACCTCAATGCACATGGATACTATATCATGTCAATCGAACCAGCAAACAATAGAGCAAGCTTGAAGGAAGAGAATAGCCCGCCTCAGCTGCCATCTCCGTGCGAGCGCACAGTCTCCAACAGACCGTGGGAATGAAGAGCCGTGCCAGCAAGCGTCCAAGTCGGCTCGGCACTTGGGCATCAGTTCGGGGCCCTGCAGAACCCTTACCCACATGGCATCTCAAAGCAAACAGAGACGACACCGAAACCCTTGCTCGACGGCTGTATCACCCGCCTCGGGGGTATCCGCCGACGGCTGCCTGTATCTACCACTTCAAGGTAGTGGTAGTATGGCCAGCCATGTCATAAATGACTAGATTAGTTGGGTGACCCTGTGTGTTTGCATCGGAGCATTGCCGCAGAGCCCATCTTGAATGGGTGGGTGGATGCATCAAAGAGGCAGGATGTAAGTGCCCAAGTACTAGGCCTAATCAATACAGGCGATGCTACTCATGTATACTACCTCTTGCTTGTACAGTATTCTGCTCTACCTTGTCTGAACGAATAGCATACGGGTATGCCAACTCTGTGAATGGTAGGAAGAAAGCGATTTGTAAATACGGAACACGAGTACCTTTAGAAAAACACGAAGCGTTGTAAAGCTGCTCCGCAAGCGAGCAAAGAGAGATTTGCAGGTAGCCATAGTTACAAAACCTGTATACCCTGGGAATGTCCGCATTAAAGAAAGTCATTCGTCCTTTGATCTTGACATAACAATTTGGTCATTTCTGACTTGAATCGCTCTTCTGGGCGGTGATGAGATCGAGATAGCACGTCGAGTTCGCAGAGGTACCTGTGTATTTGATTAGGGTTATTGGCTAAACGTGACTCCATCTACTCTCTTCTATTGGTGTGTAGAATCTTTCACGTCACACAGCATACGGCAGCCTTGTCCACATCTAGATCGGAACGAGCTCCGTTCGAGTAATCGGGACAATGATGCAACCATTCTCTTCAATTTCATACACCGATGTGGCAAAGAGATGAACAAAGGGTAAGAAGGATGGGCCATGTCCATCAGGAATCGCCCGTCAAACTTCCTCTTCCCTCATCATGATGAATGGGTGTCTTGAATTCCGTTGTGCAATGAATATTCCTAAGCATATGCACAAATATTTCCGTCGAGCTGGGAGGCGATGTCTCAGTGTGCAAATATTTGTACTCGTATGTCATCGATGGTCTCGGCTCTCTCCCTCACACGCTTCATTGAGCGATTGATAAACGACGTCTTACCTCTGGCGGCTGCTAAATTACCCCGTAGGCTGCTAGGTTTGAAGCAGCACCCCAGACCCCTGGTGGGATGACCCTGGCCAGGCATGAAGAGGGAGGCAATGCTACCCTAACTACGTATCACTCAAGCTCCTCCTCCCAACCTTCGGTGATCCCCCCGTCCTTTTGGGGGGGGCATCATGGCGCCTGGCGCCTGACCCGATACTCACCGCCGCCACGTCACGACCTTCTATTGCTTGGATCATGTACAGCCTGCGTGTTCTACGTCGTGGAGGGGAGAAGGAGGTAAAAGAGGAGAAAACTGAGGAGGCCCAGTAGCCGCAGCCGCATGTTATAGCTGCGGCAGCAGTTCTGTAAAGCGGAGCTTCTCAAGCGGCGTGGAGTCGATACCTCTCTTCAGGTTGCGCTACCATGTGTGTAAGAAGACGCTCTGCATGTGGAGGATGGCGTTGGATTGGCTGGTTGGGTGTTGAAAATGGTCCTCCCGGGCTCGCTGCCCACGCGATTGGTAACGGGCAAAACCTGCTGCACGTCCCGCGATGACAGACAGATGTGAGATATGATGTCCCGACCGGGGAACGGCTGCTGGAGCGACGTCGTCTGACAGGGATGTCTCTGGGGATGGCGTGTCGAGCCAACAAAGCCTCCTGTGGATTCGTACATTCGTACTTGTAGCATCTAATGTAAGGAGTTGGGCTGTCAACTATTAGATGTAGACGATGAGAGTTCATACGGCTGACCGATAACGTCCACCGTGCCTTGAGCTGGAGAAAGTAGCGAGTGACCTTGTCGTCATCGTTTTATTTTTGGCAGCATAGAGTTGGCACATTTGTGCCACGTTAATGATGCGCCAGCAGCACTAAGAACAAGTAGTACGAGTATATAGCTGTACGAGGTAGTACCTGGTATTTAGCATTGAAAATAGTTGGTGATGGCGCTTCCGGGAGGCACCGCGGCAGATGGAGGGGCGGGATGTGTGCTCCGTACGGAGTGCGAGGCACGGAGTATTCGCAATGCTAGCCAGGGAGGGCTGGTTCATGAGCAAATCGACCAGGGCAGCCGCGGGCTGAGAAAATGGCTCTGGTGATCTGTATCCTTGCCTGCACTCGCTACTCCGTACGGAGTGCTAGGCACCGTATTAATGCTCTTCGGTACGGAGTAGGTACTCTACTGACCCTAGCATTAACTTAACATGGAGGAGGAAGGGAAGTGCCAGTGGGAAGCGAAAGCGGATCAACTAGGGAGAATGCTGGCGGTTTTCGGTTCTCGCTGCTCAGGCATCAACACTCGAGCTCGGTACTTGTGGACTCCCTACCGTAGCATGTACAATTACACATGCTTCTATATTAGTGGCAATAGTTCCAGGCCAGAGCCGCGCGGGTTGATCAAACTCCAGGGCATGTGTAATTCCTCTTTGGTCGTCGTTCAAAGGGTGACGCTCTGTCCGTGGGGGGAGCCGTCTGCTGTTCGCGTGCAGAGTGGACGTCGGAAGGGCCGCTGTGACATTGCCGATAAAAGCGGCTTGCTTTGTTCACCGCAGATCGTCGAGTGCTTCATCAAGCTCGTCTCGTGTCCTGGAGATGTTTGGCTGCGATCAAGCGTGCGCCTCTTGGTGTTCTGGTCCAGTAGCAGTTCGTATATAGCGACTAATAGAGGTGTGGTGGACCTGAGACACAGAGGACATGGGGCATAGCAAGCAAACGGCGGCGCACCATGATTCAATCTCTCAAGCGGCTCGGATGACAGTGCAGCTGAGGCGCAGACCGCCGGCGGAACAGACAGCCAGCAGAGGGCCACGAGGGGCGTACGAACAGGATCTCGACGAGGTGGCAGTCTCATGCGGCTTGGGACTGGGCGATCATGGTTCGCAGTCAGTTCGAACGATGGTGCCCTGATCCTGGTCCGGCTCCTGAAGCCAACACACAGACACAGACACACACATACGCACGCACACACACACACGTTTGGGCGAGGTGGTGCCCATACCCACGCCTCCACGCTTCTCCCACGCCTCTTGCATGCTTAGTTCTCGTAGGTGCATTCAAGTGAACACAAACTGGCTGCTCGAGTTTCACGCACCGCTATCGTAGTTGTCCTCTGCCTTGGGCTGCCTGAGCCAGAGTCTAGAGTGGTGGTAGCTTGGAGTTGACCGCCAATTCATCGGCAGCCCCGGACAGGTTCCCTGGGAGTGCTGATGGTGCTGAAAGTCAGCTTGCCTGGCCTGACGATTCCTTTCATCCGCCATGGCCTGTTTTAGTCCGGGGCGGCGGCGCAAGTCTAGGGATGGACATCGGATCATTAGGTATGAAGTTGTACAAAGTCCAGAATTAGAGTGGTGGACGGTAAATTGATATGGGGGGGCCTGGAACATTAGGTGAATGAAGTGGCAGGGCTGGGGGGCAGGCATGACCGACGTCTAGTGTGCTGGAAGATGAGAGGTAGGGAATGTATGGAGTACCTGTACCTGTGCCTGTACCTAAAGGAGGACCGCAACAAGGCACTCGTGTACCTTGTGTTTTAACTTGTTGCAAGCCCAAGTATGACAACACGCTGCTAGCAGGTAATTAATTTGCCCTATCCAGCACTCACGCGATAGGCATCCTGAAACGGCTTAATATTACAGGTGGCTTCACTTCGTATCCTATTGGTGGTAGCGTTGCTGGACTTGATGAGCGTGTACAACTTGGTAACCAGGGCAGATATACAAGTACAAGTACCTATCGTTGATGCTATTTTTAAAGGTGTCGCTCTCCATGAAGCCTCATCCAACCCCAATCTGGAAAATACAGTAAGCGAACGGAGTAGATGACGGCGATTGTCCGGCGAGAGCGCCGTACAGTAATCAGAATGATTCCCAAGATCTTCATAGACTCCTGCGGCGGGACAAATTTAGATGCAAGCCGGCGTTTCTTAGTTACCATCAGACGTATTTCCTAGTGTGTGGCTTGATGTGCTGATGGCTGACCAAGGAAGGGGGCTGCAGCGGTTCTTCAGAGCCACCCGCAACGAGAAGTTGGGTCCAGTGTGAAAATTACATAACGGTACGAGTAAACGGACATACATCATCTAAATCCTTCTCTCTGTTTTTTCTCTTACAGGGCTCGGCGTTTAGATTTAGACTCGGGATTTTCCCCCTTCACCCTACTAGTAAATGGCCGCTATTGCTTCTACCAAAGCAACAGCACCATCTCTTCTCCCTGCATTGGCTTCTGCCTACCAGCTTGGAACCCTGCTCCTGGAGAGGCAGGGTTTGCGAGAAAAGTGCCGAACGACAAGCTCAGCCAGGGGTGCCGCTCATTCAGTTGGACGCTTCCCCGAATCTGACTTGCAAAGTATTTTGTACATACATGTACGAAGAGGTAGGATCTAGTACGAGTAGTATTAAAGACTCATACAGTACGCCCGTCAAAAAGAGCCGGCAGCCTGGTTAGATGTCAGCCTGATCATCTAGGTAGTTTTAAGCTCGGCTCCCGCAATGTAACATCGCCCTTGAATTTGTTCTGTATTATTGGACCAGGTCCGGGCTATGCCTGCTCATACGCATGTGGCTAATCAGGTCATAGATGTGATAGATCTAGCAGGAAGCTCTAGCGTGTGGCCTCGAACAGGGAGTACGGCACATGTATACAAGGCACTCTGTACTCCGTCCCTTGGTGCTACTAGGTAGTAAGTGGCACAAGGAGCATCCGGTGAGTAGTGCTCTAGATTACCTCTAGATTAGTAGTAATAAGGAGTATACTCGTAGTAGGTAAGGAGCAGAAAGCACTAAGATGAACCCGTCACGGAACGAGTGCCTCCATAGATGTGAGGGCGATTGATATCATTTTGTACCATGTACCGCTTCCCACTCCGTCTCCCCCGGACCAGCGACGGCTCGGGACGCCAAGACGTTGGACGGAACGAGCATCCGGGAAGCGATATATATTACATAGATGGGGACTGTGGCGTTTCTCCTTGCTTCTATGCCATCAATACTGTATGAGCTCGCAGGTGACGGCATGCAGCAGCCACAGACGTGGCAGCCCAGGAGGCACGGTCTTTACGAGGAATACACGTATGAAATGCAGTTCATATTCTCCGTACAACCCCGAGCGAACACGTTCTTATTCAAGGGACAGAAATGCTCACCGCGGTTTGGGCTTGGCGAACCAGGACGAAGCTCGCTTGGCCTGCTGACAACCATTATAGGTTTCACCTTGAACCCTGCGGTGGCGTCCCAAATACACGTTCTAGAGGGGGCCCGGGGAAAAGGCAAGAATAAAGGTAAGACATGATCAAGACAAAAGAGGGCAAAAACCGCCGAGGCGCATTAAATTAAAACCTCAGCAGGGTTTAACCTGGTGGTAGAAGAGCTGACCTGGCCTTTTAAGGCAGCTTTGCCAATTCGAAAAGAGGTTGAGCGCGAGTTTAGCTTCATTACAACTAGTAGTCTCCAGACTGCTATCCTGATCCTTGGGACCATTAGCTGGGCCAAGCAGACACTAGGCGGTATTACTGCTCGCAAGCTAGAGATAAGGAGATTGACGGGTGTCATGTCCCGTAAGATGATCGATACTGTATATCCACCCTGGTAAGCGTTGATGCGAGACTACGACTTACAAGTAAGTGTTTGGGTGTTGCAGTCTGTCCTGTTCTTTTCAAGCAACGGCCATAGCATAGCCTAAAAAGCCCAGCGTCATTAGCCATTGTTTCACCATTTGAATAATTCCGGAAACTCCTGTGCGCTGCCATGTGATGACGGCCTCTTATCGGTTTGTTGTGTCCCAATTCTTCCGCCCCAGAAGTCTATTCCTGGCAAACGCCGTGCGTGAGGCGGCGCCATCCCGCCAAACACGGTGGTGATGATGGCGCTAGGGAGGCTGCTCTGCTGTAGGAAGCTCAACCACGGCCACAACGCAACCGCTCGGACACGAAGATGGCTGCGGCTGGTCGAGTCACGACATTTGGGGGCCGCGCTCGCCAACATTGAGCACGAGGCCCAGCCCAGCGAAGCCCGACGGAAAAGACACAAGCACCAGCAGTCCTAACAGCCAACGGGAAGTGGGATTGCCATTGGTCCTAACCCAGTGCGTACGAGTACTTCGTATGCCCAGCAACTTACAGCATGCCGGGCACCGTGCTAAAGCAAGTATCTAGAGATTAGTACCTGATGATGCATGAGTGCGTGGTCAGGTCATGTGCTACACTGCATATTGTGTATATGAAAATACTAGGACCAAGTTACTGGCGGTGGCTTCAGATGTGAAGCAGCTCGGAAAGAAAAGACGAGACAACAGATACCTTGGAAGTGGCCAGGCCGCAGCCTATTGGCGGGCTATTTGAAGCGACATTGATGTACAGAATACAGGGGGGGGAATGGGGCTACCAGTTGGAAGGAGCTGGAGGGGGGCGTGCGCTGAAGATCTGAGCCAGTTGAAACGGTGGCCAGCGCTACTAGGGAGTACCTGGGGGCTGGTGGCGGCGGCCGTGGCGGACGGGGTACTGCTGAGGTACAGTGTGCCGCATCCCGTCAATGCATTGGATTTGCTGTACAAAGTACGAGTACAGACCGTTCTGCTCAAGCCACAACCACGCCCCCCCCCTTCTTCTTCCAAACCCTGGAACTTTCTACCTGGCAATATGGATCGAAAGACGGGTTCCCGACCAGCTGCATGGTAGCATCAATGCTGCCAGGATATGTAATACTACTAATCTATCTTTATACCCAAATGCAAGGCCGTAAGGCGCGATGCACCCGGACCCGCTGTGTGTGTACAGAGGTACTTGGTCTTCTTGCTGCGGTCCTCGTACAGCACAGGTATGCAGACACGCACAAAACGAAGCCATCCATCCATCCAATGCCTGGTGCTGATGCGTGTCTTGGGCCAGCGCGAATTTCGGATGCCTCTGGACTGACTGATGGAGGCAAATTCTGATGCTGATGCTGATGCCAGTTTCAGTTCCAGTTCCAATGCTCGTGCTCGTGCTCATATGAGAGATGAGCTCATGCTTACAAGGCAAGCAAGGGGCTTGGCTCGACGACACGACGACGACAAACCATTGCTCGACTGCGGCAATGCATGGGCAGAATGGTATGGAAACTCGGTGATTCAATGACGCACCGCCCGGCATTTGAACCCACGCGGTCCCGCCACTGTCTCTCTTCAGCCACTGGACGAACGATGCAAACGAGAGGCCACGACGTTGCCAGATTTCCCAACCCGACCCGGCATCCTCCACTTTGCAATAGCCCAAGACCAGCGAGCCTCTGATTAGCTACCGATGGCCGTCTCCATGCAATTCGCCTGACGACTTCTGGACGGCCAGACAGCCACCGCCATGCTCTTGCTCACCGACTTGAGCTTCAACAGCTGGACTGGAGAGTGCCTCGAGCAAGCTGGGTTTCTGGCTTCGTTGCTTTTTTGGCTTGGAGACTATTTGCTGTTTTTGTCTTCAGCCGCACCCCCTCCCCTGCTCTGTGTGCTGGTTTGTGTTTCCTTTCCTTTCTTTTTTTTTTTTTTTTTTTTTTTATTAATTTTTTCCCCATCTTTTTCCTTTTTTTCTCTTATTCTACGCCTTCCATTTCTCCCAGTTTCCCAGTTTCACCCTTCTTCCTTTTGATGCTGCCCTAACTTGACCTGGCTTGGTCTGGGTCAGTCCGTCGTCAGTATTATTCCGGACACTGTCCACAGCGAGCCGTGCTGTCCTCTTCCATCAGCCGTCCTCCCTCCTCAATCTCCCGCCTCACTACCGGGCCATTCTTTTTACTCTAGCGCCAGTGTTAATTAATTGATTCATTATTTACTGGGAGCTAGCCCTATGTTGCTCGGGCCCGTCCTAGCTTCACAACCCCAGGCTCAATCATGTTGCTTGCTTCTCCATGCATGCAAACCAGTCCAGGGCCAGCTCCAACATGCCATCTTTTTTTGGCCCCCCCCTTGGATGCTCTGGTTCCCAATTCACACTCCCCCACCGTTCTCTGTTCCCCCAGTCCAGCTGGTGTCGAGAAGCCAATCAGATTATCCTTTGACTCTTCCTGTTTCCTTTGGACACCCCTGGGCTTGCTCAATTGCTTGCCCGCTTCCTTCGTCTGCACCAACAAAGTGGCTTCCCGACTGGCGTCCGCCCTGTCCCCAGCGCTGGGTCCTCGCCACCCCTGCCTAGCACATCTGACGTTTCCTCTCTCATGGGACTGTCGAGATGGAACTTGTGACTCTCCCAAGGCCTCTCTCCTTCCTACAGGCACGGCAACCCGATCTAGTGGCAGGGTCCTGGTCTGGTCTTGACGTAGTGGCCCGTTGCCGCCGGGCCATGCTCTGCTTCATCGACTCCTCTCATGGTCCCCCCCATTGGCTCCATGAACCCCCCCGGCACGCCAATCATGTTGGCATTTTGTCTTCATAAACTCACTCGTTGCCAGAAGCCCATTGTATTCATTTCTGAGACAGTACCATCCTTCTCTTCCCTCGTGCTCTTCCCCCCCTTTCGCGGTACCTAAAAGTTGGCACATCCGAGCCTCGACTCTTTTTGCTTATCTTCAACTCCCGTGTGCTTGCTTATTATTGTATCCTCTCAACACTAGGACACACAAGCTGTCCAGTCCTCCTCCTTGCAGTTCCTGCCTCTGGCGCCGTGGTTCCTCTCTCACACAACGCGAGTCCGCCTAGTCTCGTTTGCTGCCTTCTCTGGTTCTTCTCTAGCAGCAACCCAACCAGGCCCGGGGATACTCATCGACGATCGTTCGAACTGCGTGTGCCTGCACATTTGCTGACCCAGCTTTGCCACCTCACTGGGTCCTGCTACGCCGGGCCTCTTTCATCGCCTCATTTGCATAGCCCACGCCGGGGCTTAATCAGGCAGTCGCTGAGCTGGCTCAACTCCAGAGCCAGTCGCCGCTCTGCCTCCTGCAGGCAGGGCCACCAACGTCGTTCAACGTGGTCGCACACGGCAGTTTCGACCTGATCCGCGGTCCTGGCGCACCTGCTGACCGGCCCCGTATGGGCGGCAGAGGCTTGCCAGCCAGCCCCGTGGATATCACCTCCTTGCTTCGGTTTTCCTCAAACGCTTCAAACGAGTCCCCCGTGCCGTCCCCTAGAAGACAGCTTCGACCTGCCTCTGTACCGTCAACACCCACGACTACTCCTCATGATCTCCTACCTCCGCGTGTTGGGCCTTCGGCTGTAGCTCCAGCGCTCATCCCGAGCAACAGGCGCAGTATGACGCCTCACGTCCCGGATCAGCCAGTCAAGAAGCAAAGCAAGTGGTCTCCTGAGGAGGACGCCATCATCATTGAGCTGCGGGGCAGAGGAATGAAATGGGAAGATGTTTCAAAGCGACTTCCAGGACGCAGTGCCATTAGCTGCCGGCTTCACTATCAGAACTACCTCGAGAGACGGAGTGAGTGGGATGAGGAGCGCAAGAACAAGCTTGCCAGGCTGTATGAGAGGTATGTGTGATAGCGTCATGGCAGCAAGAAGCTCTTTATTTACATGGGCCTGTCGATCTTCTTCTTTTACTCCTCCTCCATCTCCATGTCCATCTTCGTCATGACAAAGTTGACTAACATTCCTAACTCCTAGATTCAAGTCTGACATGTGGGCCAAGGTAGCTGAAGAGTTGGCTGTCCCCTGGCGAGCAGCCGAAGCCATGCACTGGCAGCTGGGTGAGGCAGACATGGCTCGCCGGGCTGGTGTAGTTCCTTTCTCTCTCGCTGCTGTCAATACTAGTGAATCGTCGAGCAACAGGGCTTTGGCAAGCCGAGCCCAAGCTCCGATTCAGCCGCAGGATAACAGCGCTCTCCGTGAAATGAGGCCACCGTCTCCTCCCACGAGCTACAGCCGCAGCCAGCTTATGCCCCCCATGACCTCGGCGCGAACTCCTCGGCGAGGACCTATCAACTCACAACCGCCTCCCCCACAGCAAACGCGACCAATGCTACCTCCGCAACACATGCATCAGACACCCCATCCCTCACCCCACACAGTAGTACCAGGACCACCGGCTCCGCAGCAGCAGCCGCCGCCACCACCGGCGCCTGCTGCCGCTCTGGCACACCCTTTTGGTGACTACCGCCGTAGCCCGGGTCCTGGGCTGGCTCCGATCCAGCCTCACCCGTCGTCCCACAACACCGGTCCTCTGCCAGGTGTTGCACAGTTGACCACGGGGATGAGCCCATATGGTCCGCCAAGCGGGCCACCGACGCCTACCTCTCTGCCTGCGATTGCTACTCCCTCGATGCCTCGTTACGTGCCCCTCGAGCAGGCAGGAACGAAACGACGAGCGAGCCCCGACATGACACGACCCGATGCTGCTCATAGGCGAAGACTCGCATAAGACTGTCTTGTCACCATATTATCTATCCCACGATTTACATGCATCATGAAAAGAAAAGACATACATACCCAAAAAGGGGAAGAAAAAAAAGAACGCTTATGATAAGCGAAGTCGATGGATATTGACGATACATTCATTCATTACTTGGGTTAAAGGAACATGGACTCACATACGTACACACTTATACACTTACATCTGAATGGATTCAATGAGGTAATGCAAATTAGCTTGCATTGGATCAAACATTCACTCTGACATCAATAGACGGGGCATACGGAATGTGTTTCAAAACAGGAAACGCTTACTGATACGGACGGATGGTATCAACAGCACAATACGCTCGGTCATGGACGCTAAGACAGCTGCTATTTGTTTTGTTTTGTTGATTTGTTTGATTTGGTTTTGTCTCGGTTTTGTTTTTGATTTTTCGATCTTGGATTTATTTGACTGATCTCGAATCTGTTTTATGTTGGCTTTGTTTTTTTACCTCTCTTGTCGTTTTTGGCTCTCTTTTCGGGATATGGCTAGAGGCGCTTCTTGGATTAAAGAAAAGGCTTTGAACTTTTTTGGGGGTCTGGTACATGATGGGCATTCTAATATGGCTTAGAGGTACATGAGACGAACCGACAGGAGGTGATGACGGGACATCTTGGGCATCCATGTTGGGGCATCCGCTGGGTAGACGCCAAATATCAGGCAACATGAGCGGATGGGCGTTTTATTTGGAATGAAGGAATGGCATTGGCATACACTGGGCACACAGCCACTCTTGTTTTGTCTATTTAGGTAGCTAGCACACCGCATGTCTGCAGCGTTTACTTTGTATCAATTAAGGAATATGTTCTCGAGGTCTCGTGGTTTAGGCTGCTGCCCAGGTATCATTTGCTAGTAGTACTATCTAGAAGTGTATTTTCAGACTTGGTTGCTACATGTCACCCACCAATTGTCCCTCTCATAGCCGCTCTCCAAAACTTGCCCCCCTGCTGCTATCACATCCTCCTCTAACTCCCCCTTGCGATACAGGTGATAGTACCGCTCGAAAGTCTCATCCGGCTTGCCCTTTGAGCGCATCACCCATGGCACCAGGGTATCCTGCTCCGATCCTTCGTCCCAGCCCCTGCGACTCGAGCTCTGCTCCAAGGCCCAGGCGTACACGAGCACTCTCCCGCCCTTGTGGACACATTCCAACAGCGCCTGAATGAGCTCCTGGCGTCTCTCCCGAGTAGACAGATGATGTATGACGGCGACGCAGATGACGAAGTCGACGGAGCGCTGGCGGTAGGGCAGGCTCAGAGCGTCTGCAACGGCGACCTCGCCGTTGCGCTCCGTGCGGGCGAGATGCACGAGGGCGTCGCTGCGGTCGGAGCCGAAGATGTGCAGGGTCGGGTTGACGGGGAGATATTTCCCGTTGCCGCAGCCGACGTCGAGGCCAACGGAGCCGGCGGGGAGGGAGGTGAGGAAGGAGGAGATGAGGGGCCAGGGCTTGTGGCGGGTGGATGAGAAGTGAGGCGCGATGGCGTTGTAGACGGAGTGGACGTGGGTGGCCTCGTAGGCCTCTGGTGAGGAGGAGGATTGCATTTGAATTTGTTGGGGAGGGTGTGAGTGAGGAGTGAGGGTGGGGATGAGTTGTGATGTGGTGGTTTTTGGTGTTTTGAGGAAGTGTGAGTGCGGTTGAGATGGTTTATGATATGAGGATGAGAATGAGAAGCAATTGTAATTGGCTTGAATGTATGTATGCGTGAGAGATGAATAGAATGAATAAGATCATCCAAACTGTGTTGCCGGCCGTATGTATTATCTGATCTGTATAAAATGGCCCCTCCGTTTGATGTTCAAGATATCAAAAAGTAAGTCTGTCGTCAAAGTTTCAAACACGGAAAGTGGGGTGCATCCGTGCAATGGTTCACAAAAGAGAAGAAAAAAAGAATTCATCCGTGGGTGGGTGTGCCCGTAACAAAAATTGAAGTCCTTTTGGGTTGGCGGAACAATATTTTTTCGCTACGGGGCATCCGCGTGGGGGAAAGCTAATCTGTCGTCTTTTTTGGGTTGTTGTGCGAGATGGAGGACCCTTGCTGGTTTTCTTTTTTTTTAAAAAAAAAAGATAAGTACTTGTGATGTATTCTTTTTTTTTCTTCTGCACCCTGACAATTCTGCATTGGTTGTTGGGACACCCTTGCGGTGCATGTACAAGTACAAGTCGGGGAGGGCGGAGGACATGGGCGGATGTGGACATTTGCCCCGGAAAGGGTCATGGATAGTTGGGACTCCATTAGACTCCATCGTAGACGGCATATTTCTTATCGTGTACTCCGTATTTAGCTATGATGTTCAGATATTTGATGGACAAGAGGTGAGACGGGCTGGAAGATGAAATATGGGGTGGAAAATCTGGCCTTTACGCAAAGCAGTTATTCGTGCATGGGATATACGGTAGCCCATAGTCCAAGGCCGGGTTCTATCTGACTTGTATACGAAGCACTTGACTACAAAAGTCTACGCCCGATGCTGTGTGGGATTGAGCAATCCATCGTGTCAGGGGATGGGTGCTGGATCTAAAACTTCCTAGATGGGGTGGCCTGTCATTTGTCACATACGTCAAGGACGCATATTCTCGAAAGCTGCTAGTAACGGGCATCCAGCGTTCTGGCGTTTTCCAATTCACCATTGATGTTATGTTTTACTCTTATTTACGTACGTCTCCACACTCTCCCTTTTCCCTCACTGATTGCCCGTGTTGAGAGGGCTCTTGGGGTCATACACATCGGTGGTAATCAGCTCCGGATACGTGATGCCACCCTGCCTCAGCGCCTCCTCCATCGTCTCCATGATGACGATGCTCTCCTTCCAGGGCAACGTGGCGCTCTCCAACTTGCCGTCACGCAAGCACCGAGCGCACTCGTCCGCCTCCCAGAACATGCCGTGGCCCCAGCCGTTGCGCGCAGGGTCCGCGGGCTGGGGGGCGTCGAACGTCTGGGCCTCGCCGTTCTTCTTGACCACCCTGTACTTGGTCGGCCGGTAGGCCGGGGCGAAGACTTGGATTTCTCCCTTGGATCCTTGGATGCGGACGGCCGGGACGACGTTCTCGGGGTCGGTGTCTGCTCGCATCGTCGTTGAGGCGATGCCGATGCTGTTGTGGCCGGGGAAGCTGCAGATTATGGCCGTGTTCTCGTCTGCGCCGGTGGTGTACTTGTTGCTGGAAGCAATCACGGCTGGGGCCTCCTTGTCTTGCTCTGGCTGTAAGTGATACAGTGTCTGGAACACCCAGGTTAGGGGGTAAACTCCAAGATCGAGAGTTGCACCGCCTGCGAGATCAGGGTTGACCATCCGATGAGAGTCTGCGAAGCTCAAGCCGTTACCCTCCTCTGCGTTTGAGTTGATCGACAAGTCACCTGGTTTACAAGTTAGTCTGTTTCCCTTCTTCCTTGTGTTGCTGTGTTTTTGGCCATTTTGAATCGGGGCTTACCAATTGTTCGGAAGACGGTGCCAATCTCGCCAGAGGTAATCAGTTCTCGAACCTTGATGCTCAACGGGAAATATCGTGTCCACACAGCCTCCATCAAGAACAGCTTCTTCGCCTTGGCCGTCTCAACCAGCTTTCGGGCCTGGGCAGCGGTCACGGTGAAGGCCTTCTCACACAAGACGTGCTTGCCGGCCTCCAGCGCCAGCATGGTGTTCTGGAAGTGGTGGCTGTGGGGAGTTGCTACGTAAATGATGTCGACGTTGGGGTCGACAACGAGTTCCGGGTACGATCCGTACGTCTTGGCGTCAAAGGCACCGTTGATCTTCTGGAGGAATTCCGCCGCCCTCTGGCTGCTGCTGGAGGAGGCTACGGCAACAATCTCGTGGCGCACATCGTCGGCGCCTCGAACTGCAGGACTGCACAGGAGGTCCTTGCAAAAGGCTGATGAATCGTGTTAGTTTCCAGCGATTCGATCGACCTATACAGATAGGCTCAAAGCAGCCATATACTTACTCTCTGCGATGCCGCCAGTGGCCATGATGCCCCATTTTAGGGTGTAAGGGTTTCCAGACGCCATTGTGGATGAGAGTGTGTGGTTAAGGTTAAGATTGTTGAATGAAAGGTTTACGACGGCTCTCCTAAACTAACTCAAACATGTGGTAATGGACGGTTCTTTATATCCTCGGCCACTAGCACTCAGCCCTCTTTTACGAGACCCGAGATCCTTTTCGAGTTCGCCGTAAGTCACCAGCCAAGGCTAAGCGCTCCACACTAGATGGAGTGGTTGATCCTCGCGCTCGCCAATCAACAGCCTCATAAGTCCGGTGGTTGTGCGGACAAAGTTGCCCCGCGGCAGCAATTTCTCTCTCTCGCATCCGTATTATGACGGATATAGCCAAATAGCTCACCCACAATCTTGCTCATGGCCTCATGGCAACGTTCCTAGCGGCGGGGAGACAAAATCGGCGCTTGGTGGGGTTGGCAGCTTGCGATCCAATTAGGCTCAAATGGACGGCGTCATTTTTCATGGAGCCAATTACCCCGAAATACTATCTGGAGAGCATAGCAGGTGGTGACATGGAGAAGATAAGAACTATATATGTCTATATGTTGCTGTGGTCGGACAAGAATTGAACAAGGAAATCTTGGTTCTCCAATTGCCGTGTAGCGTTTAAGTGTGAGATGTCAAGTTGCAAGGAATATAATCTCCCCTGTATGGATTGTAGGTTACACAGTAGATAGATACGTTGATAATGACTGACGTGACCTCGTCCTATCTTTGCCCCGCGTCTTGTGCTCCGCTGCTGTGTGCGTGAGAATGGATGTGTGCTTACAACAACCAGCTCCAAGTTTCACTTTACAATGCGAGCCTCCAGCTTCCATCATCTCCTTCGCCATGATGAACGTCGAATAAATAAGTAAATCACTGGTCTGATTGTCATTCATTCCACATCAGTTTACATAGGTGCTTTACCCCTCTATCATGGCTCGTCCAGCTATTGGAGCGCAAGCATCACGGCTTGCGCAAGATCTTCCTCTTGGACTATCGACAACCTCCACTCGCATTCCGAAACTCATATATGGCACTGCCTGGAAGAAGGAACAAACCGCAGATCTTGTCTACCTGGCTTTAAAAACTGGCTTCCGCGCCATCGATACTGCGGCCCAGCCCAAGCACTATGACGAGCGTGGTGTTAGTGTGGCTGTCAAACGGGCTGTGGGGGAAGGCCTCATCAAACGGGAGGATTTATTCGTATGCATGACCCGATCTTAGTGGTTTCATCAAGGATCCTCTTTCTGGAGCACTCTAGTTGACGCATTTTACAGATCCAGACTAAATTTACATCCCCGGCTGGGCAGAATAACGTCACTCCATATGATTTGAACGCTCCGCTGGCGGACAAAGTTCATCAATCTGTGCAGTCCTCTCTTGCCAATTTCAGTATTGAAGGCCAGGAGCCATATCTCGATAGCCTGGTGCTCCATTCACCCATGGACACGATGCAAGAGACAATTACCGTGTGGAAGACTCTCGAAACATATACACCACACAAGATTCGGAACCTCGGGATATCCAACACTACCCTCCCCATCTTACAAGCTTTGTTCAATGACATGACCGTCAAGCCCGCTGTTGTGCAGAATCGTTTCCACAACAGAACCGGCTATGAGACCGAGCTCAGAGCTTTTTGCCGTGAACAGAAAATCGTATTTCAATCTTTCTGGACAATCTCTGCTAACAGACATCTGCTTCAATGCAGCCCTGTGCGAGAGGTAGCACAGAAGGCCGGGGTAGGAGCAGTTGCGGCGTTTTATTCAATGGTGTTAGGGCTGGAGGGGACTACCATCTTGGATGGCACAACAAGTCAGGCTCATATGGAAGAAGACTTGGAGGGCATAGAGACTGTAGGAGTATGGGCAGAGGGGGATGGAGCTTCTGACTGGGCTTCCGCGCTTAGCAGCTTCGGACAGTTGATTGGGGAATCATAGGCGTCTTAAAAGTCTTGGAAGCAATGGAGCAACTGTGGTCATAGCTGTAATTCTAGACCTTTAGTGGCTCTAATCTATGTCTAAATATCTTTCGCAAAAGTATTCGCCACTATAAACGGGAAACAAGCCGTCGCCTCGAGATAGACCTGTTGGTTCATGTCAGCTCAGATTCGCGAGGGCCCTGGATAGGGGGAGAGTACTAACCTTGACGTTATCCGCCCCAATTTTAATCTTTCCCCAAGATACTGCTTCGTCCGGACGCGCGCCGGCGTCGCTACCGTCGAATTCCTGGGCTGTGTTGATGTAGACGGCTGATTCTGCACCGTTTCTCATGAGACATGCGTTTGCAATGTGGTGCTTGACGACTCCGCCTCCCAGGATAATCATTCCTGCTCTTTTGGCTCGAACGGCAATTGTGTTGATTCGTCGAATATCTTCTACCAGATCAACCCGTAGCTGCTGTGGCGAACTCTTGAATGTGTGGAAGTAAAGCATGTCTCCAATACTGCCATCCGTCAAGGCAGGACAGAAAACAGGAATGTCGTTTTTGTAAGCCCAGTAGTACACTGAGCGCTCATCGTTAATCTCCTTGCCCAGTCGGTGGATAACCTTTGAAGGCGTCCAGTGAATCTCGTTTTCAGTTCCTTTGCTGGCCTCCTGCTCTTCCAGCATCTTGTCAAAGATGGGCACCACCCAGTCCTCAAAAGCACAATAGTTGGCGTTGGGGACGACGAGGTTTCCGATGCGGTTGAGGCCCTTTTTTCGCAGGTCTGCGCCGTTAGCACTAAAGGAGCTCATGTATGTTTCGCCGAGACACTTGATGAAATCTTCCTCTACTCCTCCAGCTGTTGTAACAATGCATGAGACATGCTTGTGCTCCACCAGCCACCGAAAGACACCCCTCAGACCGGATGAGATAAGGTTGGAAGTATATCCCAAGAAAATTGTCGTCTTATCTCCAGTTTCGGGGTCTCTCCAAGCTCTCTTTACTCGTCGTCAGCCATGCTGGGCCCCCCTGAGGAACATCTCTCTCATACTGACCATGTCGTTGATAATCCTAATGGCTTCACTCATTGAAGTTGCCTGGAATCCCATATTTCTCATTCCAAGGAATAAATCCTCTGCAGTGATAGGTCCCTTTAGCTTATTGAAGTCCAGTTCTTCTACTTTCTGTGCATCTTTTGGCATTTCCTCTGATTTGACGAGCACCGCATTGGTGACCTCCAACGGAGGCGCACCCGAGCTGCCGTTTTCTGCCATGTTAGAGAAAGTGAATGAACACTCAGTGTAAGAGATGAGCTTCCTGTGCTGTGTATTAAAGGGAAAAGAAGAGCCTCTTCCTACAGAGGATGAATGAGATGAAGAACAAATACAGCTTCCTTATTTACAGGCTTGCTTAATCTAGTATGAGTAATTGAAGTAGGTACTTGATGTCTTCTCACAATTTGCACAGCTCGCGGGTAACTTGATCCGCTAGCAAAAGATTGGATTTTTTTCTGCTTTTTTTCTTTTGAGTTTCCATTAATCTCAAAACGGGGCTAGTCAAGCCAAACGCACTAACCGCCTCAGGTATCATATTAGTAATTTTCCATCTCGACAGCGCCAAGCCCCCCGCTGACTGCCGGGGGGACAGGTAACAGTAAGGCTCAGAATAGACTAGCGCCTAGCGTCTCGCGGCAAAGAAGACTGCCTGTACTGTTCAAGCGCCACGCGATCTGGATGTATTTTGAAGTCTCTCTGTGGACCTCGAGATCTTCAGCTCCTTCATCATTCCAGCCTCTGACGGCCATTTGCATCGATACCTTGGGATAGTTCGCAGCACATTAGTCCCACATCGTCGCGAGAATTTTCTTTTGTTTTTTTGAGGGCTACTGCCTGTTGATATCGAACTTTCCCAGCCACCCCCTGCGCTGCAACGGGGCAGAGACGCCTGTTAGCCGAGGAAGTGAGCGATTGAGATTCTCGTGATCAACACCACGGAAGCCGACTTCGTTACGCATCTCCAGTGCCGGTTTCGCGACGCCGCCGGCCTCTGGATGGGACCTGCGGGATTTATGCAGGATCTCATCCGGCACTGGCCCGCCATTCATCATGTACGTACCGCGCTCGAATCGCAGCAGAAGCCGTTGTTTAACCTTGGTCGGCGCCATCGACTGCACCATGAGACAAGTCGCGATTGTCTCCTACATTTGTCACTGGTCATCTTACTCACACTACTTCCTGTTACAGGGCGTTCAGGCATCGATACGACGGGGACCGGCGGTCCAGATCTCCTCCTCGAGGAGATCGCTCCCCGGACCGCTTTGATCGGGCATCACACTATAGCGATAGCGATAGGCGCCGTTCGTCTGCAGAAGCCAGAACAAATTCGGCGCCATTCTCCCAAGGTAGGGACGTATTCGCGGATTCGTTGCGCCGAGAACCTCCTCGTGGCCCCAAGGCGCTGATAGATCCTCCCGCCGGGCCGAGAGGAGGAGGGTTTGCCGGCGACTTTAGAGGTGGACGGGGGCGAGGGAGAGGAGGGAGAGGGTGGCCTGGCAGAGACGACAGCCGCGATAGAGGAAGGGACAGAGACATCGACTTTCGAGACCGAGACCGATATCGAGATGAGAGAAGCCGGGAGCGAGAACGGGACTGGCGAGAGCAGAGAGACTTTAGGCTGCGCAGATCACCAATTGGAAGAGCACGATCGCCGACGCGAGATTTTCGTGATCGGGATATCCCCCCGGGGCTAGACGCAGACAGGTCCCGTCGTGGTTCTCGCGATGGTGGCCCTCCATCAGCCGGCTCTTCATCGTCTGAGCCTGTTTTCAACGCACCACCATTTTCTCGAGGTGGAGGCTTCCGTGGACGAGGCCGTGGAAGAGGTGACTGGCCTATTGAGAGAGGACGAGGACGAGTCCCATATGATGACCGCAACGATCGCTACCAACGCAGTCGCTCTCAGGAAGGCCGCTGGGCACGTGAACGCGACGAGCGCGAGCGTCCTGACCGATACCCAGAAGCTCGTGACCCACGCGATGAAAGGGATCGAGGGGAAAATCGTGAACTCTTCCGTGCCAAAGTGGAAGCGCGAGCGGCTCAGGAATCCGCTGCGCAAGTCAAAGATGTTTCACCCCCTCCTGTAGCACCATCAGCCCCGGCATTTGGATCTGTGCCAAACCGGGCTCCGAGTACTGGTGATGCGCAGGCTACCCCGGCCGCTGTCACGACTAAGCCACCACCGACTGCTCCCCGCGCCTTTGGAGAGCGTCCGGTGTCTGCAGGGCAGGCTTCTGGAGCTCCCGAGACTCCTCAGCCACCCACTGGACCCTCAAAAGTCTTACCGCACGACAGCCCTCCTATCCCTCTGGGCCCCAGACTGCAGCAACCCAAGCCCCCTCGCCCATCGAGCAAGCAATGGATCAACCCAAGTTTGAAGAAACAGCCACCTGAGTCGCCCAAGGTAATGAGATCGCAAAGCTTCGTCCAACAACGGCCAATCCCCCCTCAACCTCCGCTGCAACGGGGCATCTCACAAGTTGAGACGTCTGACCCAAGACGACCGCGTAGTAGCGATGAGAAGTCAGATCCTTACTTGGGAGTAGAGAATAGAATGCGAGCTCATCATAGTGAGGAGCCGGGCGAGATAACTTCACGAAGCGAACTCGAAAAACCACCACCACATGACGTGGCCGATTACGAACCGCCAGAATCGATGGATCACGATGCAAAGCCTCCTGAATCTCCGGCGCACTCTGTTGGACAGCCTTCTACCTCCCCGAAGCTTGACTCACTTCCTAAACCGCAGGAAAATGGAGCGACCGAAGAAACGAAAAGCCCTGTCGAGGCGGCACCTGTGAAACGAAAGCACAAACCGCTCAAGGTCCGCGCCGTTCGATTTTCTCTACCTCCGAAGAAGACTCAACCGGAAGAGCCTCCCGAATCCGACGACGAGGATATGGGCGATTATTTCGATATGGAAATCAACAAGACTGAAGCTGAATTGAGCAAACTGCAAAAGCCGGACTTGCCAGTGGAAATACTTAGGCGTTACATGACTCTATCGCATGGGTCAATGGTGCAGATACTGAACGAAGGAGAAGGATTGTCAGAGATGTTGGGTGAAATTCCAACCAGTCCTGAACCTGTGGTCGAAAAGATGGAAATTGAACCTGCCGAGATACAAACCGAAGAGCCCCCTGTTTCTCATGACGAGCCTCTTGTGTCAAAAGAAACCGAGGAAACCACTCAAGTGAAAGAGCCTGGCCCTGGTAGCGATCAACCTATTCCAGCCCCAGTTGAAGAAGAGAAGGAGGAAAAGGTTGAACAAGTTATCCCGCAAGAGCCAGAGGATCGCCAGCCCAAGGCGGAAGAAATGGACATCGATGACGAACCCAGGCTTCCACCCCCTGAGCCTAACCACGAACCGGAGCCGATGATCGAAACCACGATAGACGGCTCTACCAAAGAGGACAAAGAAGCTGAAGTTGTTCCGACCGCCGAAGAGACCTTGGCACCTATTGACGAAGCCACCACCTTGTTGAAACCTGTCGAAGTAGAGACCAAGCCTCCAAGCACTCCATCCCAAGTAGCAGACGAAGATGACGAGACCGAAACCGAAGATGAGGCGTACATGGAAGTCCAGGCTGCTGCTGCTGTTGCCACAGTCCGACGATATATGTCAACACCGCCTGTGGACAGTCTTCCCGACGAATATAGTGATCACCCGCTCTGGTACCAAGATAGGGAGTTCTTGGCAACGTTGGAATCGGACCCTGTTATTGATAATTTTGTTGCCATGTATCTTGAGAAGGTTCACCTCGATAGATCGACCGAACAACGGCGCGCACAGGAGGAGTATACTGAAAACTACATGCAATATCTTGAGTATACCATGTCGGATGACCCTGTGGCAACAAAGAGCAGAGATAAGTTTTCGGTCTCGGCTCCCTCAGATACTGCAGGTACCCCAACGCCTGAGCAGAAACCGGAGGGCAGGGGAACGGGTAGAAGATTTGCTACAGAGCGTGACCTTGAACGTGTACTTCAAGCCTCCATGCGAGAAGATGAGGAGAGAAAAGAACGAGAGTTGCGAATCCAACAGGAAAAGTATCGCAGCGACAAGGAAGCTGTAATTCCAGACATGTACTGGGATGATTTGGAAAAGCAACAAGTTCAGTACCTTGATCGGTCGGGATTCACCCCCCCAGAAAAGCTTGTTTCTGCATGGCATGTGTTTCAACCCGTCAACAACTTCACAGAAGAGGAAGCCCATCTTTTCGAGAAGCGCTATCTGGAGTGTCCCAAGCAATGGGGTAAGATTGCTGAGGCACTTCCAAATCGTGACTTCCGCGCCTGCATTCAGTATTATTATCTGATGAAAGGAGAGCTCAACCTCAAAGAGAAGTTAAAGAAGCAGCCGAAGAGGCGGAAGAAGGGTGGTCGGGGCAAACAGAGATCCAGCGCCTTGGTCTCGGAGCTCGGCAACGGCGAGCCGGAAGGAGAAGAGACACCTCAGGAAAACGGCGAGAATGGAGAAAGGCGAAGGCCACGACGAGCTGCTGCTCCTACGTGGAACTTCGAACAGCCTCAGACGGACGGCGAGAGCACCCCTGCTGCAACTCCTGGGCGTCGTGGGGCATCTGCTGCTTCTAGAGGTGACCAGCCCGAAAAGGTGGATGGAAGGAAGGGAAGACGAAAGGCCAAGGATAAGGACAAAGATAAGGAGAAGGAAAAGGACAAAGAGGCCAAGGCGTCCAAGCCAAACCAAACTCTCGCAGCCGCGCCGGGACCCGCAGCCGGGAAAGGAAGAGGCCGAGCCGATTCCCGCCCGGTGGCTGCGGAATACCTGTCGGGCCCTCCTCCTTCCGATCCTCATCGTTTGCCGGTGCAGTACGAACAGCCCTTGCAAGCGGGTATCCAGGCGCCGTTTGCCGTGCCACAGCCACAGCTCATTGAGAGGCCAAAGCCTGTAGCCGTCCCTGGATCTATCACCGAAGTCATGGCAGCACCTTCACTTCGACCAGAACCACCGCCACCTCCTCCATCATCTATCACCACTTTCAACTTGACGCAGAACATTCCTGAACGGAAGCAGCTATCTCAGGCATCGAGCTATTGGAGCGTGTCTGAAGCCAATGACTTCCCACACCTTCTAAGAGCATTCGGTACTGATTGGTCAGCAATTGCGAAATACATGGGTTCAAAGACAACAGTCATGGTATGTATCCTTTTTTCCTAGGCTGAGAATGTTTACTAATGTGGAATCACACCAATAGGTGAAGAATTATTACGTTCGACAGAAGGATTCTGGGAAACCAGAATGGGAGGCGATTGCTCAAGAGGCGGATGCGAAGCGAGCTAGAGGAGAGAAAAGGCCTGATCCTCCTGTGCCCACTACCGGTGGGCGTGGTAGGAGATTTGAAGGCACCGCATCTGGTACCTCGAGGCCTATTGCGGTGGCTCCAGGAGTTGCCGACCCTCATGGCGATCTTCCACAGCCCAAGGTTGAACCCGCGCCTCCTCAGCCATTGAGGCAAACGCAGCATATACCTAGTTACGGAGTACCGATTGCCCAGGCTCCGGTCCAGGCTCCTCTAGCACAACCTAACCAGGCACCTCTTGCTGTACCGTCTCATCCAGTGCCCCAGGCTACGCAGCAAGCCATATCCCCCAATGCCCGTACCTTGCACCAAGCGTTGCCACCCTTTGGCTTTCCAGAACGCGAGCGCGAGCCTGCTCAACCCCAGCGAGTCCCGCTACCGCAGAAACCTTCTGCCAGCCAAGTTCCAGAACTCCGAGACTCTCGCCCCTTGTCTGTGGCACAGCCTCTGCAACCAGCACATTCCGATGTCCTCGCTGAACGTGAACGTGCTGTTCAGCTAGACCGGATGAATATGGAGAAGCGGTACAGAGAGCAGCAACAAAGAGAGCAGCAACACAGAGAGCAGCAGCACAGGGAGCAGCAACATAGGGAGCAACAGCAGCAGCAACAACAGCAGCAGCTCATGCGTGAAAGGGAAATGGAGATGGAGCGTGAACGTGAGCGCGAGAGGGAGAGGGAGAGAGAACTCCGACAAGCAGAGCAGCAATCGATGAGAATGAAGCAGGAATCTGAAGCACCACTCCATCGTTACGAACCGTATGGTGGCCATCGACAGCAGCTTAGCCACGGCGGAGGCCCTCGAGAGCCATTCTCACTAACGAGACCATCGTCCCAAGAACCTCGTTCTGTTGCTCCTCAACCGTATCCCACGTCGGTTCCGCCACAGCAGCCAATGCGGTCGTTGCTTTCTGACCCTGTAGCGGTACAGTCACCTCCACTGGCGCCTCCGTCCTCGAGGCCAACCCAGCCTCCTCCCCAAAGGATCTCATCAGGGCCTCCACACGAACCTTACGGTGCAGCTGCCCCGCCTCCTCAGCACCCTTCTTCAATGCCCTCTCTTACACCAGCTCGACCGCCTGAGCCTCGAAAGTCAAACATCATGTCGCTTTTGAACGATGATCCTCCGCCCCCTAAGCGGGTGGCTGAGGTTACGCAAAGCCACACACCTGGGCCATCTTCAACGCCGCCATCCCAAGGTATCGGTCGACCTCCACCACCTGCGGCCGCATCTACACAGGCCCCTCCGATCCGCCGGGAAACAGACTCTCACTACTCTCCTTATGGACGAACGCCATCCAGTGGAGCATCGGCCATGCCTTCTCTAAAACCTCCCTATTCTGCCTCGCCGGCTTCTTCACAACATATTAGTGGACACCGAAGCATGCCATCTGATTCCGCGGTAGAGGTTGATTATTACGGACGGCATGCGTACCCACAAAGCCATCCAGCAAGCGGAACAAACTCTCCCCAGACATCACAGCGTTACCCTCCACCCCCGCAGTCAAGCCAATCCCAGTATCAGTCTCAGACAGGTTATCCCACAGCTTATGGAGGAGGGCCTCAGCCAGCGCATATCACCTCGCCGCCGACACAGCAATACGCAACTCACTCATCGTCAAGGAGCCGTGAAATCCCAACAAGCAGTCGTGACAACGTATGGCCGTCGTCTGGCCATCAAGCTCAGCCCTCTGATATTCGATCGCAAGGCAACAGCTGGCCATCTCAACCTCCCAAGGCAACACAGGCGCCTCCTCCGCATTCTCAAACGGCTTGGGGATCCCAGCACCCTTCGACAAAACCAGGGACTCCTGCACCGGCGTGGCCAGCAGCCGCTCCACCGCCCCAACAGCACATGTCTCTGAGAGATGACCGGCCTCCTTCAATCTACGGACAGGGCACCTCGGGCTTGTCGCAGCAGCACTCGCTACAGTCTCGCTATCCGCAGACGACACGAGCGCCGGAGCCCATGTCTTCTAGTGCTCAGCCATACCCGCGTTACACGTCAACTCCAGGGCCGGCGCCACCACGAGATCCTCGGGACCCTCGGGACCCTCGAGATCCAAGAGATCCAAGAGATGTTCCGCCCAGCCGAAGCTATACTCCAAGTGTTTACGATAGTCGCGGGCCGCCACCTCCCCAGCCTCAAGTACATGGTTATCCAGCACCAGACCCAAGAGAGATGCAGCTACGTGACTCGAGAGACCCGAGAGATCAAAGAGACCCGCGAGATCGAGACCCCAGAGATATGCGAGATCCCAGAGATCCGAGAGACCCGAGAGACCCGAGAGACCCGAGAGACATCATGAACCGGGGTAGTCTTCGACCTCACGAGTATGACAGGCACCCCGACAGGTTCGGACGCTGAAGAGCGCCTGTTGATGACTGTTGGATGAGCAAGGGAAAATAACATGCTCTTCATTATAATCCATGTGTTTTTCCTTGCCATTGCTCGTTGTTTTTCCAAGTTTTTGTATACGCGTCTTTTACTGTCATCAATCTACACGAGTTTGGTGTAAATCTATAGAAGGGCACTTTAGGGTACTAGGTGGTTATATCGGAAAGTCTCAGGGTGGGTTTATGCAATGTTGACGGAGACCAACTGTGAATCGGAGGGAGGGGATCTGGTGTGTTTACTCTTTGTTTAAAAATGTGTTTATGGAATTGCGAAGTGCTTTGAGTTTGGACAGGACTGCAGTGCTGGTTGTGGAAGATCGCTTTGTGGCGATGTTGTATGATATTTATCTCGAATAATGAAGTATATTTGCAGTATATGAATTTTGATTTTACATCTTGTTGTGCGAAACTTGATATTAGAAATATGGTTGAATCTGGCGAATAGCCTCCAACTGTATTGAAATCGAATTGGAGATGGGAATGATTTGAATCGCTAGCGGGGCACGTCATTGGCAGAAAGACAACTGGAACACACCAACCCCACCATGAGCTACAGCAAAGTTGGAGAAGCTGCAGAACAACGTTCCAGCCACTCAACGCGTCGCGCAACCTCCAAAAGCTTCCCTCCTACACTCCAACAAAATCACCCATACCCAATAATCAATCCACTTCACCCCGAACAAAAAAACAAAGGACCAGACGATATAAAGCATCCCAATAGCAGCAGCAGCAGCAGCAGCAGCAGCAGCCGGTCCTTGCAATGGACACCCGCACTAGCGGCGCCGGCACAGCAAGCAGCAGAGCGTATTTCGAACAGCAGCGAGAAGCTCTCATCGGCGACATTGCCGAAGTACGTTCCGTTCATCATATCAACTTCGCCTTAACAAGTCTTCTATACTGACGTCGCGGGCGGGGGGATTCAGAGCTTTGAACAAGTCCTCGGCAACATCAACAAACTGAATCGATCGCTCGAGGCCATCATCGCTGTTCGCCTTCCCCCAATTCCCAAACGAAAACACGATCAAATTATGATATGGGCTAACAATTGGAGGGACACTTTCATAGGTCGGCAATGAATTTTCTTCCGTAGAAGCTCTCTGGTCCCAATTCGAAAACGTAATGGGCAAAGACGAAGAAGCCAATAAACAGACCGAACAACAAGACGCCGCAAAGCACAACGACGACGACGAGACAATGCAAGAATAAAAAGATAAAGATACCCAAGGCAGAGAGAGAGAAGCGGACAGAACAGAGCAGACAACAAACGAGAGATTATATTGCTACAGCACGTATAGGCAAAAAGATACCCCCCTTCCACCAAGTACCCCAGCCCATCTACGCTTTGTATAATCTACACTATCACTATCACTACAACACGATCGCTGGATCGGAAATGAAATAGGGGGGGAAAGTAGGGAAGACAAGAGACAGCCGGTATAGGGGTGTGAATATGATGATTTTTTAATCTCCCAATCCCAAACCTGATTGAACTCAACAGTATCATGCTACATAAGAGAAGACGCAATAGCGGATAGAAAAAAAAAGAAACACGAAACAAAAGAGAATAGTAAAAAAAAAAAAAAGTACTAAAAGACCACACAAAGTTTCGCAAAAAACGTCACCACCGCCGTTTCCTAGTTGCGTTTAAAAAAGTTCGTGGCTCCCACAATCCGCCCTTCCCTTCCATGCGTCAAAAGGCTAGCATAGCATAGCAGGACCTGAAGCGCAAATCCAAAAAAAGAGGCCGGCTCGAATATGTTTAAATCAACCACGCGGACTCCCGCTTATATACCAGGCTGTAGCTTTCTTTCGAGGAGAGAGATGCACCAGCAGCTCGTCTCCACCACCTCGCTTTCATCGTCTTGAGAATCGTGGACCATAGCCGTTGGACGTCGTTCGTAAAGGGGCGCAAATCGTCGTAAAGGAATCGTCTGATGGTCATTACAATTTCGGTATCCGCATCCACGTCCGCGTCCACATCCGCATCTGCATCCGCAACCCGCTCTCGACGCCCAAACCAAATTCCACCCTCGACGGCGTGCTGCCTTCTGCTGCCGGTGCAGAAATGATGAGCATTCGGAGATTTCGAGCGAGCCCTTTAGAGAAATTGACACTTTCTCTTCTTCCTCTTAAGGCCCCCTACCACGGGAGCTTGTGTCTTCCCATCGCCCGCAGACGCAGCTAACGCGGCAGGCGTCTCCGTGTTCCTCCGGTCGTTGGCCACGACAGTCATGATGGCCTGCTCGAAGATTTCGTCGACACCTCGCATTTCCTTACTGCTGCACTCCATATAATGGGCTCCCATCTTCTTGGCAACAGCCATTCCCTGCTCTGCGGTGACAGGCGTGAGTCCCTGAGTCTTGAGCATGTCGATGCAGGATTTCTTGTGTCGGAGATCTGATTTCAGGCCGACCAGAATCAGGGGGGTGTAAGGGCAGAAATGCAGAACCTCGGGGTACCACTGTGGCCAGAGTTAGCAGATTTGAAGACGCCGACGAGTGACGTATGCCGGTTCAGATAAAAGGGGGGGAGAAAGAGAAAGGGGGGCCATGCCTTATCCATGACATTGTCCAAAGAGTTGGGGCAATCGATGGCGAAGCAAACGAAGATGAGGTCGGTTTCCGGGTACGACAAGGGACGGAGGCGATCGTATTCTTCTTGGCCGGCGGTATCCCACAAGGCGAGCTCTACCGTCTTGCCGGTGGGCGGGTGCGTCGGGTAGGTGATGTAGTTTTCGAATACTGTAGGAACATATTTCTGCCCGCGAGGGAGGCGGTCGTCAGTATCCGTTTTCCCGTGCAAGATACGCGACAAAACAGAAAGGCGACAAGGCTGCGGCCGCGGCTGAAGCCCTGGGGGGTTGCTTACCTCTGGGAAATAGCCCTGGCTGTAGCTGATGAGCAGACATGTTTTGCCGCATCCACCGTCTCCTACAACGACAATCTTCTTCGAATATGTCGGGGCCTCCGTTACGTGAGTCGCTGCTGAATCGCGGCCTGACGATGAGCTCATGGTTGTACTGACAGTTCCCTCGCTGGAGCGGGTGCGCTGGCCGCGCTTCTCGTTGCTGCCCGTCGCATATTGCGAGTTGCGGTTCTGATACGCCGCCATGATGGGAGCGGGTGCTGGGAGAGAGAGCTTGTCTCAGGCAGCCAACGGTGGTCTCCTCTCTCGACTGGAATGCTGAAGCTGCTTCAACAAAGAATAGGAGTGGGCACCGCGGCAGAAACAAGGAATCCGGCCGGCATGCAAGTAAAGGAACAATGCGGTGTAAGGGCAAAAGAAAAAAAAATAACACGAAAAAGAAAAAAAGAGATTAGATGAATAAAGCACCTGCGGCGGTGTGGGATACGATGCGGCGACTGTTCGACTGTAGCGCAGCCCCCGTAGCTGAAGGTTTGCAAGACGGACGGGATGCAGAGGCTGGGGGTAATGACGATGTTGTACTTGGCTCTGCTGTTGCTATTGCTGTTCGCTCCGGGCAACGAGACAGTTGGTGGGACAAGGACTTGTTGCTGCAGCTGGTGCAGACGGGGGACATGGAAACCGGAGCCCAAAGGGCTGAGTAAACAGTTGGCCGGGCAACGGATGGCGGTGCACTGACGTGACAGACATTGGCGAGTGGCTGGGGCGGGTTGTTCCGGCTCCGAGGTTGGTCCGTGCATTAGCCGCTCGCGAAAATTCTAACTTGGCCATTGCTAGCCTGAGTAGACGCGAGCACGGCGAGTCGAAATTTGCAGTATAAAGCTCTTTTTTCTTTTTCCACCACACGTGGATTCTCCTTTTTATTCCTTCTTCTCCCTTCTTGCTTTTGTGCAAAATTCACCATGGATCTCGCTCCGCCCAGCAAGTACGTGACGCTCGTTTCCGGAGACGGCTTCGAGTTTGTCGTGCTGCGTGATGCTGCCATGGTGAGCCCGATCATCAAGGGCATGCTGGACCCGAGGAGTGCGTGAAAGATCACCCCGGGAGCCACCAATATCTCTTTTATGTTCCTCTGCCTGCTCACATGTTTGTGCAGGTCAATTCGTCGAGGCCAAGGACGCCAGATGCGTGTTCCAAGAGATGAGGTAAGATATACAATGCACAGCGATGAAATGTCTGCGTGGGGTGACGACAATTCACGAGCATTACTTGACAGAACGCTGCCATCTCACCTGGACTCATTGTCTTTGGGAGAGTGTGCTCGCTGGTCTGGCTGATATGCAACTACACTTGAACCGACCAAGAAAAAAACCACCTTGGAAATGCCTGCTGTCATGATTTCCACATCGTGTCCGAACTGGCTGACTGATTCCCGACAGCGGAATGGTGCTCGACAAAGTGGTCGAGTACTTCCACTACTGGTATCGTTACAGAAACAGCGAGGACGTGCCCGACATGGACATTCCTGTAGAGCTCTGCCTTGAGCTGTTGGCCGCGGCCGATTACCTTGGCTTGGATCAGTAAGCCATGTGGGAGTCGAGCTATAGGCGCTTCTAACATTATTTAACAGGGCCAACATGAGCACGAAATGAATGGTGCACTGCCATGGATGATCTATGAAGAAGAAGATTATGAGACGAAATATGATACCACACCGATTACGAACTAGAAGAGGAAAGCAATGCGCCTCGTCCTTAATACTAAGAATAACGAATCACAGCAGCAACTTGTGTTTACAGTGATACTCATGATGATGATCCTTTGGTGACATCCATCTCAGCATATGCGTTCCTCTCTCACTCCTCCGTGGGTTGAACGTCTATTAGATTTGGAAGATTGATTGCACTCCTCTCACTCTGCTTGACTCGCAATTCTACATTGAGATCTCGCTTTTTTTGTAGGGGCACATGCTTAGATGAATGCTTTACTCTTTGTAGATGTACCACTTTTTGTATTATTTGTTCTGATGGAGTAACATGTCCTACGAATCCACAGATGTATATGATCAATGGCTTACTATTGTACAATTGCCAATTAAAACATCCCTTACACATGAACAAGGAGAGATGACTCTTTCATTCCTGGTATATGCATGCAGGTGCAGCAGCTGTGACTCTTACAAGCAAGCCACAGTGGCTGCATATTAAGCTCTGTGACTCAACTTAATCTTGGCTGGTGCAAAATATCCCAGTCCCAGTGCATCATTCATAATTGTAGGCGTCGGCCCTTCTTTTTAGGGCGAATGGATTGATAGCAGTGATTCTGGCTGGCTTGGAGGCTATTTTCATGCTGTCTGGCAAACATATCAGACACCTTTTACGCCCAGTCCCGTTGGCGTGGACACGCGCTAAGCCCAACTCATTCACCTTTCTTTTTCGACAACCCTTTGGGCATTCGACCTCGAAAATGGCAGCATTCGAATCTCAGGGTGTTCGCATTGCTGTTGAGGGCTGCGTGAGTCTCTCTCTCTATACTGTGTCTTTATCGTCTGTTGGTGATGAACTTCAATTGACTTGCTTTCTTTTTTCAGGGCCATGCCAAGCTCAACGCGATATACACCTCCGTCGAGCAGTCTGCCCAAGAGCGCGGCTGGGATGGCGTCGATGTCCTTATCATTGGAGGGGATTTTCAGGTATTTATCATATAAGCTATCTAGAGTTGTGTGCATGCTGCTGATATTCTCAGGCTGTGCGCAATGCGGCCGACTTGACTGTCATGTCCTGTCCCGTCAAGTATCGCAAACTCGGCGACTTTCACGACTACTACGCTGGCAGAAAGAAAGCGCCCTACCTGACCATTTTCATCGGCGGGAATCATGAGGCTGCCTCCCATGCTTGGGAGCTCTACTACGGCGGCTGGGTTGCTCCCAATATTTACTATCTCGGTGCTGCCAACGTCATCCGGCTGGGGCCAATTCGCATTGCTGGCATGTCTGGAATTTGGAGAGGCATGAACTACCGCAAGCCGCACCATGAACGGATTCCTTTCACTGGCAGCGACGTCAAATCGTTCTACTCGGTTAGAGAGATTGATGTCCGGAAGTTGCTGCTGCTACAGACGCAGGTCGACGTTGGCCTAAGCCATGACTGGCCGCGACAGGTCGAGACTCACGGAGATCTCAATGCATTATTCAGAATAAAGCCTTTTCTGAGGCGCGAATCTATGGATGGGTCTCTGGGCAGTGTGGCTGCGGAATATGTCATGGACCGTCTACGACCACAGTACTGGTTCTCTGCACATCTACATGTGAAGTTCGCCGCTCTCAAGAAGTACGACGCGTCAGGTGCAAAGGAGGTTGTTCAGGTGGATAACCTCCCTGAAGCGGCACCTCCTGTCCAAGATAATCCTGACGAGATTGACTTGGACATGGACGACGAAGACGTTGAGAAGCCTGACAATACCACCAAAAATGTGGCTGCGGAAGCTCCAGAGGCCGAAGCCGCAGGAGAAGCCGAGACAACTACTGGCGATGTTCCCGAAGATCTGAGAGCACAGCTGCCAGCATCATTTGCTCGTCCCACAGCAAAGCCGAGGCGCACACCAGGCCAACCAGTCCCCCCAGGCATCGAAAATAAAGAAGTCCGCTTTCTTTCATTGGACAAGTGTCTACCTGGACGACATTTCCTTCAGCTATGCGAGGTTCAGCCGTTTAAAAAGGAGCAACTATCACTATATCCACCGCAAACCTCGGGCCCTCGGTATCGACTTCAGTACGATGCTGAGTGGTTAGCCATCACTCGTGCCTTTCACAAATTCAACATCTTTGGTGATCACACAGCCCAAGTGCCCGAAGATTTAGGCGAGGAGAAGTATCTCCCCCTGATCGAAGCAGAGAGGGCATGGGTTGAAGAGAATATTGTGCAAAAGGGGAAGATGGATGTGCCGGAAAACTTTGAGATCACAGCGCCTCCATACGTTCTCGGCACGCCTGAGATTGTCAATAACCAGCCGGATGAGTACACAAACCCTCAGACTACAGCATTTTGCGAGCTTTTGGGCATTGACAACTTGTGGGATGCTAGCCCGGAAGAGAGGAAACAGAGGAAAGCCAAGGGGCCGCGTCAAGAACATGACGTGGGTCGCGGTGGTGGAGGCGGAAGAGGGGGAGGGGGCCATGCTTTTGGACGGGGAAGGGGAAGGGGTAGAGGAGGAGGCGGAAGAGGAGGGTTCAGTAGGGGCTAGATGGAGAAGTGGTGATGATCAAAATGGCAATATCGCTGCCTCGAGCTGGAACGGGGTCATCTAATCCGACATACTGTATGTACAGAGTATATTCGAGCATGGGGCAAATTAGCAGCCGTTCTGTTCCTGCAGAGCGCTGAGATGATACACGGGTTGCCCCTATAAGCCAATGTTTACCCAGAAATGACTGTGGGTGCCGTGGGGATAAGGAGTCTTGGTGTTTGTTTACCCACTCCTTTCATGTGTGCTAATGCACGTCTTACGCACGAACTTTCTCAGCAGTTCGGCATGCCGTAAACGGTGGATAACAATCAATGCGCATTTGGCATCATGAACGAATAGAATCGTCAGGCTTCCATGTTGTCTTTCCGGCCCACATGCATCACATAGATTAAATTCGATGGAATTGTGTATCGTATGGAACGAGTACAAGATTGGTAAGTATTCGAACGTAAACATCGCAGAATATTTAGGCAGCTGTTGTTATTGTCACCGCCAGTTTTCTATGGAGCAAAAAGGGCCTGTGCTATTGACATGACAAAATGTTGATGCAATGTTAGTAAGGCGGCAGTTCGGCAAGATGATTTTCCGCGATGCATTCCAGTCGCGAATTTGAAACAGACGGGCATCGTCGCTTGTGCCTTTTGGCGGCCATGTCCGTTTTGCTTATACGGGAGTTAGAGCAATAAAAAGATGGCTGTTATCCGGGTAATCGGATATACCTCGAATCTGCGCCCAAGTGGCGGTATATCGTGATGGAAGCTTAACAAACGCCATCTAAAAGGGGATCTCATTATCGTGACATGCTTTGTCTTTCCTACTCAATGCCGGCAACACTCCCTCATTTTCTCCTACCGATATGTCGGGCATCATGGTCAATTAGATTTCTTTTGTTGTCTTTCCAATTTGAACCGTTTCCTTTTCTTTCATCATGATCATGGGGCATCTGCAGAATCTCATAACATGGGCTAAAACGCAAGGCGTATCCATCAGAGGCATCGAGCCCAGCAGCATCCCTGGCAGAGGCACAGGGATTCTCGCCACGCGCAAAATCAAGGTAAACAGCGGACCTATTGGGTGTTTAACTTGCACTTGGATGGGTCTAACGTTTTACTCGCCCAAAAAAATAGGCTGAGGAGGAGATCCTGACGGTGCCTCTCCGGGTTCTTCGCCGCTTGGAGTCGGTGTCTACGACAGTGCGGGAGAAGTTGCCCGCAGACACGACTATCCAGGGGTTGCTGGCTGCGGATCTGGCCCTTGACAAGAGTCCTTACTTTAAGCCTTGGAGAGCTGTGTTGCCGAAGATGAAGGATTTCGAAGCAGGCATTCCCATGTTGTGGCCGAGGGAGCTGAGTGATCTTTTGCCTCTGGAGTCTAGAGATAACCTCCGGAAACGAGAAAGGGAGTTTCAGAGCAACTGGAGTGCCCTCAGGGATGCATTTCCGGAGGTTCCGTATGAGGAATATACGTATGCCTGGATGGTCGTTAATACACGGACGTTTTACAACGAGACGCCGGAGACGTTAAAGTACCCCTGGGAAGACAGGCTGGCGCTGATTCCGGTGGCCGACTTGTTTAATCACTCAGATGACGGGTGTAAAGTGTATTACTCGCCTAATGCGTATCATATCGTTGCGGATCGGGCGTATAAGAAGGGTGAAGAGTTGTTCATCTCGTACAGTCGCCATTCTAACGACTACAACTTGCTGGAATATGGATTCATCCCTGATGAGAACTCATCGGATGACGTCTACATTGACGATGTGGTGTTTCCTAAGTTGAGCAAGAGTCACAAGGAAGAACTCAAGAAGCGAGATTTACTGGGAGAGTATCCTCTTGGGTCTTCGACCGAGGAGTTTCGCCGCACGCAGGGAGTCTTGCGCTTACTTTGTTGTTCAACAAAGCAGTTCCACGAGTTTCTTGACGCTAAGGAAAAGGGGCGACTTGTTCAGGATCGGGTTGATGAATACCTTGTTGGCTTACTTGAGGAATTGTTGAGCGATGTTGTTGCGAAGCGGTTGCAACAGATTGAGGAGCTGAAGGTTGGAAGGGAAGACCAGAGGGCGCTTCTGACGAAACGGTGGATGCAGATTGAGGGATTGGTGAGGAAGAAGATTGAGATTTATCGACTTAGCTCGAATTAGAGGGGCTGTACTAAAGGTAACGGGATGGAAGGGATAATGGATGGGCATCTAGATATACACGACATAACACGCCACAGTTATGGAAGGGGGACATTAGAGGGATGGAGTTGCTTCTGACAAGTCAGGTATAGCATATTATTCGTTTCTTGCGTTGATGCCTTTTCTATCTATATCCAAATTATAACCGAGTCACAAACATCAAGGCTCCTAGGCAGAGATAGGGACTTTTACATGGCCACTCCTTTTACTGAATAGCTGCCCTCAAGCTAGGAGTTTGTCACATACCAGTGACTCTGCTTTTTTGCATCCGACCCATCCCAATCAGTTACTATTCGATCTTTGAGCGGTTAATCTCTCACCACTGCATGAAACCGTTGCAGTCCCAATCCAACTACAAGTTTAAGGTTACTCTCATCCAAAATAGAGCTTCTTTTTCGGTCGCAGCAGATAGCACCAGTGAAATATGTCCGGATCCGTCACCGCATTTTTCGGCGTCGGAATCTTTGCCAAAACCTCGACATCAAAAGGAATCTCGCCAATGTCAAATCGTGACGCAGAGTAACTCATTGAAACCCAAACGGCGCCGTCCGCAAGACATTCCCTAACGCAATGAGCCATGCGACGGACTTGCTCGTCTCCGCCGCATGAGATGGCATCTGCAGTGCTCTTATCTATGACAAGATCGAATTTGTCGTTGTTGTATGTTCCTCGGTCATTGCTGTTGCTTAATAGTAATAGAGATTTTGTAGCATCCGCTACTGCGTACTTCATCTTGACATCGCCAAATGCTTGTTGCTCAAGTTGTCGTCCACGTTCCACTGCTAGAGGCTCATAATCGACATTTGTGATGTCTAGAAAGCCTAGTTGACGAAAGTGGTTGTGTAAGTCGCTAGTCCCGGAGCCGAGATGTAGGATACGAGCTGATGAAGGCTCAAGATTGATAAGAAGAGGCTTTAGGATTGAAATGAAGTCGGCGGAACTCAGCAGCCATTCGAAGGAGGTTTCGTTGGCGAAGCGGTGATGCCAATAGGTTTGTTTGTCAAAGTCGGTGGGCATGGTTCGTATTATTCAAGGCAAGTTTCAACAGGCAAAAATAACAAGAGTTATCACAGTTCAATGTCAAGTGGAAGACAAATTGGGAGCGATTGGTGCAGAGATCATGACGTGAGGCGCGGTGCTAAATGAGACTGGCACGGACGGGTGGGGCCGTTGGAAGATTTGCTGTGTTGAGTTTAAATATGTTAGAAGGATGAGAAATTTGAATTGAGATTAATTCTATACACTTTCATAGCGCTGAACAAAAGATGGAATAGTGGGATATATATATTACGAGTTGAGAACCTCTTTTTAGTTCATATGCACCTAGCATGTACCTATTCATAGGTACGTTCGATTCTCGGCTGGCGAAAGTCCTACCCAGACTTACGGCTTACACCAGCCTCGAGTTCAATCGCACGCACAACACCAAGGTATTTAATAAAAGCAAACATTTGATTAGAGCGAGAGTAGGTCATAAGTATATCTAAGACAATAAACGTCAAATCCACCAATTCCATGCAGACTAACTTGCCATAAATCGAGTATGTGGAGGGAGTTTCCCCTGTAAAGCTAGGCCAATCTGACAGCTTTCTCTATTCTAATGGAAAGCATATAACAAATCTGAAGGCGTTACATCTTGTGAAACAACAATGCCCGTGTCATCAATGTCCGTGTATTGGTTCCTGGAGTTGTCATGAGCCAATGGGATTGGGGTAATTGGATAATATAGGTATCCCCCAGGCAGCCCAGCTCCGCGGCTCAAAGATTCCATACGAAAGTGCCACGAATGCGACGGCTGCAACGGCTACGACGGCTGCAAATATATATAACAATTGGAAAATCATCCCGGTATTTGGCTCCGGGGTGTTTGGTATCTGGGTTCCTGATTTCTGGATTTTTGGTTCTTGGGGTTTCGGTTCCTGAGTTTTTGGTTCCTGGGTTTTTGGTTCCTGGGGTTTTGGTTCCTGGTTGTTTGGTTCCTGGGTTGGTGTATATATGAAGAATTTGACGCCAAATGCACCGACTTCTTTTGGGTCATCTTGCCACAATCCAATCTTGTGGAGAGTTTCCTTGTCGACTCCAAGCTCATCGGTGAGATATGCTATTGTGTCCTGTCTTGCTTGCTTCAAGCTATTGAACCTTTGTGCAAGCGTCTTCTCAGGACGCCTGCTCCGGCGGAGACATTCGATTGTCGAGTCCTTCCCAATGACTTCCACCATCATGGCCAGCATCTCTTTCAACCCGCGATATGCGGCGGCTGCAAGAGCGCTGCCATGATTCCCGTGATCGAGCACCGTGGCGGGTTTAGCACCAGCTTTGAGCAGAATTGCCAGCACATCCATGGGATGTGCGAGTCCATATTTAGCCCTATATTCGGGTGGTTTTGGATCGCGGTAAAAGAAAATCGTCGATTCTAATGCGCTGCCGGACTGGCCACTGTGTAATGGCAGATTAGGTTCTGCGCCGTTCTCGAGAAGGAGCTGTATCGTTTTCACGCGTTCCGGCGTAAAGGTCCCGCCAGCCGAAGCAACGGCAGCGGCAAGGGCGCTCCCAAATTTCGCTGCATACTTAGGACGGTGATTCACATCAGCTCCAGCCTCGAGCAGATCCTTGGTTGCTTGTAAGTCAGCTCTTTCTGCAGCTTTGAGCAGGGAGTTTCCAGAGTACGAATTGAAGAGGTTGTGGTCCGCAAGCCACTGGATCTGGCCGGGACGACGGGCTGCCATCAGGATGATATCTGGTTTCTCCTCGAAGTAATCCCAGATGTGGAAATTCCCATGCTTCTCTAAAAGCAAGAAGAAATCTTTGTGACCTTCGTCCATCGCATTTTCAATTGCGGGCCCAAGTTGAGCCGAATCAAGCTCATCCATCGTGCTCAACAAACATCTGCAGACTTCTATACACCCGCCCCTTGCCGCAAGTGCAAGCGCCTCATACCTAAGCTTGCACAGATCGACTGGCCTATTACCAACGTAATTGTCCCACCAATCTTGTAAAACGTAGTAAAACCCGTAGCGGCACATGGCGAGCCAACAAATGTCAGAGGAGCTAAACCCATCCCCAGTATAGAATCTGCTGTTACACCATTTGATGTAGTAGGCGCTGCGCTGCTCTGGTGAACCGAGAAATTGTCGCAGAGAGGCCACAAGTTGTGCATCCGGGGTTGCGCCCTCTGTTGAGCCCAGCCATCGGTCGTATCGTTCGACATACGTGGGCCAACTGTTCATGAAGTAATGCCTGAAAGGTATGTGATGAGAACAGAATTCCGGGTAGTCGGGGTCGTCCTTATGAGATTCTATAAGAAGAACGTCCTCTTCAGGTTCCATAAGGATCTTGAGCTGTATGTTGGCGACGAACCCATGACAGTTCCCCAATATCTCGCTCCTGGATTCAAAGTATTCAGCCACTGAAGCATGTGGCAACGTCCACACTTGCTTCTCCGCATCAACCGTTAAGAAGTCTTGGCAAAGCAATAGTATCCGTCTGGGAGTTTGTCGCTCTTTCTCTACCAAAGTATCTCCTTCAATTGTATATCGGATTGCTGTCACCAGATGTTCGGTTTCTAACGGTTGTAGAGAGCCCAACACCCACTTGATAGCGCGCTCAATCAAGGGCATGTCGTATGCGTGATCCTTTTTCAAAATGTTCCACATCTGGTCGTATGCCTCCATTAGATCTCCGGGAACTGTCTTGGCCCACAGTTTGACCGCATCGTTCGATACGAGCGGATTCACTTGTTTGACCTGTAGGTGGACCCATCGGAACCTATGATTAATAAATAATATTAGTTTATCGTAATTAAAAACTGGCGGTATAGATAGTAACAGGGGGGTGAGGAATGAGGAATGAGTATGACTTACATCCCGCAATTTCGAGATGTAAAAGCTGCCCTGATCATTTCTTGGATTTCTATCGGGCGACTCTGAAATGACGGTGTAGAATAGAGCTTTGCATTAAGATATTTCCCAATATCAATCTGTTGATCATCGCTATTAATGGTTATTATCCGCATTCCCTCAAATGCTCTTAAGTATTCCCGGTCTGGGCGACTGGATACAAAGAGTCTGACTGAGTATTTCGCCTTTCTTATTAGGTTAACGAGAGTATTGGCTAGAATATACTTCTCAGTATCAGACTCATCCAAAGCATCAAGAACTATAGTAGTCCTTGGATAGAGGCTAAGCAAGTCCAAAATCAGCATTTCGCATTCTTTGTAACTGAATCCTCTTTTTTCCTTTTTCGCCTTCTCATATGCCTGATTGAGGCTTTTTGGGACGCCGTCGTAGTATTCCCTATCAGCTAGCTGGCGAACAAAGCTTCTAAGGACGACGAGGGGGTCTCGCGTTAAGGGTGTAGATCGGTTGCAGTAAAAGAACGCAAATCCTTCATCTTCAAGCGATGCATGCAAGGTTTCCTTTAGGTGGTCAATGACTCGTGAGGTAAGGAACGTTTTGCCCGTGCCGACTAGATTAGGTTAGGAATAGAGTATATGGGATACTAACAAACAGAGAAACTCACCATTGCCTTTGAGGTAAAGCACTGATCTATGTCGGCTTGCTTGCCATTGGCGAAAACATTGGTGACCTATTAACCAGTTACCAGTACCTTCTACTCTTGACTCACTAAACTCGGAGTGACTTTTGCCATATTCCTCTGAGCTAATAAAGTCCATTAGTTCGTCCAGTTGGCCTTGATCAATCTGCCTAAACAACTTGATTAAGCCCTCGTCAGCTCGTTTCAGCGGAGCCGACATTTCATCAAGCTTCTCCAGCATGTACTGTGTTCTTTGAAACAGTCTCGCATCTGTTCTGGCACTGCACCAAGCTTCACAAGCTTGGGCTTCCAGCACAACTTTTTGTTCTTTCTTTAATAGTTCAGAAACAAGGTTTGTGGCCTCATCAGGCCGAACAATGGCACTGAATGCTTGTTTCAAGGTTCCACTTCTGAATACGATATCAGAACGGGCTAACAGCTCTATTGCTGCGACATATAAGTCTCGGAGGGCATCGTGTAGGTTGGACACGATTTGCTCATCTGTAGTTATCGCAGTGTAGCGCAACTCATATATCTGACCTCTGTGGACAATACGTGTAAACCAACGAATTGTCCCGGTAAGGGCTAGCTTCTGGTCGACATGTTTGACTGGAATCTGTTATTGATTAATACTACCGATTCTAGTAAATTGGGTAAAGTTCGTAGACATTTAGGAGCCTTACTTTCAGCAATGCCTTTCCGATAGCCCAAGGCGCACTGGCCTGCGGGGGTGCAAAATTCATTGCAATATCGCCAGCCATGGTGAGAAGGGAGACGACCTCGTTGACATGCTCGCGTAAAACGATTCTGCGGTCACCGATTACGATCTTGGAAGGCGTGTCGTTGTCTTCGGCTAGAGTTTTGCTCTTGAGAAGAGTAATGAGCTCTTTTATTTGACCATCTGGCTGCGACTGCTCCGTCGAGTTGAGCCCATGCTCTTGGATCCAGCGTTTTGTTTCATCGTTGACACTTTCGAAAGCTTCTTTCCATAGATTTAAGGGTGGAGCTGGAGTCTCAGGTACCTCTGCTTCAACAGCTATAGTAGCGAGTGCTGCCTCAATAATAGAAACTGAGGGTGATATTGTAATGGCCGGAGGAAAGGATGGAGCTGGAGTCTCGGGTGTTTCTTCAGTGGCTATAGTGGCGGGAGCTGCCTCGGTAATAGAGTCAGAAGGCAATATGATGATGGCCGGAGGGGGATGTGATGTTGATGATTGGTCGGGACTAGGAGAGACAGATGGCTGAACGGCTAATGGAGGAGATAAAGAAGGAGAAGTGGACAGTCTCCCGGAGCTTTGGGAAATTGTATCATCGTTTACTGATACGGTCGTACTCAAAGAGTGGGATGACACTTTAGTCTGAAGATGCGGCACGCCAGAGTGTGAGTTTCCATGTAACAATGCGGAAGCCGGATTTGCAACTGGTGAAGAGCTTCTTTCAGGAGACTTGAATTTTTTTATGAGGGATTTCATCTTTACTCCTTTAGATGGTGAAGCATTCATCTTTGGCAGTACTGATGTAGGAGTTGAGACGATACAGATAAATGACATGTATTTAGAGAGCAAGGAATAAGAATACAAGAGCTTATATAGATATTTACCTGCTGGATTGACAAAATACTCGCATACAATGTCCAATTTCTAAACTCGCGTTGTAAATCGCGGGGGTTGACAGGGGTGCTCTCCAATAGCAAGGCAACAGCAATCCTTTGCCTCATTTATATTAGCTGAACAGCCAATAACCATCGTCAGATAGGCGCTGGGCGCAGCTAACACGACCAACAACCAAGGCGGAATCTGCTTCACCGAAATTTCTCCCATCGGGTGGCAAGGCTGCGTCCGCTTGATCATGGCAACATGCAGCTGCTTGGTGTGGTATGGCAAGCGCCTATTCAGATCACCGCGCTTAAAGTTATAGATCTAAGATGATGTTGCGATCCATTGAAAAGGCTGGAATAATACACGGATACTACATCTGCATGTTAATATTTGGTAAAAGCATCAAAGTGTCACCGCTTCAAGTGGTTCTATAATATCATATCTTAATGGCCATATATCCTATTTCAGCTAGGCTAGCGTAACAATAGACGATAATACATGCATGTATCCATCTTGTACGACCCCCGAGTCCCTTATACGAGGTTCAACCCGTCTCAGGATCCATCACTCCATGTACCTATCCGTAGTATTCCGTACAACCAACACTCACCGGCTACTAATTCTTTGCACAAACAATATTCAAGCCATATGTTCCCGGAGGCGCAACATAGCACTCATCGGACAAGTCCGCCGTCGTCCCCAAAACTACATCCGTGCAGTGCCTCGAAGGTGTATCGCCAGCCTGCTGAACAAAGTAGACTGTGCAAGTCTGCTCCTCGTTGGTCTGCAAAGAAGCAGGGATGGTCTGTCCAGGAGTCAACTTGACGGCATCTCCAAACTGAAACGCCCATGATTGACATCCGCCATCAGTCACAGTCTCAGTGAGAGTCTGGACGCCGTTTGCTGTGCAGTGTTGGGTGGTAGGGACGCTGCCGGGAGTGAAGAAGATGTCGAAGGTGAGTCCGTCGGCGGCAGCCGCAGGGGCAATCGCCATTGCGAGGAGTGCCTATATATGATTCACTTAATACTCAAGATATTCAATGATTGGATACTATGTTCAACTTACACCAATGATGGAAAATTGCATCGTGAAAGGATGTCGGGGTGGCTGGCTGTTCCGGTTGAGGATGTTGAAAGAACTGCTCTCCTAAGCTGCAACAGCAGGTAGTTATAGGCTTCACGTTTATGTGCCGGGTCACAGATTATGACATACATAATATAATCTCCGGAGGAGAAAATGCATCTCCGCGCCCTCTTTGTAAGGCTTAGGCAATCATTGCACTTGTGCCGTGGCAACATGAACCGTCGGCTTAAAATGCTACTGCCGCCGCCTACATTTTTTTGCTATTTACGGAAAATACACTTTCATGCCTATGAAACAGTTGTATCATTGTCAATTCATATCCTCGTTGAGACTGCCTTCTTCTCAGTCTCGACGATAAGAAATCACATTGATATTTATTAAGTCTCTTCGTCTCTGCCAGTTACATCTCTTCCCAATCGGGAATTATCTACTTCAAGCAAATACATTGGCAGTTTAAATTCCTCTTACTAACAAAATAGATCAAAAATTCACGGATCCAAGCTTGTTTCGAGCATGAGAGCCATAATTAGCGTCTATAAGGTTACATTCCCCCCCAAGATTCATGCAATGCTCACGTTATCAAGGTCTCATCAGCTATTCGTTTCCATCCTAGTGGCTAGAATGAAACAATATAGGATTAGCATCACGGGTGGACTGGAGGATGTTTCACCGACGCTATTGCCGACTCCCGATCATATTCGTCATACGGAATACAATTTTCCGCCAAATGCCGTTCGAGATCTACATCTTGTATAAAGATTCCAAAGCTAATCTATGGCTAAATAGAACTAGGATACTAATAAACTAGCTACCAGTTTGTTAAATCTTTTGCCTGTTGCCTTTCTTGGTATGTTGATTGGAACGGCTAAATCGTATATGACAGCGAACGACCTAGCAGTGCACCTAAACGGTTTATAAATGAAACAAAGATACATACTAATAACCTGGTAGACAGTTCTGCCAAGTATTTTGCCTAGCTAAATGTCCTACGACAGCGAGCGATTTAAGTTAATCGATTTACAAACGGAACAAAGATACTACCTAATAAACCGACATAGTTTTCCCAGGGGTTTTGCCTATTGCCTTTCTTAGTATGTTGATTAGAATGGCTAAATCGCCTACGACAGCGAGCAATTTGAGCCGATCGGTTTATAAATGGAACGATGATACTAATAAACTGCCAGACAGCTCTGCCAAGTATTTTACCTCTACGACGTCGTGCGTATAATCCCAGTGAACCGGGTTGTGCTCTTCTCATGCTCTTAAGTATTTGCTACCACCGCGATCTTCTCGATATATCTACTGCTATCAATATTAAACTTAGAAAGTGGGATGCTGGCTAGCAAAAAGGTATACACATCTTCTATGGGAGCCGTCCATTTATGAGAACGTTTTTGGGGGGGTTGCCGAAAAAGAGTATAGACCATGTATCACGCTACAATGCATTTGGCTGGCTGACATCACGACACTACAGAATGTAAAAGGGGCATATCAAGTGACGAACCTGGGTAGGAACACACAGACGCACACCATGTCGATAGCGCTCTAACAGTGTCAGCAAGGGACGAAACACATAGAGCAAAGAGAAAAATCATAACAAGAAAAGGAGTATGCACCTTTGGTTTTATAGATATCCCTAACAAAAAGTCCAACAAAGCGGTATAATTAGTACTGGATGCAAGTATTCCGGCAAAGGGAAACAAATGAAGGAAATTCCCACACAGTCCGTCAGCCGAGCCGTACTCCAGCTTCCCTGCGCTTTTTCAACTGCTGCGCCGTCGCCAGATTCATACCGGCATTCTGGCTTGCGTCGAACATGCTCTGGGCCTCGCGCCGCTTCTCGTCGTCAATCTTCTTCAGGCGCTTCTCCGTCTTGCCCTTGCCGCTGCCCTTTCCGTGGAACTGGTGACTGAGATGCTTGAACGCCTCCTTTTGATCCAATCTCCGGCCATGATCGTCGACGTATTTTAGTTCGACATTTGGCTTGTAACCTGCGTTGAAGAGCTCGGCCATCCGCTTCGACTGCAGGTGGTCTCTGTGGGTGTTTTGCTGACGAGCCCATTCCTCCCTTTCCCTGACGGACATCCGGTCTAGTCTGCCGCTCATCCTGTCACGTTCTCTCTGCTGTCGTGTTTGCTCGTCCAGTTCGCCCTCCAATACTCGTTTCTTTGCAAGGAAATCTTCGCGAGCTTTAAAATCTTCATAGTTTCCTCTATCAGAAGATTCGAGAAGACCCCGCTCTCGAAGCAATGCGAGGGCCGCCCCCATGCCTGCGCCAACAACCTTTTCATCTTCAATACCCGCATCATCATCTTCACCCTGTTCCCTTTTGATTCTCTCTTCCTCTTCTTTCTGGGCCGCGAGAAGGGCTTCTTGGTGTTCCGCCGTGTAGTCGTCCATTTCCGCATCTTCGTCTTCATCGCCCATATGACGATCCTCATCCAACTCGGGACTTTTTGTGGCCTGCTTTTGCCTCCTCGACTGGCGGTCTTCGTCGTCTGGCTTACTCAAGCCGGCGACAAATTCGGAAATCTCACCAATGACAAGACCGCCGCTTTGGGTTTCCTCGGGCTCCTCCTCATCCTCCTTGAGTTGTCTTGCGATATCTTCAGGACGTGTCCTTTTGCGCTTTTTTAGAGCATTCTTCCGCTGGATTGCTAGTGATGCTTGGAGATCGTCATCATCGGCAAAGGCATCTGAAGTAGTGGCTTTCCGCTTCTTAGCCATTAAAGACTCTTTAGAATCGACATCCATGGCGCCGGTATCCGCCGGCGCTGCTTCTATAGGGAAGATGTCATCCTCATCATGCTGTTTTTGCCTGGTCCCCTTGCTTCCCTTCTTCTTCTTTGGCTTCTTCACCTTGATCTCTGATGGAGCAAGATAGTCGGATGAGGGTGCTGCGCCATCTATAATAAGTTGTTAGCGGTGGTCACATTGGAGGATCGTGGAGATAAAGGGAAATTTGTACGCACCTATAATATCGTCAAGGCTTGTTGACTGAATTTTCTTTCCTTTTCGCTCCGGTTGGCCGAGGATGTCTGAAAGCTCGGCAATAGCGCCATCGTCATCAAGAGTGAACTTCTTCGCTTTTTTGCCGTTGATCTCCTCGTCATACTGTGCCAGAATAGTGCCTTCGCCGTCGTCATAATCATTAGGGTTGTAGCCTTTTAGCTTCTTCTTGAGATCCAGTCTCTCGGTGAGCTTCTCTTGTTCTTTAATGTTTAGGTTCTCAAGCTCATCTCCCTCTTCCTCATTCTCATCAATTGTCGTATCTTTCAGAGTAAGGACCTGTTCGTCTCCGTCTAGAAAGGCTGTTGAGTCGTGCGCAACCTTGATGCCAGCAAGGTCTTTGGAGGTGTACTGTATGGCAGCGGCAGCGGCAGCTTCTGCTGCAGCAAGTTCCTCCTCGAGCTTCCTTGCCTTATCAATCTTCTTCTGCCTCTTCTTTTGGCCTGTCAACCACGCCTTCGCATCCATGTCGCCACCTTCATCTTCTTCGCCCAGCCCCTTCCCTTCGAGAAGTGCAAACCGCTGGGCCTTTTCACGGGCCTTTCGCACGGCAGCAGCTTTTTCTTCGCGTCGTTTCTTGGCAGCCTCGTCATCCTGAACTTTCTTGTAATTGTCGTAAGCTTGCGCCTGGCGACTCTCGACTGTGCTCGCTGGTTCTTCGCCATCTGAAGCCTCGGCTTGGGGCGATGCGGCAGCTCCAGGTACCGGCAAGGGCTTCATGCCCAGCGATATCCGGATGCGGTTCGTCTCTTCGATCGTTGCCGCGTCCATGATGCTTGATATTGCGTCAGGGGAGACGGATTAATTGAATTGTCGCGAATATGAAGGAAAGTCGGCCTAAAGCAATGACTGTTGATAGCAGTAGCTTGCTAAGGCTTATCGCCAGCTAAATCAGTTTTGCCGATATATCTCCGTTCACGTGATAGTCCCCACTAACCCAATCTTATCGCAACGCCATATAATGCCGTATCGTGAAATTTTCTTCTAGGCTTTCTCTCCTTCTCAACAAACTACGGATCTGTGCTCAGCGGTCCTCTGCGTTCACGCGTTAGGGTCGACTGCTGTGCAGCTCGATAACTCTATGGAGCCATCAACTTGCTATGGTGTCAATCATCCTATCGACAGGTCCAAGAACAACTCGGCCTCTGGCTGCCTCATTCGCCGTCGAAAGATGGCTTGAGTGTTGTGGCTGGAGGATTCGGGGGCCCCATATTCCAACCCTTTTTTCCAAGGCCGTCGGCCGATGAGGTTGAGGAAAACCATGGGTTGCCTACATCACGATGCTGGTACTCCGTATTAGCAGTTCTGCAGCGGCCGTTGAGCCTCATGATAGCCTTCTGACCCGATGATGCCATCTGACTAGCTGTACGGAGTAAATATGATTAATTGTGCAACGGGGACGATGAAAAACCATGCACGAAGTAACCCCGATGAACCGACCATGGAAGAAAAGGATCCCTCGTTGGTGGGGCGAATGGGAGACTGCTTACATGCCCCGTGACAAGTTTTGTCGGGCCACGGCAAGCCTCTTGGGATTCTGTCAGTGGTGATAATTGCTGTATGATGGCAGTATGTTGGCTGTGTTGTAGCAAACGCACCAAACACCTCATCAAGCCTAGCTTGGCGTGTGCTTGGATGAGTTTGATTACTTACTCCATCGCGCCTCAATGCATGTGAAGATCTACCTCAAAGGAGCAGCTTGGCTACGACGCATTACCTCATGCAGCCCGGCCCTTTTCCTGTCCCTTTTCCTCCGCTTCACACCATGTTCTTGTTTTCTCCCATCTCCAGCACGTGTGAGGCAGTGAGGAAGCTCGGCCTTGGCACAGAGATCCAGACGCATATGCGAAGATCTTGGTCCACTGCAGGCTGTCATCACGAGCCCTCGGTTGCTTGTGAAACACAACTCAGCTCTCCAGAGTTCGTAGTAACGCCGACTCGGCGTCTTCTGCGCCACATCCAGCGAAACTTGCATGATGCTAGAAGCTGAAAATTTTTCTAATTGATGCCGTCTCGCCCATCTTGTCGCTTCTGGTAGGCACCAGACACGTGCTATCAATGCATAACACACAAAAGTTCCGGCTGTGTAAATGGGATTCGCAAATTCGAGGCCGTTGAGTCTAGGGTAGGGCGACTAGTACCGGAGGCTAGAGGCGGTAGTGGGCGGGAACCTGGCAACTGCAAACTCAGAAGAGACATGAGCCGGGATGCTGCCCCACGGGGGAGTTGGAGATGCGGAGCAGCCCCTTGGAGCTGTTGGAAGCTTGCTCGGAGCTTTTGCTGACTATCGCTGGTTCGTTTTCGCTTCTTCTCACCGTGCTTTGGATGCTAGCCGATGGCCTGCCTGCTCCCTGCTCCCTTGCTCCCTGCCTCGCCTCCCCTCCCTCTCCTTAGCTGCGCATGTTCTCCTGACAGCGTGACTAATGACGCGTTGCCAGCCTATTCGCCTGACGCATCCTGGCATCTGAGTCTAGCTCGTCACGCTGACCAGGCAGAGCAAGCCGCGGGCATGATTGGGCCGTGCCCTGGCTGGCATCAGCTGGCCATCCGCTGCCACCCGAGACCACATCACCGACTCGTCGGATCTCTCCGAGAAGGAGCTGATCCTGGGCGGCGAGACGATTGAAAAAGGCCGTCAGATCCCGTATTCAGAGGGAAAGGGAGAGAGAGGCTCGTCTGTCTTACATTCAGCCAGCCCGCGTGAAGAGGAGACGACAGAAGGATAGAAGAGCCGAGCAGGAAAGAGCTGAAGATCCCTGCAATTGTCCAACTACTGTTAATTGCCATCGCCGCTGCTTGCTCCTTTGTTTCTATCCCGCAGCCACTGAGTGCAACCCGCCATATTCAGCCGGCTTTTCTTTTCGCAGGTTTGCACCGCCCGTCGCGGCACTTGGGCCCCGGAGAATCGGCCCTTTCACAGCGTTGCGGCCCTCAGTTCCCCATGGGGATGATCCGCACATCCACTCTTGGCCCTGTAGACCTTTTGTCGGTCCGAGTCGGACTAAACTGAGTGTTGAGAGTTGTACCTACGCACGACGTTGCGGGCAACAGCTGATCTCATTGGACCAAGTCGGCAAAACGAAAGCCGTTGTTGTTATTGCGAGAAGTGCTCTGACTCGGGGCGCCGTATCATAAAGATGCCTGCCTTCGCCATGGACCTGGCCGCGAGCCATTCGGCATCGGCTCTATCTCTCAACGTTTCCTCTCATACGTCCTCCTTCATTCTGCCCATCATGCACGTGCTGTCGACTGCTGTGCTACTTGGCTCAGTTGCCGTCCAAAAGGTTCTGGGAAGACCAGGATCAAACGGCCTGTCCGGCGTCACAAAACGATCTGTGGATGACTTTATCAACACACAGACTCCCATTGCTCTAAACAACCTTCTTTGCAATGTTGGCCCTGATGGATGCCGTGCCTTTGGTACATCGGCCGGTGCTGTGATTGCATCTCCGAGCACAACTGACCCAGACTGTAAGTTTGACTTATACCGGCATATTCTTGATATGTCAAAGTTCATATACTAACACGAGGGTAATTAATCAGACTACTACATGTGGACGCGAGATAGTGCTCTTGTCTTCAAGAACATTGTCGACCGCTTCACTCAGCAGTATGATGCTGGCCTGCAGCGCCGCATCGAGCAGTACATTTCTGCCCAGGTCACTCTTCAGGGCATCTCAAACCCCTCTGGCTCTCTCTCGGACGGGTCCGGTCTTGGTGAACCCAAGTTTGAGTTGACCTTGAGCCAGTTCACTGGCAACTGGGGTCGCCCGCAGCGCGATGGCCCAGCTCTCCGAGCCATTGCCTTGATTGGTTATTCGAAGTGGCTCATCAACAACAACTACCAGTCAACGGTGTCAAATATCATCTGGCCCATTGTGCGGAATGACCTCAACTATGTTGCCCAATACTGGTTAGTACAAGCTCGCTGTCTTTTCGTTTTGTTTATGACCAATTCTAACATCTTCACTTCAGGAACCAAACCGGTTTCGATCTGTGGGAGGAAGTTAATGGTAGCTCGTTCTTTACCGTTGCCAACCAGCACCGAGGTATGTATCAACATCTCATGTGCAATTTTTCGTTGGAAATAAACAATACTGACGAGTTCTCCAGCTCTTGTTGAGGGCGCCACACTTGCTGCCACCCTCGGCCAGTCGGGAAGCACCTATTCCTCAGTTGCGCCTCAGATCCTGTGCTTCCTCCAAAGATTCTGGGTGTCGGGTGGATACATTGACTCCAACAGTAAGTCCACCAGCACCATATGCTTTGATGAAGGGCGATACTAAACAGCTTGCTATAGTCAACACCAACGAGGGCAGGACTGGAAAAGATGCCAACTCTCTTCTCGCATCTATCCACACGTTCGATCCTAGCCTTGGCTGTGACGCCTCCACCTTCCAGCCTTGCAGTGACAAAGCCCTCTCCAACCTCAAGGTCGTTGTAGACTCCTTCCGCTCCATCTACGGTGTCAACAAGGGCATTCCCGCTGGCTCTGCTGTCGCCATCGGCAGATACCCCGAAGACGTGTACTTTAACGGAAACCCCTGGTATCTCGCTACGTTCGCTGCTGCCGAGCAACTTTACGACTCCGTCTATGTCTGGAAGAAGACAGGCTCCATCACGGTGACTTCCACTTCTTTGGCCTTCTTCCAGGAGCTCGTTCCCGGTGTCGCGGCTGGAACTTACTCCAGCAGCCAGTCTACCTTCACGAGCATCATCAACGCCGTCTCGACATATGCCGATGGATTCCTCAGCGAGGCTGCCAAGTACGTCCCCGCTGATGGTTCGCTCGCCGAGCAGTTCGATCGCAACACCGGCACACCTCTGTCAGCCGTTCACCTGACCTGGTCGTACGCCTCGTTTCTCACCGCCGCGGCCCGTCGGGCTGGCGTTGTCCCCCCCTCGTGGGCCAGCAGCGGCGCTAACTCAGTTCCTTCAAGCTGCTCGGGAGCTTCTGTGGTTGGATCCTACTCGCGTCCTACAGCCACGTCATTCCCACCATCGCAGACCCCCAAGCCTGGCGTTCCTTCTGGTACTCCCTTCACTCCCATTCCCTGTGCTACCCCGACTTCCGTTGCTGTCACTTTCCACGAGCTTGCCACAACGCAGTTTGGTCAGACTATCAAGGTCGCTGGTAGCGCTCCCGAGCTGGGCAACTGGAGCACGAGCGCGGCCATTGCTCTGGATGCCGTCAACTATGCCACTAACCACCCTCTGTGGATTGGATCAGTCAATCTGGAGGCCGGAGACGTTATCGAGTACAAGTACATCAACGTGGGCCAGGATGGTTCCGTCACCTGGGAGAGCGATCCCAACCACACCTACACTGTCCCTGCGGTGGCCTGTGTCACTGAGGTGGTTAAGGAAGACACCTGGCAGTCATAATAAGTGAAAGCATTGAAGTAACAGAGTACAGATTGCAGATGGCTCATGGAAGATTGCCAATAGAACAAGTGGGATATACCGGGCAACTAGTAGGGAAGAATGCTCTCCACGTTGATGCTTTATAGCATGTATATTAATTTAGCGGTTATGAATCAGATATGAATATACGATATGACATGGAATAGCTTCTTGTATGAACGAGTCTCACTGCTTGGCCAATGTTTGTACTGGCATGCGACTCGAACGAAGTCCGTTTGCATTTCGAAGCTAAACTAATAAAGAAAAGAGCAATAATCAATAACTGGAGCATGTGCAACACTTCATTTGCACAATAGCAGACAAAAAAAGCAATGTCGTTTCCATCCTAATGAACTAGATAGTGCCCAAAGAAAGTAGCAAACCTCTTTGCATCCTGGTTCTGCTCAGTAGCATACCATCCTCTTTGCGTTTACATTTGTTCTAATTGACTTCATTTCTCTACGCAAACTCATCATCCTTAGGCTCATACTTGTTTTGGATATCGGTGAAAACGTTCTTCTGCCAATCATCCACCACATTGGCCTGCAGTATCTCATCAATCATTTCTCGGTCCTTCTGTTTGATGGCTTCGTTCAGGTCGAAAAGCAGCGTATACTTGGACTGCATGGATTGTATGTAGCTTTTTAGCGTATCTGGATGCATTTCGGATTGCCGATACGTATCCATTTCGATTCCCTGATACGTCGGGATGTCGCGCGTTGTAGCTACGTGGTCGCACTGGGCTAGACGGCAGACGCACCACTTGAAGCAATAAGTAGGGATACTAAATCTGTTCTTCTTTGGGTCGCCTTGCAGGGCCTTGAGAATAGTCGCGTAGGCGTTGAGGGCGTCTTCGTAATAGGAGTTCTTATCCTTCTGGGTAGAATTGGCATTCTTCTCGGTAGAATGGGGAAGGAGAGTGGCGATGAAGACGCTGAGGTCAGCATATTGCTCAAATAACTTGCTGGCACTCCTAAGGGTCACACGTATTAGCTATCAATCAACAATGGAGGTTTGACACAATGCTCAAGCGAGGGGGAAAACGCACAGCGGCGCGTCCAAGCGTAAAAAGTTAGCAGCTTCTTTGTACGCGATGCGCGCTTCATCCAGGGCTGGCAGAATTTGACTCTCCAGCCACTTCAGATGCGCCTTCTCCTCGTCACTAAACGCTGTCTTCGACTGCAGCCACTGCAGCTCGTCGGCCTCATTGGGAGTCGGCTGTAATTCCATCGCCAGATTTTTCATGCGTTCCTCATCCGCGGCAGTCAGCGTCTTCGAACTCAACAAATTCCTCCTCGCCTGCACAAGCGGGCCCGCGATGTCCTTCTCATTTATCTGACCAATTGCATCGTACATTCTCGACAATCTTCTCAATTTACTTCCACTGGAGGACGACTCGGTCAATTTGATGGCCTTTTTTCGGCAGTTTATTGCCTTTGCCTTCGCTTCGGCCTTTTCGTTCTCGTTGATCGGCTTGGCCTCCTCCATGACGGCTCTTCGGTAAGCATCGGAGGCATGGACGTAGCTGTCGGGGGCTTCGAAACCATCACTGAGATTCTTCTCCTGTATTTCGGCTGCTTTCACATATGTAGCAGCTGCATCGAGAACTATTGAAAAGTCAACCACAACGATACGCCAGACAGCAGCTGTGAAGTCCCCGTATGGTTTCATTGGGGGAGCTCTCAGGAGAGCGGAGAAATAAAAGGATGGAGAAGATGCGTACAGTTACTTCTCAGCTCGTATGCCTCAGCCGCCTGCCTGTAGCAAGTGGCAGCTTGCTCATATCTCTCTTCCGAGCCGCCAAAGAAACTCCATCCGCTTTTGCCCTTAGCCACGAGCTTCTCGGCCTACCGTCTCAATCTGTTAGCTAAGCGCGCCCTCATTTCCTCAGCTTCAACCAAGAGACAAACGAGAGGCGAACCTGTTGGATGAGAGCCTCAGGATTATTCATGATGTCGGCAATCCTCGATTCGAACGGTATCAAATGGCAGAGCGGTGTGTTTTTAACAAGTGCGTCATACAAAGTCGCCCGAATAGATGGAAAGTAATAAATATCAGGCCGGACATGGGGTTGCCATTGAGGCGACATGGTCTCTGGCTGTTTCGGAGTTAGAGCTATATGTACCCGGTTATCAGTAACTGGTTGCAACTGGCCGTAGAAGAGCCGGAAGTATGTTAAGAGTGACTTTGGCTAGACTATGACGATGTGAGGAAGCTGTGGCAGTGGGGATTGGGGCGCAGCTGACTATCCTTCAAGAGGCTGGAGTTTGGATGGATACTGCCAGATCCGGACTAACCCTGCTCCGCCCGTCTTACTCGTACACAGTATTAATAACATTTTGTACTCATTTGTGGCATGAGACAAAAATCAAATCAATGAGTGGACAATATCAGTTACACCAGCTGATATTCTTGTTTCGAAGCATCCAAGATATCGTCATTCACTTCTCACAAAAATCCCTATTTTCAGTCCAATCGCCACAAATGTCTCTCTGCGCCAGATGCCGCTTATTATGCCTCAGGCAAAACCTTCGTCCCAGGCAAACAACAGCCACGGCCTCTCTATCAACCAAGTCCTCACCATCCTCAACAGCTCACGATATCCTCTCCAAGCCAACCTGGTCCGTCAGCTCTCTACTTCCATCTGAATCACACTCCGCACCAGAAGTCATCACTCCATCTCAATTGCACCATCTGCTGCGTCTATCTGCGCTCCCCTTGCCCAAATCCCCAGCCGAGGAGCAGTCCATGATTGCGACGCTCCAGAGCCAGCTACAATTTGCGCGGGCAGTACAGAGAGTCGACACCAAGGGAGTGGAGCCACTTCGAGCTATTAGGGATGAGACAGAAGCTGCAGTCAAAGAGATGACCATTGGATTGGAAGACTTAGAGGATGTATTGGCGAAAGAGACCCTTGTAGGCCATTATCAAAGACCCAGGAGGGCCAAGGAGCGCATTGAATCTGACGCTGAGAACTGGGATGCACTGGCAACAGCATCAAGAAAAGCTGGAAAATACTTTGTCGTTGAGAGTGGGAAGAAAGCTGAAGCTGGGGAACCGTGAATGCCATTTCTGTCTTGTTCGACATAGTCTGCTGTAACCCTATGGTATATGAATCGGTATATGCCCTGTTTTTTTTTTTTGTACGATACCCTTGATAACAAGCAGTAAAGCCGTATTCCCTCCAAAGAAAGAAAGAAAAAAATGTTAAGAAATTATGCCGTGTTCCTCGTTTCACTGTTAAAATAATGCCGCCGTGTGTTCCTCATTTCCGTGCCAGCATCCAAAAACCAGAACAATAACCTTGAAACCCTTTAAGCAAACCTGAACCATTTGTTTAACTCCAACCATGCGCTATCTTCTTTGAGATATATATTGTGCTACTTGGGAACTTCTTTACCCGTATCCTTTGGCTTGGGCTTTGGTATCTTTTCGTATGCATTTGGACTTGGTGCCCTCTTCTTGCTGTTCCCTTTCCCCCGTCTGTGGTGATGTCTGTGTCCATGGTCATGAGAGTGACCACAGTCGTCTTTGTCGCTGCCAGCCTTCTTTTTGCGTCTAGATTCAGCCTCTGAATCCGAATCCGAATCTGATGAGGAATCGGACGATGACTCGTCGCTGGATTCGTCAACTCCCTTGGGACGATGATATATACAGCACACTATTCACAAGTCCGTTAGCTTCATTTTCCAACTCCCCTCATCGTTCCGTCGCGTAGCAGCTGTAATGACAAAGACAAAAAAACAATATAGTCCTTGGCACTGCTCTGCGAAGCTTCCGCATACACATACCTTTTGAGCTTTTGCGACCCAAACCCTCGTTATCAACCACGTCGTCAGCCCACTGCACCGACCTCCCATTTGAAGTATGCCCTCCCCTCAAGCGCAATATCACCCTGGGCGAGCTCTCCGCCGCCTCCGGCCGAATAGTATCTGTCGTCGTCTGTGACGCCGGAGGCGCCTGCGCGCTGCGCTCTTGCTGCTGCGACATGGTGGTGGCAATGGGCGCTTTGATCTGCACGGAATCTAGATCTCTCGGTTCTTGCTTTTATCTGGGGCGTGGCGTGTCTGATGATCGCGCAACGTCAAATGAAAAGAAGGATGTAAGAGCCTCTTGTGTGTCGGTATGCGGAACGAGGCAGGTTTTGTGTGTGGGTTTCGGAGGGGGAGATGGATAAGGAATGATTTGACAAGATGTTTTGGTTTTTCGTAGATGTCATCGATAGGCAAAAAAACGGCCAGGAACAGGTATTGGCCCCGCGGTTCCCCCCCAAACGGGCATTTACCAGCCCTGTCAGGTGGCGTCACTCAGTAAAAATCACCCGTAGTTTAAGGTTCTAGACTCCTGGTCTGCCCATCATTAATAAGATGATACTCTGCAATACCTTGCCTTCTTCATTTCTTGATTTTCAGTCTTCGGTTAATATGTGCTACTTGAGTGAATTTATCCATCTATCTATACAAAAATCAATGACATTTGGGTGTGGTCATAATATACATGGCATACAGTCGTCATTAGAGTAAGGTGGTATTGTACACGGCATCTGGCATGTGACACCAAATCATGCATCGTGGTGCTCGCCCCTTCGCTGCTTTTCAAGCTTCTTCGCCCCCTTCATGCTTCTTCTTGGGCGGCTTTTCTTGTGTTCCGCCAGCTCGCGTGGCTTGTTGTTCAGCCATCCGTTAATGGGCTTTCTCGAGCCAATAAACTTGCCTTCCGGAGAGTAGATGTCAACAGCCGGCCAGTCTGACGACTCTTGAGGCTGCAGCTGCACCTTGGGCTCTGTGACTTTGTCGTAGGCCGCTGTATCCCTCCTCATGCTGTACATGTCCGAAAATGGGTCGCTGGTATTGCGCGGCGTCTCTTTTGGCCTTGTCTCCTGTTCAATTTCTCTGGGTGCGTTTTGAGACGCAAGTATGCGCTCCAAAGCTCGTCTACGAACCTGAGCGACGATCTCAACGTATCCAACGCCTTCGATGAGGATATCCACAGACAGCACACGGAATGGTAGCTGCTCAACGCTCAACCCAATTGCGCTCTTCCTGGTTAACGGACCAGCTCTCTTTTTAGTTACATCGTGGTCGAGTTTGAATGTGCCAGCGTGTTTCATCTTGTCTCCAGCTCCTGGCAAAGTGATATTTTCAAGGCCAATGGATTGGTGACTTTGGCCTTGGAATGCGATAGCCTTTTCCGTTGAGGTCAAATGCTCGTGAAGTGGCGTAAAATTGTACATGAGAAAGATCATGTCTGGAGTTCGAGGGGTGATACGAATCAGTCCCCCACCTAGAAGAAGCGAAGATCCAGGCTTGACAGTAACCTGCTCCGGAATGATGCGCTTTTTCATAATGAGCGACTGCCTATGCTCTTCCTTTACGTACAGCTCAAGATCGCTGCGCGCCAACCCTGGCAGATCGATAAGCTCTCCCTTGCCATTGCCAAAAGGGATACGGATGGGAGATGCAGTTGTTCCTGGAAGTGACGAAACAATGGGCATGTCGGGATAATTCTGGGCCGGCTGGGGAGGAGGAAGGAGAGATCCAAAATTGACAGTTGCTAGACTCTCGTCGTCCTCGTTCGTCGTTGATTTGCTGGTAGATGAGCCTCTGACATGCGCCGAACCGCTGGCCCGCTCGGGTTTCTTGATCATTCTGCCTTTTGGATAGATGGCTTCAAAAAGCTGACTCTTCCCCACGTTGACTTTACCAACCATCCACCCAGCGCCGCCACGATTCCAGACGTCCTCCTTGACTGTCTTGGTCCACCATCCTCGTCTCGCGCTGACACACCTGACATTGCCCAGGCGGATTCTCTGGCCAAGTCTCCCCAGTGCATCGCGCAATACGTCTTTCAAATAAGGCATCATGGCATCCACCATCTCCTTGGTCGGGCCCAAGAGATCACCCCTTGTAATAATGAAGCTCATCTCGGTCTTGCGATCGTTCTGGTACTTGTCCGCTCGGGAGCGTCGATTGCGCGTGCGTAGTGGAACGTCGCCCAGCAGCACATTGAGCCGCGGAATGAGAGACATGGGGAAATCGGCGGCATCGATGACGTGGTAGATGTGGTTATACTTGTGAGGCGACTCCTCAATTGTCTCTCGCAGAGACTCGACGCTTGGATGGTACATGGTGACCTTGGCAGTGTCGCCTTTTGTGCTATGATGTAGCAAGTCATGACAACGATCGCAAACAGGTGCCTTTTGGTGCGATGTCACTGTGCGCAAGTTAGCATGAGGCTATATTCAAGTTTGAGAATCAAGATGTCTCCTACAGCTCATGGTCTCGTTTTCTGTCCCATCGCCTTCGACAAGCGTCGCGGGATCCAAACCAAGCTCTTTCAATCTGCCCTGGTCCAAAGATTCTAGCGCAGCATTGACAATCTTATCCTCGTCGCCTTCCAGAGGACTTGAACGTCGCGCAATAGGGTGTAGCCATTCCCTCACCCTCCTCTTGCTCACATCATAGTATCCAAGCTGCTCAGGGTCCTCAGTCTGCGTGAATGCGCCACACCCAGAACAAGTCCATGGCAATCTTCGAACTGGCTTCTGTAATATTTCGGTTGATTGTGACTCTGCAGCTGATTCGACATTGCTGGATACAGCCTCGGTGTGATTTGCTCGTCGCTGGGAAATGCTTGTTGAAGCTCTTAGACTTATACTCGAAAGCTTGCTTGAGAGTCCTACAGCTGCAGGACACAGATATAAAGGCAGTCCCGTTGAAGGCGCAGCTTCGCCTACCCTCAGAGCCTGCCTAAGTAGCCGTGCCGTCAGCGCCCTATGCATCCTCGCCGAAAGAATTGCGTTGGATCACAATTCATAGAACATTATTAAAAAAAAAGTTGTATTATAAAAAAAAATTAAGACCGACCCTTCTAAGAAAATCGGCGGCAGTTGACGTCCCCCACTGTCGCGTGGTTTCACCCCACCATAAAAAAAAGTCCCGGATGATTAGCCGGCCCGCCAAACTCCAGCGATTTTCTGAATTGTACGAACTTTGGATGTGAGATTGAACAGCTCGTTGCGATAATTGCTGCGCATCAAAATATTCACAGCAATTGGACCCTCGCTGTAGCCGAGGCGCAAAGACACAGGCCAAGATGAGGTCATTAGGAGAGCGGTTAAACCTGCTTCGAAAGGTAACGTCTTGAATCTCTCGCCTTATTTCCCCCCCATGGTATGACAATCGCTAACCAAGAATTACCTACTACAGAAAGTAAGAAGATCCAATGCCCATGAACTCCCGTTACGAACCGAACTCGAACTTACGCAGCCCTCACACAGCTCATTAACATCAGATGCGGCCCCGGCGCAGCGATCCTCCCCGCGGAGGTCACCCGGATACACATGGACTTTGCCCTCCGTCTAAAAGGCGGCCACATGGGAGCTAGGTTCGTTTCTCACGATACCTTCACAAGACCGCACATCTCTAACGGCAAACAAACCAAACAGGAAATTCTGGAGAGAATACCTCCCCCGCCTGAAATACCACAACCCTTCCATCCCTATGATCGTCAACCGCCACGACCAGAACCAGCTCCCCCCAACCATGACAATCTACCTCCGCAAGGCCGGCTCCTCAGCAGCCCCAGCGTCCTCTTCTTCTTCTTCCGAACCCATCGCCCAGCCCTCATCGTCCCGGACGAACCTCTCCAAGGCGCAGCCCCCCACCGCAGACGAGCGCGTCGTCCACATCGACATGGCCAACAAGCACTCATCACACATCCTCGAGTTCTTCATGGCCGAGACCCGCGCCGTGCCGCTGCAGCCTACAAACGAGGAGATTGCCGAGATGCAGGCCCTCGAAACGCTACGCAAGAACGCAGAGGTCGACCGCGAGCGGGTACGACTGCTGAGACTAGAAAAGAAGAAGGAAGAGGATATGCTGAAGCGAGCTAGAGCCGCGGGTGGCATGGCAGAGCAAGAGGAGGCTTAAGAAAAAAGAAGAAGATAGATATTTGTACGATAAGCGGTTATTTGAGTATATGGCAATGTATCGTCCAAAAAAGAAAAAGACTATGGGCTGAATGATAAATATGACACATGTTAAATTCCCCCAAGTACTGCAGACGCTCAACGGCGACTGGCTCGCATATAAACTAAACTAGGGGTATTGTGTAATGCTTGACCGCTCTAATCCATGATAAATATGTCCAAATATGCCGAAAAGCCAAGTGGTCGAACGGCAACTGCGATATAAGTGATGCTGAGCAGACACCGGTTGTCGAGCATTTACTTGAGACCGAATCCTTCACTCTCATGAACTGCTCTCCACAACATTGATTCTAGCCTTTCCTTTGAAGCATAACGCCAGAGAGATAACATATTGAAGCACGTTCTGGCAATGGGATACCTCCCACAGTCATCACCAAGACAAGACAATTTGATCGTCAGCGATGCGGCCCCCATCGCCGGTATGCGGTCACTTCCAGTGACAAATGTAAGTAGCTTGCGTTGGTCACTAGGAGTAGCCTGTTGAAACGTCTCCCAGAACCAGCCAATGACTGGCTCGGTTTCTTCAGGCTGTTTGCTCTCCCAGTTATCATACTCCGCCACGGCCCTTAACGACGCGATATCCAATGGCTCATCAGACCCCCTGATAAGGAGTTCAATCTCCTCAGGCCGGAAAAGAGAAAACGCATTGCCGCCACAGACCGTGTAAAAGCCCCTCTTGAAGGGCTCAAACTGTCTCTTCACTGCAATGTCGAGAACGTGCCGCACGTAAAGATCGACGTATTCTCGCCGATTCTCATTTGTCACGGGCTTACTTTCGCCCCCGGGGCAGAGAGGCACTTGTACCTTGGAGCCGTATCTATCCGTTTCAATGACAAAATCCAAGCAAAATGTTTCTTCGACATCTCCGTCGAAAGCTAAAAGTTGTCTTAATCCATTTGCAAGTCGTGGGCGGTATTCAGCCAAATCGTCTAGCGTATATCTCATCGGTGGTCGATGCTGTATGATTGATCCAGGGGGAGAAGGGGCTGAAGCAATGAGTTTTCGGAAAGCAAAAGGAGGCAGGGCAACATCCAAAATGGTAGAATTGTAGATAGCCAAGCCCATGACAACGCCAACCAAAAAGAACTGATCAGCAGGCTCGAACGAGTTTGAGTTGAAGTAGCAATACTGCGAGTCGTCGTCATAGATGAACATGCCTATACTTGAATTAGCTTGACGAGCTTAGCAATTTATATGCATGAGGATCGACATACCATAATCGGGATTGAAAACCTCCCGGATGAGGAGCAAGAACCATTCTTTACGGAGACCACCCGCATCTATTCCCTCCTCTCCCTGGAACGAAATGCGGAGACCTTTCTTCAAATCTTCACCACCACTGCCAATGACGCTACTCACAGCTGTCAAACTGTCATCAACAAGGCAGTCTCGACGTACATCAAGGACTAGATATTGGTTGATGTTCCTTCGAGTCATGATGCTATCGAAAAAGGCGTCCCGAGCTTTGCTTTGCATCTGTCGACGGGCATCGTGCTCTAGGATGTGCGTTTTTGCCCATACGCTCAAGAGAAACGGGTATTGGCAGAAGGAGAATTTACTCCTCTTAGATTCCCAAGACTCGAAATCGTCAATGAGATCGGTGTAGTCTATCATGGAATTGTAGAAATCAGTGGGTGGAAGAAAGTATCCGCCAACACGAGCTGCTCCGTTCCAGGTAACTTGACTATTTGGATGAGCATCCTCGCCGCGACGATTCGGTGACATGTTGTTTGCGGAAAACAAGAGGGATAGCACACGGGAAGCAGCCTTGATCTGCCAGTCATCTGAATAGGAAATCACCTTGGGTGGCTCCTTGGACTTCTTAGTAGGTCTAGGCCCGCCTATCGCATCATGAAGAGATGCACCACCGTGTCGACCAGCCCGCATCTGTGGTATCAACCCAGCTGTCGGATCCACTGTATGCTCAGTCTGCTTCTTTTCGCTTTGTCGAATCATCCTGTATGTCAAAAACCCCGATGCTAGCTCTTTCACTTTAATGAAGCGTGCGGCATGGTATCTAGCCAGCCAAGTTATCATTTGGTTTTGGCACTCTGGCGATGCATTCGATATCAATCCCAGTATTCGTTTAACGATTCCAGAGTGCTGCCCTGATAGGAGACCTGTATTTCCAGCAGGGCGATTTACATCTGTTGGTCTCGAACGTATAGACTGGTTCATCTCGGGCTGGAGTAGCCCCTTGAAGCTTTCATTATCCGAGTGAAGAGACGGATTTTCCATGATGATCAGAAGGAATCGAAGATCCATCGGGTCCTTGATTGGGCGGCCGGGTCTTTTCAGCAGGTTTTCAGTAACTTTTAACAACAACCGTTGAGTGTGATCCTGTCCCTTGAGCACATCCTGTTCGATAGCACGAAGTTCTTGCTCAGCAAGGTGGCCCAGAGAAAGATCCGCCGAGACCTCTTCGTAGATTTGGAACCAGCCTTTTGCTGCATTGTTCACGACTGAGTACCATTCATCAATATCGGTCCAATTCAACTGCGGTGATCTTGTTTGTGGGGATGGTCGGTGAACGTGGACAGGCTCCTCCTTGTTGGGAGTCTTCTTCGGCGCCATTGTGTCTTGGCCCGTCCACCACAGCCCATTTTCCGCAACATCGCCCAGCAGTAGCAATTTCGGGTCCAAATCAACTATGGGGGAGTCAACCTCCAACTGAGATGGCCTACGAGGCGCACTTTTTATCTGTGCGGGCTGCCGCACGTCCCTTGAGGGGACCGAGGGACGTCGAGGGGTATCACTTGCGGATCTCGAAGCATATCGGGGATGCTGCGTGGAAAAGGAAGAGTTGATACATTCAAAGTTATTGAAACAATTTGTAATGTAGTCTTCTAATTGCTTGAATATCTTTCTAGGGTCATCAGGCGGGCCAGCAGACCGATCTCGTGGGCGCGGGCTGACATGATTATTGTTGCTGTTGGGCGGCGGGCCTTTTAACCCGGTTTGCTCATTGGAAGATGAAGGATACGACCTGGACATGGCGATTGGAGGATTGGCGCTTGCGGTATTGAGATGCAGTGTTGGCTCCTCATCAAAGGTATACTTGGTGACGGAACCCTTTCTTACTGGAGTGATATCCAGTGGTTCATGAGTCCGTATGGCAAGATCTGGATGTAGTCGATCTTGCCGCAGCGGCCAGTCGTCGCCAGCCTGCTCAACCTGAGCCTCAGCTGACAAGTCGCGAAGCCTCCTGAGAACATAAGATCGCAGGTTTTGCCGGACCAGATGTTTTGTTTGATCAAGAGAGATGGGCATATTGAGTTGGCCAAAGGGACTCGTCCTGGGACCTTGTCCTGGCGCTATACCAGGGGAATGCGGCGGTTGCCTTGATGACGATGGTCCTGGGCTTGTGTCATGGCGCTGTTGCTTGGAGCCTTGGCTATCAACACTAATTGGAACCAAGTCATTGATGGTCATGCAAATGGTACACTTGAAGACCTTTAACTCCTTAGGCCACTTTACGAGCGAGGCACATGTCATACAATTGCCGGTAGCAAAGTCCTTGCTCATGGAGGGGTTCCCTCGTTTGTGCGTCTGTACCGGCCTGTTGCTCGGAGCAGGGCCACCGTTTGGTCTATCCACGTCGACGGAGGGCTTTGAAGCCGAGCCCTGCCTCCTACGGCCGTTGAAGAGCGACGGAAACGGATTGCTCATGGAGCGGGAGTGGTTCGGCTGGCGGCCGCGATTCTGCTGCGAAGACGGTTCGGCGTTGGCGTCGCCCTCAGAGTCGGAAGAGCTGAGGTTGGGATTCACTCGCGCGTGTGTTGTCCTGGATTTGGCAAGTCGTCGTGTGAGGGAGACGGGCGTATCAAGAGCGTCTGAATGCAGTCGGCTGATGAGGTCGGTCTCGTCTCGCGGCGTAAACTCAGATCCGCGTCGGGCAGTGGGAGGAGTGGGATATGGAGGGGCCATCTCTGCGGTTGCCGAGGTGGCTATGATACGATGCTCCTACTTGTGGCGGTTGCGAGCGACGATGGCAGCAGCATCTGTGTCTGGAGAAGGCAGAAGGCGTCGACGGCTGAAAGAACAGACATATGATCTACTACTACTCCGGAGTAGCAGCCAGGCATGTACAAGTAGCGCTCCAGGCATACGAGCACAAAGCATACGAGGCACAGCACAAAGGCGCAGGCACAGGCAGGCCGCCGGCGCACAGGGATGGCCGATGAAGAGGACCAGGGGCCCCAGGGAGAGGCTCTGCCCCCCTTTGGTTTGATGAAGCGAGGTATGGAGACGTCACTGGCTGTAATAGATGTTGGATAATTGGTGGGCTCTGTCGAGAGGCAATCGCGAGAACGAGGAATCGTACGGGCTGGTGGCAGTGGGCAGTTGGTCGATCGACAGGGGCTTGAAGTCTATATTTTCAGTTGGACGAGGTTGTATCGAATCGCTGGGCTTGAATGGCTTCAGCGCACGTGCAGGGGAGAATCTGTAATTGGCAAAGCACTCAATATTGTGTTCGTCACCAGTGGGAATCCCAGTCGCAGATACAGCGAAATTGGACAAGGAGAGGAAAAGACAAGACAATGACAAAGGCCGGCGGAGGAATTGCTTTGCATCATGGGGCTGCGCCCACGAGTTTGTTCCCCTCCAGCGTGCATCAAATGCCGGCCGAACCCCTGACGCCACAGCCCGGACGCTTGGGAGGCGTTGGCTCTAGCGCCTGCAGTCTTACCTAGATCATTATGCACACTCATCCATGGATATCCATTTATAGAAGAATATTCTCTGGAATCACTCAATGACAATACAATACAATCATCGTGATACAAGATCAGGCTATGAATGTTTCTTCAAGTTTAATATTTTTAATTTTCTATATAAGACTAGCAAGCACCATTAATTATTCTTTTCTAGCTATAAACTGCGCAACCACAATAGCCAGGCCTTTTTTTTTGGTTTCGTTAGATGCAAATTACTCTACAAGGGACACTTGCTCAGCCATCCCTAATTGTAACCCATCCCAGACGCCATCTTTCGCTCATACATGTAGAAAGTTCCCTTGTTCGGATCTCTTCCGCTTACAGAAGGAGTTCCAGGGGGTTCTCGAGAACCTTCTTGAGCTCACGCATCCAATCAGCACCAGTGGCGCCGTCAACGACCTTGTGGTCGAAGCTGCCAGTAACGGTAATCTGGTCATCCCACTCAACAACGGTCTCACCATCCTCGTCCTTGGCGGGCACGGCGACCTTTCGGGTGGTGCCAACAGCCAGAATAGCGGCCTGGGGAGGGTTGATGACGGCAGTGAAGTGCTCAACAGCATCGTTCATGCCCATGTTGGAGATGGAGATGGTGCCGCCCTGGTACTCCTCAGGCTTGAGCTTGCCATCACGCGCCTTCTTGGCGAGCTCCTTGACCTTGGCGGAGATGGACTCCAGGCCACGGGCCTCGACACCGGTAACAATGGGGGTGATGAGGCCAGTGGGGGTGGAGACGGCGACAGAGACGTCGACAGTGGAGAATTGACGGATAACATCACCGCGCCAGCTGGCATTGGCGGCGGGGACCTTCTTGGAAGCGATACCAATGGCCTTGATGAGGAAGTCGTTGACGGACAGCTTGTACTTGCCCTCGCCGGAGGCGTTCAGGGCCTGTCGCAGCTTCAGCAGCTTGGACACGGAGATGGAGCTGCTGACGTAGAAGTGAGGGTTGGTCTGGGTGGACTCCAGCAGTCTGTTGGCAATGGTCTTTCGCATTCCGCTGATGGGAGTGTCCTCAAAGGTGGCGCCGGGAGCGGCAACGGCGGGGCTGGCGACCAGCTTCTTGACGTCCTCCTCGGTGATCTTGCCTCCCTTGCCAGAGCCCTTGACGCCATCCAGGCTGACACCCGAAGAACGGGCAAGTCGGACGGCAGCGGGGACGGCATTGGGTTCACGGTCGAGAGCGGTCTGGAGTCTGCCCTGGGAAGCGTACTGCTCAGGAGCAGAGGTGGACTGAGGGGTAGAGGCGGGGGTTGATTCAGGAGCAGGCTCAGAGTCCTTCTTGGCCTCGGGGGCCGGGGCGCTGCCGCCGGCATCTTCCAGAGAGAACTTTTCGAAAGCGGCGATGTCGGTGCCCTCCTCGACCAAGACAGCGATAGGCTATAGAGCGAATATGCTTAGCATCGGAAAGAGACGGAACGAAAAGAAAGAGGCAGAAAACGACTTACGGTGCCGACAGCGACGTCCTTCTCGCCAGCCTCCTTGAGGATCTTGGCAATAACACCCTCCTCCTGGAATTCAAAGTCCATCTGGGCCTTGTCCGTCTCAAGCTCGACCAAAACCTCACCGGGGGCGATGGCATCGCCGGGCTTCTTCTGCCAGGCACCAATGTTGCCAGCCTGCATTGTGGGCGACAATGCGGGCATCTTGATCACCTGGTGGCTGGGGAAGGACGCATAGTAGCGGACTACGTGCGCAGTGAAGCCAGATCGCAGGGCCTGGTGAGTAGGCGCGAGGATACGCCTCCGAAGAGCGGCGCTGAGCATCTTGGAAAAATGTCTCTCACCTGTGAGAGAGATGCCGGGGCAGGCGGGCAAGTAGGCGGGCGGCGGAAAAAAGGGCGGGCGACGTGAGGCACGAGGAGATGCTCACGGGATGATCGCAATTGACGCTGTATCCAAGGGTGAAGGAGGGACAAGCGAGGGCCCGAGGGTTGTTGATAACACAATGGTCGAGGTGACGGACAAGTCGTTCAAAATCCCTTGGGGCTAGATTTTTGCGTTGAGCTCTTGCGCCTGGAAGCTTTGGGACCTAGCCCTGATTGGGGCTAGCGCCATTGGCCATTTCAACGCTTCTGCGCCATAAAAAAGGCCCTGTTTTGCGTCCATATCAGATAATGGATCAACTCTGCTGTGGTATTTATTAGTGCTCCATACTAACGGTAATAAAGAGTAAGCGGGAGGATTCCCATGCATGTTCCACCAAGGGCGCCATTTTCTGGGCTCGGCGAGATGAGGTTTGCGGATTGTATCCAACGGGTGAAGAGGCGAGACTGGTAGAGAGGCCATTGTTTCCTCTCTGTTTTAATTGTATCAATTAGGCCCTACGATTGAGCAAGTTGACATCAATTGAAACCTTTTCAGGCAGTGGGCTACTTGGGTGCAACACACATGTGCTCTGTACTCGATAACGAAGCACGTAAAAATACGCCGGAACTTAATCACCGATCGTACCTTAATATCCAGGTGCAGTGATAGGAGGAGCGGGGCCTTTGACATCAAGAAAACTATCGTGACGATTGCCAAATGCCTTATCTATCATCATCACTCAAGCTCGAGGTTATCTTGCCAATATCATCATCACTCTGCGCTTCCAACAGATCCTTCCGCAGCAAGAGACCCAAGTTTCGCCGGGCCATTTGATATGATCGCCGTTGCCGTTGCCATGACTCCTAAGCAGGAGGAAATGTCGCACCCAACGTACTACTTACATGTACCAGTGAATATCTGGCAATCAGCCATCTGCAGGAGGGACTCAGCAGTCTTTTTTAATACCTAATCTTTTTGATACTCTGTGCTGAGCTTTGGACGGCTCTTGAATCAGAATGACTAGGAATCGCATCCTAGACAAAATCGTAAAGCACGATGGTGACATTCACCTAGAGAAGTACCAAAGAAGGAAAAATATCACAATAGAAGATCAAAAGAGGGCAGATTCAAGTCAGAAGTTAAAGATTCATGCTTCGGTACCTACGCACCTACCTCTTGATAGAGCTGATGCTATCTGCCTCTCAACTTTAAACTCTTCCTTCTCTATCTTCGCTTTTGTTTTCCTCCCTTTTTCTTTCTTTTCTATATGCACATTTTCTAAACCGTCCAGGTCATCGTTTCCCTTCTGAACTAGTTCCGATTATTGGTCTCGCTCTCCAGCCAACGAGTTTCGCCCATTCTCTCCTCTCGTTGTAACAAAATGTTGGAAACAGTCAAAAGTAGGAAGCAGAGGAATATAGAGAGGGTGATAAGATTTAGGGAGAAGAGAAAGTGGGAGAAGGAAGAGAAAAGGAGGCAGGAAAAGGAGAAGCAGGAAAAGGAGGGGCACGAGAAAGACACACACGAGAAGCACGAGAAAGAGGATCAAGAGAAGCATGAGAAGCAAGATGAGGCTACCCTTGATTCGCTCCAGCAACAACTTCAGGTCCTCAAACAAAAGTACCAAGCATTGGAACAAGGCATCCAAACGGTCAAGGGAAATAATCAGAAATTCGGTGAAGAGATCGACGAACTACGAGAGGAGGCGCGGAAAGCCTTTGAAGAGCTTCAGATATTTTACGCAGAGGCAGTAACTGGAGAGGCGCATGAGATGACGCAGGAAATGTCCGATCAGGTGCGAGAAGATGAGGAGTTCTTTGAGGAGCTCCTTCAAGAGGAGATGCAAAAATTGCCCGATCAAGTGCGAGAATATGAGATGCTCCCCGAGGAGCAGACGCAGGCAGCCAGTGAGGGAATACAACGAAGCAAGTAAGAAAAGTCGATGTAGTTTGTATTGATATGGGGAGACCGTCTCACACGACAAATACTCATTGTCGTGCGTCCCTCCAGTCATTTCGCGGGTTACATATTGGAGAAGCTGACAAGATTCAGGATGGAATATCTTCGCCACGGAGTTTTCCTTGCCGCTATGTTCCATCTTAACCCAACGACCCTCAGCATCTATATTCCAAGGTTCCTCACGTCCATGTCGTTTGTGCAGACCATGAACGGCAAGCGCAATCTCTCCTTCAGCCGTCATTGAGGTTACTGACTATCGATGTCAGTGTTAAAGCTGTGCGAAGTCTTCTACATTCTTTTACATTCTACTTAGTGAGGCCTGGATAGATATACAATACTCATAATAGCCCCCTTTAACAGTTCTCCTTTGTGATATTCAGCTCCCTCGTGTACCTGATGTCTCTCAGCGCTCTAGGTTTCTCAAGTTACTTCAGATAAGACAAATTTGTATTGACATCTACCAAAATTCCCCTTGACCCTCTGCTACCGTAGCAATCCCGGCAGAATGTTAGCCAAGCAGTCCCATATACTCATTCGCAGCGACATTGGTGATATGGACAAAAATATCAACCAATGATATGGACGATAAATCCGCTTCGTAAAATTACAAAATGCCGAAGAGTTCTGATTCATGTACTATCCGTTTAGCCGCCATTGACATATGCACTCAGTCAGCACCCTTTTTATCCATTTCCGTGTTGGGCTTTTTGCGGCACCCTGCCGTGCAAATGAATGTCGATGCCCGGCAATAACAAATGACAGGCCAGAGCTTGACTCGACCTTGATTCACACGACCAACAAACATTTGCCAACCTGTCAAAGCAACCTTGTCAATTTAAGCCGGACATGCATAACGTAATCCGAATCCCGCATCGCTTGCTTGCACGACCCAAGCGAGCTTGACAAACAGAAAAAAAATATTAAAAAAAAGAGCAAACAATAAGAGGTCGGGTATAAAATCGAGTCAGGTGCCATGGCTGAGAATGCATATGGCAGCCAGGAATCGGCATCGGAGCTGCCTCCGCTGGAAGAGCTGCTTCGCGAATATTCCACCAGCAAAGGCGAGCAGACAATCAAAAAACAGGGGGATCGTGGTGATGATATTTACAATGATAAAACCACCAGAGATGAGGAAAACACCAGAGAGAGCAGCACCGACAAGGAAAACGCCAGAAAGAACAGCATCAGCACCAGCACCAGAAGCGATAGCATCAGCACCAGCAGAGACAGCGTCAGCATTGTCGACGACGACACCAGCACTGAAATGGCCAGCGCAACCAGCCATGGCAAAGACGACAGCTCCGACGATCTCGACTTCATCCCTCCCCTAACAAACACCTCCGCCGCCATCTTCGTCCCCATCACAGAGTCCACCAATCTTCTCTCCCCTCCCCAGTCCGTCCCCGGATCATACGAATACCACCGCGCCGCACTCAATATCGTCACTAACCATGAGGCCTCCGTCCGCAACAACATCCAAGCCTACTACCAGCGCGAAATGCGCCGCATCAACCGCGAAGCAGAAGCCCGCGACCGTTCCTTTGACTACTTCACCGCCGTCGCAGAAGTGAGGAAACAGCATGAAGCCGCGCTGAAGGACGACTTGGACAGCATCATTGCAAAGATGCGCGAGCGCGACAATCCCGCTACTGACTATAGCGTCAAGAGCGTTCCGTTGCCGGACATGGACAGAGTGCCCATAACATACGTGCCGCTCAACTCGCCACGGGAAATCGCCGCTCGGGGCGTCATGAAGGTCATTGCTGCTGCAACGCGAGAGATTTCTTCCTTTGACTTTCATGTTCGTGGCATGAGCGACGCCATCAAGGTGCAGATGCAGGCCGCGGCCTTGAGACAGAAGCAGCAACAGGGTCGGATGGACGTCGACTAGAAGCCGGTGCGCCGATCCAGCCTTCGCTCTCCTTCAGCAAACAGGCCCAAGAAGAAAGTTCGCTTCGGGGATCCCATTGTACAGCCTGAGCCGGGCGAGAGCGGCTTTAGTGAAAGACGATATTGAGTTCTAGGAGGAAAGGAGAAAAGGGGGCAACGTTACGTTCGCATACCTATTTGGAGAGAGGGACAAATTGTCCCACCCATGTGGATGCTTTTGGGGTTACACGACATAACCTACGCAAACGTATATACTCGTACTTTATTTTCACCCCTCATACTCGACATCAACATAAGGATAGGACAAAAAGGGGGGGATAAGAGACAAAAGCCAACTTTTTGGTCAACATATTTACCACACACTTCTAATCCCCCAACGTCCTATATATGTACATATCGACATACCGCTCCGGAACTGCAAGGGAAAATTCTTCTATTTTAATACATTCACCTATCTTAAGCACCGTACGCAACCTGGCCCATGGGCCTGTCCTCCTCCATACCAGGAGCCATGAAATTCGTCCTGGGGTCGCCAGTGGTCTTGGCCGCTGAGCAGCGTGCCATTGTCGGTGAGCTGGGAAGAAATTAGCATAAGTTTGTTGTCATATAGGACAAAGCCTAGAGCATATGATGTAGAGCAATGTATACTAAGGGGGAGGAGAGTGTATGTACCTTCTAGAGATGACATCTGTGAAGTAGAAGTTCTCGATAACCTTCTTAAGGGGCTGGTTGCTGGCCTTGGCACCCTTGTTCTGCTCAACGAGCTGGACCTTGCTCAGCTCCTTCAGGGCAACAGGCTCAACAACGTCGTAGGCAGCCAGGGCAGGGCTGATCTCGATCATGCGGTCCCGCACAGCGGCGACATCGTCGTAGGGAAGAGGCGCGCCAAGGAACTCAGAGGCGGCTCGGAGAATCTTCCAGTCAGTTCGGGCAGCGCCGGGCAGCGAGGTAGCCGCACGGGTCATCTGCACACGTCCCTCGGTGTTAATGTAAGTACCAGCCTTCTCAGTGTAGGCGGCGCCAGGGAGGACAATGTCGGCAATCTGAGCGCCACGGTCACCGTGGTGGCCCTGGTAGACGACAAAGGCGTCCTTGGGGATGTCGGCCTCGTTGACCTCGTCGGCGCCGAGGAGCCAGACAAACTTGGGCTTGGTCTGGGCAACCTCCGCGGACGGGGTGACGAAGCCAACCTCAAAGGCACCAGCCCTTGAGGCTTCCCTCTGGAGCACGTTGTAGCCGTCCCACTCAGCGGTTCTGAAGTTGGCAGCGTTCTGGTTAACAAAGGTGCCGACGGTCTCGTAGAAAGCCTTGGCGTCAACGTGGTCGGTGACACCGGATCCGACGATGATCATGGGCTTCTTGGCGGCCTGGAGCTTCTTGCCGAAGGGACCGGCCAGGGCCTTCTTCAAGGCAGCGTGGTCAGCTCCCAGGTGCTCAAACTCGAAAGTGGACTCCCAGGTCTCGCCAACAACACCAATCTCGAGGTCGGAGCGCAGCCACTGCTTGCGGATGCGAGCGTTCAGAACGGCGGCCTCGTGTCGGGGGTTGCTTCCGACGATGAGAATGCAGTCAGACTCCTCAATACCCCAGATCTTGGAGTTGAAAAGGTAGTTTGATCGCACATCAACACCGTGGGCAAGGGGCTGGCTGCCAGTAGGGGTGTCGAGAGCAAGGTTCTCAGATCCCAGCTTGTTAGCCATGTCCTTGGCAACGACGAGAGACTCTACTTCAGTCAGTGCACCAGCAATGACCTTGAACTCGTTGCCTTGAGGGTTTGTCTGCTGGTAAGCCTTGGCAATCACAGTCAAAGCCTCTTCCCAGTCAGCGGTCTCGAACTTTCCTTCTCTTTTGATCAATGGAACAGTAAGTCGCTGGGTCTTGAGGCCGTCGCAGGCGAAACGAGTCTTGTCGTTGATCCACTCCTCGTTGACGTCGTCGTTGAGTCGGGGAAGAACACGCATAACTTCCAGGCCACGAGAGTCGACACGGATGTTGGAACCCAGGCCATCGAGAACGTCAATTGACTCGGTGTGCTTCAGTTCCCAGGGGCGAGCTCGGAAAGCATAGGGCTTGGAGGTCAGGGCACCAACGGGGCAGAGGTCGATGATGTTTCCAGACATTTCCGAGTCCAGGTTCTTCTCCAGGTAGGTACCGATTTGCAGGTCGTTTCCACGGCCAGTCGAGCCCATCTCAGGGGCGCCAGCGATATCGTTGGCAAATCGGACACATCGGGTGCAGTGAATGCATCGGTTCATGGAGGTCTTAATCAGGGGTCCAATGTTCTTGTCCTCGACAGCTCGCTTGCCTCCGATCTCGTGGAATCGTCCTCGGTCGGCACCATATCGCATAGACTGATCCTGGAGATCACACTCGCCTCCCTGGTCGCAGATGGGGCAGTCGAGGGGGTGGTTGGCCAGCAGGAATTCCATGACACCCTCGCGGGCCTTGTGTGTAAGAGGCGAATTGGTCTTGACGACCATTCCGGGCTGCACGGGCCAGGCGCACGAGGCTACAGGCTTGGGAGCCTTTTCAACCTCAACCAAGCACATACGGCAGTTACCGGCAATCATGAGTTTTCTATTAATTGTGTGGTTAGGATTCGGAATCGTTGTGAGAGGGGCGAGGAGGGGTTAAAGCTTTCGTACTCGTGGTAGCAATATCTGAGACATGTTAGCATAAGAATTTCTTGCAAGTTTTAGATGTTTTTTTGTTATCTTGTTCAACAACTGACCTGGGAACAGTAGCTCCGGCCTTTTCGCAAGCCTGGATCAGAGCAGACCCGGCTAACAATCCATGTCAGCATCTTTGCTCTCTCTCTTATCCCGCAACACCGCAACCCCTCCATTATAGAGCCATACCTTCGATCGAGACCTTCTGTCCATCTGCACCGCCGTTAGCAACTCGCTCCAGCTCCAATTGCCCGCCGCGAAAAAGAATCAGAATGCTTACCAATGGTGAGCTCCACCTCGGCTGCTCGTCTAGGCGTTGTCGCGAAAGCCCGCGAGGCGGCGGCGGCCCGCCTGCCGGTCCGCCAAGCCGAACGTGCCAGAGACTGTCGGAGCATCGTGTCGCCTTGACGGATTGAACGTGATGGACGTTGCGGCGAGTGAAAAAGGGCTCAAGTTCGAGTGGGATGGGCGTCGTCGAAACGGATCTGCTGTCTGGATGGTTGGAAAGCCCATTTCCAGCGCTAGTGGGTTTCCCTTACGGATCCATTTAGAAGCACGCTCATTGGCTGCAGCTGCCAGTTGCCGCTGCCTGAGGCACTGATGTCCCGCAATGCCGGAGACCTTTAATTTGCTTGGCCTTGGCTGAACTTTTTTTCTTCTTTTTCTTCTTTTGCTTCATTAATTGTACACGGGCACATTTTATTGTAGGTGAGCTTGGGCATTGCATTCTGCTTTGCTTCTGTCGAGTCCTCCTCTATCTTGTGCTCCAGAGAAACTCTACGCCGATTATGGAAGCATGGGAGAGAATTTTCATCTCGATGAACGCTGCCTCTTACCGCCGGTCGTTACATTTCATCCAGTAAACGATGCTGTAGAATAGACAGTTGTGGCTGCTTCGTAATGTTGATGTGAAAGATGAAGTCTTGTGAGCGCAATCAGGCTGTGTTAAGCTTGCTATCTATGAACTGCAGCTACATTGCATCGCTCGCTCAAATCTGGGCACATCGCCAACCCATCTCTGTTCCTCTTCTGAGTCGCCCTTGTACTCAACATCGTCAATTGCGATTCCGTCCCACGAATCTTCAAACGGATGTAGAGCCATGTGCATGATGCGATCCAAGACTCTTCTCTCGCCCTCTTTCTCGACACGCCGTATCACCTCGTCCAAGATCCAGCCTCTAGGGACGAAGTTTGGGTTCACCTGCTTCATGGCCTGTCTTCTTTCCGCATCCTGATCTTCAGAAAGGGAATCAGAAGATTCACTTCCCCAGTCTTCCAAGACACGCAGCCGCCATTTGTCAAGCCATTTGGCAATTCTGTCCTTTGCATCGTCTGCGCTCACTGCCTGGGGCGGCCCTTCTTTGTGAAAGAAGATGGCCGCCTTTTCTTTTCTACCCGCTGGGTCTGCGATATCCGCCAGTTTAATGGAGCCCAAGCGACGGAAGAAGTGATTGAAATCCAATTCTAAAGCTTCCATAGTATCAAGCCCTTCGCTGAAGAGCTCATCGAAATCCGTCTCTTTAAAGTTGCGCAGGCCAATTCTCGCTGTCATTAGCCGCTTGTACTCATTCAGGAAGACAGTCTTGTATTCCTCTCCGGCTTGAATGATTAGATTCTCTGCCCTCTCAACCAGTTCCTTCTCCTGTTCTTCTCTGATACCTTTGTTGACAAAAGTCTCATCATCAACTTGAGCCCCAATGCCCACAAGCTCACCAAGAGCTTCGCCGAGCCTCACGAGGTTCCACCATATAATAGTGGGTTGATTCTTATAGTTATACCGCAGCATGTGGTCATCATGGTTTGGAGTATATGACGGATCGAAGTTGTCCATAAAAGCAAAAGGCCCATAGTCCATCGACAGGCCGTATACTGATGTGTTATCGGTGTTCTACCGTACATGTTAGTAGCTGACTTTCTCAAGAGACATCTATCAAAGCGGTACATACCAAAACACCATTCATGAATCCATATGCCTGCCAGTGGGCAACAGTCACGGCGTTTCGCCTCACAATCTCTCGATACAGCCGTTGGAATCTATTCTCGGCTGCATTGCTGGGTCCTTGGACCTCAGAAGCCGGTATCCCGCGCTTAGGAGGTGGTGATTTCTTGGGGTCCTCGGGTGAATCTAGTCGTCCAGGAAGCGTTTCCCATCCGCCAAAGACATCTTCTGCAATGTATGTTGCAAGTTTCCTTATGAGAGCGCGATCTCCTCTTGCCCGCATTATATCAAAAGTGCCCAACCGCAGCCATGATTGGGCGAATCGGAGCACTATAGCTCCAGGCTCGGTTGTCTCTCGCCTAACCTTGGAATGAGGAAGCAAGGTAAGAGACAGCGCTCTGGTTGTGGGTATCTTGAGTGCGTTGAGTGCTTCGGAAACAACAAATTCTCGGAGACTGGATCTAAGCACGGCTTTTCCGTCTGCAAATCGAGAGTATGGGGTTAGGCCGGCCCCCTTGAGCTGTAGCTCATATCGCACATTGGATGCCGGGTTCGTTGCCTCGAACAGCGAAATAGCCCTTCCGTCTCCGAGTTGTCCTGCCCACTGGCCAAACTGAAAGCCGCCGTAGCATTGCGCCCAAGGGTATCCGCCTTCCAGCTTTGTCTCATCCCATCCGTACAACTTGTTACCAGCTACTAGCTGTCGAAAGTCTTCGGTTTTCTCCTCGCCTTCTTTGATTCCAATGTCCCGCAGCGCAGCTGGGCTTACAGCTAGCAGTTCGGGGTCTTCCTGTTGGCTCGGCCGTACCCAAGTAAAGAGAGCATCGCGCACTTGCCGGGGTCCGATTTTGTCTCGAGGAGTCTTATGCGAGTCTGCTGGAGTTGGAAAGGCTTGATCCGCAGGCAGTGATGCCGTAAAGTTCCATGATTTAGGCAAATCGTCCAGCGAAACGCCCTCGAACGGCTTTCCTGAAGAGGCCATGGTTCGCGTGCTTCCGCTATGCCGGATGAAATATCGAGCTGATGGAGCGCCGAGGATCCTCAGCGACAGGTTCCCTCTTATGAAACGGCTCGCATGGAGTTGTCTCTGCAGCATGGGCGATGATTGAGTGTTCCGCGACTTTGGCCGGCTTAAGGCGATTACAATCGGATAATGCGCGGAAACAGTTGCGAGCTGCTCCGTGACATCACCGAACTGTCTGCATTTCGCCCCACCATCCAATGACAACGGAATAATGATGCCGCGGATCGGACCTCCGACTTAACCGTGTGGGAGGCAAAAGGTCCCCGTATAAGATGATGCAAGTGCCAATAATAATTACTTCATAAATAATAAAATATTCCCAGTTGATTCTTTTATAACACATGTATACCTATAATGAGTAAGAAAAACGGCTAGGTGACTAAGTCCAGAACTTGTGGGCAACTCTGCCGCGGTGATAAATCAGCACCTAGATTCAGCTTCATCCTCGTCCCGGCTAATACCCCAATAGCATCAAGCTAATGATATGGCGTGACGCACTTCAGCTTCCACCTCATCGTATCTATCTATGATGATGATATCTATCTTATTAATGCGTAGAATAGTAGACTATGGTCTGGCCTACTTATGCCCTGTAATCTTGACGTGACCCCCAACAAAACACCATCTCGTGCCTCACAAGATGAGATGCAGCCCACTAAAGCAAGCAATAGTTCACATAACCTGTAGCTGCATCCATGCCACATCATAAGCGAAATAGGCGACAAGCAAATCACTCCGCGCCCGACTTTTCTCGTAACAGCCTCAGCTGGCTAGCACCATCATCCAAACCACCATTCACTAATTCATTCCTTATTCCCATCAAGTAGCCGCAAACTGCATTTATCATCATCAGTGGGGTAATTGCACGCCATGCGCCAAAGCGTCTTGAGCCTTGCACCTCCACTTATAAGTAGGGCCAGCTGCTCATGGTCTCGTATCAACGCCCGTTCAACCCCCTCTCTTTGTTCATTCAAATCTCGACAACAAACTGTGTATCTCAGTCATAGACTCTTCAACTCTACAGCCGCCAAGATGTCGTTCCCACCAACTCTCAAGCTCAATGACGGCAATGAGATTCCGCAGGTATGACCTATGAACCCCCCCTCACTAACATTGGTTCCTGAGCTTCGTTCGGTGTTAAGTTGAGCCGACACTGACCGGGTTTCCAGCTCGGATATGGCCTTGGAACTGCCCGATTCAAGCGCAATGGAGGACCTCTAGACGCCGAGCTCATCGAGCTCACTAGGAAAGCCATCAACATCGGCTACCTCCACCTTGATGGTGCCGAAGGTATGCCGAGGATGTGAATGTAATGAGACTCAGCACAACGATTCTAACCACAGCCTTTACCTTTAGTATACGGAAACGAGGAGGAGCTCGGCGCTGCCATCAAGGCCTCAGGCGTTCCCCGAGAGAAGCTCTTCGTCACAACCAAAATCAGTGCCCTCGAGAAAAAGGACACCGAAAAGGCTTTCGCCCTCTCACTGAAGAAGCTTGGCCTGGACTACGTCGATCTGTATCTGATCCACGGCCCTTACTTTGCCGATACCGACGAGGACCTGCAGGAGAAATGGGCTGACCTGGAAGCCATTCAGGCTTCCGGCCGGGCAAAGTCCATTGGCGTCTCCAACTTCCTCCAGGAGCATCTGGAGGCTCTCCTCAAGACGGCCAAGGTGGTGCCCGCGATCAACCAGATCGAGTACCACCCTTACCTCCAGCACGGCGATCTCGTTGCGTTCCACAAGAAGCACAACATCGCCATTGCTTCCTACGGCCCCTTGGTGCCAATCACCACCGTCAAGGGCGGCCCAGTGGTCCCCGTCTACAACAAGCTAGCGGAGAAGTATGGCGTTACTGATTCTGACATCGGCCTCCGATGGGTTCTCGATCAGGGAATTGTCACACTTACAACCAGCTCCAAGGAGTCGCGGTTGACTGGATATCTCGAGAGGTTGCCCACGTTTAAGCTGACGGACGAGGAGGTGGCGGAGATTTCGACAGAGGGAAACAAGAACCACTATCGGTCATTTTGGAGAAACAAGTTTGCCGAGGACGATAGAAGGTAGACGATGGTGTCCATTTCAAGTAAATACTATTCCTTTTAGACATAGTAAGGTTATAGATTGGTGGGCGTAAACACTAGCAATCTCTTGTAAGCTGACGGAATGTGTTGGCGGAACTACTATGTTATGCATATACCAAGAAAAGTAATAGATTGCTCAAATATCAAACCTGTATGCTAAAGGAAATGCGTATCAATCTTTGAACCAAAATATCCCAAACGCTGCTCCCAAATCAAGTACCATAAATGAAAGTAAAAGAAACAAAAAATGTAAAGTCTATATCCTGACCCTAGCTCCAATACCTCGCCCTTCGTAATGAACGGTCTCTATCCAATTCCCTATCCTCAATGTTGCCTCTGCCTTGGCATCCAGCTTCAATGAGCCGTCCATTGCGTCAATCAGTTTGTCATAGCCGATGCTATCGGCCGACCAGGTGACAGGGAGTCGCGGAGTCTCCGTCACCCCTGGAGGCGCGTCGAACGGCTCATCGTAGAGGATGTGGCCGACAGGTTCTGTATGATTGTAATATGCTGTAGCGTTTATCTTCTCAATGTGTATAACGTTTTGCTTTAACGGGGATGCGAGACTGAAAGAGGCGGTGGAGGAGAAAATGTGGAAGATGGCATCTCTCACAAAGTTTTTGCCTTGATGCTTGCCACTCTTGTCGCCAGGAAGCTTGATCCGGGGCGTTGGCAGTGAGATGTTGAACTTGGAGAGAGCATCACCAATGATAGGCATCCCGGGGATGCTACCTTTGTGAGTTTTGAATGTAAGTGTCGTGTTCTTGCCTGAAAGATAGTCGGAAAGGAGTTGTGCAGCAGCCTTGTGGCTCTTCTCTCCACCCAGAGATACGGGATCCCAAGTGGCCAAGACGACCAAGTTTGAGTTATTGCCCAGCTGTACGTCTAGATGATTGACGATGACTTCTCCGATTATAAGCCCCTCGTGGTACACGTGGACGTTTGCAGAAGGAATGGAGGCTGTATAAGGCGTGGGGTTCGTTATGTTGACCGACGCTTGCATGTGAACAGCATGCTTCGTTGTATTCAGAATGACCAAATTGGAGACGCGTGGTTCAATTTTCGTAAGCGATTTACCAGGAAGCTCTGTTCCAGTTTGTTAGCAGAGCCGTCCTTGGGTGCCTTGTGAGGTAACCATAATCGTACTTTCATCCACTTAAAAAGCCACGTTATGCTACCAACACAAGCGAGCCGCGCAAGAAAATCACCAAGGCGAAGACAGACGTTTTACTGGAATCTTGCCCTTTGCGGGTACATCTCTGAGAACGAGGTCTCCAAGCACAGTTGAGACCTTGATGTCGACGCGAGCCTCAACATCAAGCACGATGTCCTTGCCGCCGAGCAGGAGCTCGCCCATGACGTCGCTGAAGACGTCGCCATCGGTAATGTCGAGGGGCACATTGGCGATTCTAGAGGTGATTCGGAGCAGCGATTTCTCATCCTCGGGGTCGATAGTCTTGCTCGAGTTGGCCTTTTGCCATTGATCCACGTTCAGTTCGCCAAATTTCTCGCCTTTGTAAAAAAGGTCGCCACTGGCTCGGAGATTGTTGACGCCAATATCCACGTTCAATTCAGAAGGAAGCTCGGCAAGAATATCAACCGTTCCAGACACACGAGCTTTCGAGTCCGGATCATTGGGATCAGCAAATGGGCTGGGAAGCTTGAAGTCGACATCCGTGAGCGAGAGGTTTCGAATGGCATCGTTAAATGACTGTCCCGGAAAGCTAATTGGGACAGTGACACTGCTGAGGAAGGATCGAATCCACTCTGGGATATCAGACTTGTCTGAATCCTGTCCTCGGACGAAAATCTGAGCGTCTTCACCGTGCATATAGCGCTTAAAGAAGTTATCCAGCGGCGACATGTTGGTCAGAGGACAGGCTCGAGTAAGAGTATCGGGAATGTCATTGATGAGACCAATGGCATCAACAGTAACATTAGCATGCGGCTCCACATCAATTGGCTCAGTAATAGCGGTAGCCACCATAATATGGGGCTCAGACGAGTCACAGTTGGGGACGAGGAGATCAAATGCAAGTTGCGGAATAGTGAGGCCGATTGGGTAGTCGTTGTATGCGACGATGGAAGCATTCGCACCAACGGCCATCCGTCCACCATCACCGGTAGGAACATCATGGATGTTGAGGCGGTCAATCTTGTACTCGGGAATAGAAGGAATTTGCTTAGCTATAATGGAATTAGCAAACAGTGCATCAAATAACTATACGCCAATGACTTTTTCATGATATTGTTTTTTCTCCAAAGTACAGTAAGGCAAAGGAGCGGTAGAGAGATTGACCTTCAAAGACCATCGACTCGACTATATCGTGAGTTCCAAGAGGCAGAATGCCAGTTTTGAGGCTCAGTGCTGCTGATCCCGTCACCTTGACTTGCTCGAGTTTGCCATCCAACCAATCATTGGCAATCCGGCGCAAGCTTTCGGCGTCTCCAGGGCTGAGATCAGCAACAAAATCCAGCACGGTAGTCTGCCCATCAACCAGATTGATGCTCAATGGAGGCACAACGGCAGATCCCAAGAGGAGGTTGTCGTAGGTTGGTAGATGCACGCGAACCTTTGTCTCTTCTGTATCGAGCGTCCTGACAATGCTGGTAGCCAGCCTGCCGAGGCGCCTTGCGGTATCGTCTTTAACTCGTGAGCCATCTAACTTGAAACTGGCTTGGATTCGGGCGCGAACTCCATCTGGAGTGAGAGATTCAAGAGACAAGCCCGTTGGCTCGAGGACGGCAGCATTCTCAGCGTACGACTTGACGGCTGGAGGGACAAGGAAGCCAAGGACCATGACCACCACGGTAAGGGCGGCCAGGATTAGTATGGCAATAATGGAGGGCCATCGCCAACGGCTTTCTGACTTTGACGCAGACCTGTTTAGGCTATCGCTTTCATCCTCTTCGCTCTCTTGATGGTCAGCATCGGAAAGCAACGGCGAAGATTCAGTTGCAGTCGCAGGCCTGTGTTCAGTTTCCGACGAGAGTAAGGGAGACGTCTCGGATGCCTCCGGGGCATCATTGTCTAGTGTCGTGCCATCGGCGGCGGTGCGGGACGACAACGGTTTCTTGAAGCTTATTGCTACCCGAAAATCAGGCATGAAATTAGGCATGGCGAGCCCAGGTGTTGGTCTTGGGTCAGACCAAGCAGACCACTGGATGATGCGTCCCCTGGCGAGGCGTCACCTCTCACTGGAGGCTGTCTGCAGAGCTCTGCAGCGTCAAGGGTGGGCGGCCCCAGGCGGATAATTGCTGTAAGTGGAGGTTTGGAGAAGAGTGCAGGGATAACCACTGCTACTGTAAGATGAGCTCCGATGCGTTAAGACGAGACGATGACCAAGAGTTGGTAGAGATATTGGGCAGCTGGTGTTGTCGTCACGATTGAGCGATAGGAGTGGGCACAAGGTACATGCGGATTAGAACGGAGACGACGCACGTGGATGGCTGATCTCATTGGGTGGCGACCGCCGGAGCTGCTTAGTCACGCTTCTTCAACCCTCCTTGGCGGTGTCTCACCCAACAAAAGCTGCTCGAAGAGGTGCGCTGTACTAAGGCTAGCGCAGGGGCTAGCGCTCTGTAAAGGCACGGAACAGCGCCATCAGGTACCTGTCAATCGCTTTGTGGAGTGTGGTCACGCTCCTAATGCTTCCGCTGGTGGTGCTAAACCTAGCAAGGGCTAGCTGAAGAGAGCCGTGCAACTTGCTATTCCTTCTGCTTCGTTCATTGATACACGAGTGTGTAAGAGGCAAAGTAGAATTGCGAGACAGGGCATGTTATTGAGTACAATTACTAAGATGTCGATAGAGGTACACTACTACCTGTTACTACTCTAGTGTTGGCGTAATTTGGGAGTATTACTGGTATTACGGGAGAGCTGTCTGCCTCTTAGTAGAACAACAGTGGGGCTCATGTGTCATCGACTTTTGGTAACAACGGGATGAATCAAGAACTCAAGACTCAAGAACCTCAGATGCTTTCATTTATTTTACCCTTTTGTGGCTTTACTCTTCCAGTTCTCACATCTCCAGAAACCGCCGACGCTATCCGTGCCTTCTCCCGAATATGAGCCGAACCTCCAGGACTATTCACTTTGATCAAGACTAGCTCATGATGAATAGCCTACGCCAAAAGCCTCTCTCCTCACTTTCAAGCTCCAACATGATGCGATTGGAGGAATCATTCTTTGCGAATAAATGCAGGAACTTGGCAATGGGGCATAAAGAGCCTTGGCATTGGCAAGCTCGTCCCCTCTCTCATTGACTTCAGGAACATTTCCGACACCCGACTCCGTGCCAAGAGCATCGTGAGCTTCCTCTTTCGGTAATCTTCGCTAGCGCCAACCCCTGGAACTGAGTCCATAACGACATCTCATGTTCGTGTAAGAGTAGCAATTGCATAACTACCTACTTTTGGGTAACACTATTGCGTGCAAGCATGTAGGCATCCATCATATGTTCGGTCTTTGTCTGTCTTGACTGCCCACAACATCGAGTCCCTGGTTGGAGGGCTTACACGCCAATATTGACCCCAACTTTAGAACTAGCCAATATGCGGAATTGTGTGGGATTAAGGGAAAAACTTATAGTGATCGTACTTGACCCTCTCTCGAAATGGCATTGTCGTCGTCTCTCGCTGTTCGAAAGATGGAGTTTTGGGTCTTCGATAACACGCTCCTATAGGTACCATCGTGAGACGTTTAGCTTCCACGGTGGTTCTACTGCTCTGGCCTCGTGGTTAACTAAACTTAAAAATTACTCTACTTTCATGGTTACTCTAGTGGGTCCAATCACTTTAGCAATACCACCATGCTTTGGTACGTGGTAGTCTTGTCCAGGGTGATAGAGAGGGCAACACGTTTCCCGGGAACAGATGAGGAGCCCGTCAGCCTATACCCGAGGCCTCCTGACGAGCACAAGCTAGTACAAGGGCGGAACTTGCAAAATACCCTGGGAAATAGAGCTTCCATATGACCTTCCAGATACTGCTCGGGCAGTATATGATTGAGTGGATAGAGTCAGGACACCAAAATATACTAAACCCACTGCTATGGAGTCGAAGAAGCACTAAATTTCAAGGTGAAGCTCATCGAATGTCATCTACCTTGCAAAGCTACTATTCCTAGTACTCCCATCCCGGAGTACTATTGTTAGCATTAAACTTTAAAGTAAAAGTCATGTCAAGTTGGATAAACTATGTTTCATAGGTGGATTTTCACCTGGTAGTGGCCGGTCACTCCGAACCCATTTCGACAAGACAAGATGCTCGATAGTTTACGTGTGAGTTCCGTACAATGGATTGCTCAGCCTTGTGATATACACCGAACATGGCGTTGCATTGAGATCTGATTTCCAGGATTACTCTAGAATTTAATCCACCACTCACAGCTCGACCCAACCCCGATCTATCCCACATCGTTCGTAAATCTCCTACCTAATTAGGGCTTCGCGATGCATCAGCTGTCTTGGCTCGCGGATCCGCCGAGATCCAACCGACCAATATCATGGTAATTCTCTCGTTTTGACACTCCACGGCCAGGGGCATAGCATAAGCATATTGAATAGTTTATTAACAAAACATCGTTTGGAACGGCGGATTTTTCTCCGAAAACATGACAGGTCTCCTAAACTAGCCATTACTGTCATCCCGAATCATACGCTGTTTCCATCCATGATTGTTGCTATCAAATTAACTATCTGGGTAGGCAGATGTGATCATGGCTAGGGATCCTAGCCTCTATACCCGTGGATGTACGTAAATGATGCCATACCCCTTGTCCTTTTCAACGAACCGTATGGTGAAGCAAAAGTATAAGTAATCTCAGGTCCGTCGATCATTTCCTCGAGACCATCTCCATCCAACGCGGTCTTCCCATCAAAACCCCATCAAAAGAGACAATCACTCCCAAAATGGTTGCTATTCAGTCCATCTTCGCCGCCGTCCTGGCTATCCTGCCTGCGGCCAGCGCCACCCGGAGCTTCTACAACGATGGCCACCTCAACGGCTGGGACTATGTCCGCAAAGAGAACCAGGGAACCGTCTCCGAGGTCTCCAACGTCGTCTTCAAGGGCAACTCTGCTCTCAAGATGACCCAGACCTACACTCCCGGCTACAAGGACCGCTACCACTCCGAGGTCGACCACAACCGCGGCTATGTCCGCGGCGAGGAGCAATTCTACGGCTTTGCCTTCCGTCTCTCTGAGGACTGGCAGTTCCAGCCTCAGTCTTACAACATTGCCCAGTTCATCGCCAACCGCCCCGGCGCCGGCTGCGGTGGCGACGACTGGATGCCCTCCAGCATGTTCTGGATCCAGAACAACCAGCTCTACGGCCGCTACGTCAACGGCCACTACCGCCAGCCCAACTGCGGCCGCAACATCGTCACCCGCCCCAACCTTGCCACAGTCAGTGCTGGAGTGTGGCACCGAATCGTCCTCCAGATCAACTGGAAGTCCGACAACACCGGTTACTTCAAGGTCTGGTTCGACGGTGTCAAGGTCCACGAGGAGTACAACGTTGCCACCACCGTCGATGATGACAGCGTCTTCCAGTTCCGTGTCGGTCTGTATGCTAACAGCTGGCACGACGATGGCCACATGACCGGCAGCCAGAGCTTCCGCCAGGTCTGGTACGATGAGATCTCCGTTGGCACCACCTTTGACGATGTCAACCCTGACCTGCACTAAATCATTCATTGAGATGGAATTCTCGTGAGGCGTCGAACGAATCTTAGCATCGCGGGACTTACATCGCAATGTCTTGCAGAGTGCCTATTATACCCGAGTACATAGCTTTACGTCTCTGCAAATACATGTATATAGTTCATAAAGCAACGATGAGTTGCTGATACATATATTGACAATAAAACTTTTAGTCCTACTTACATTACTTTCTTATATGTGCCCTATTTTCAGAATGATTGATGTGAATTCCAGTTTGTTGACTATATATCTGAATATTTGCGTGCTGCTAGCACCCTAATGAGCTCTGGCACCGCCTGCCTTAAATATTTGCTGCAATGACCATTAGATTGGTGGTACGGAACGCTCTATAAGTATATTGGAGTGTTGGCTAACAAACCACACTATTGATTAATATTTTTTGGTATGATAAAGGCTTGTAAATCTCCCAAGTGCGTGCATATTGATTGCTATCAAAAATCGCTAGGACGTGGATGGAGCTTGATAGTTGCAACCAGCGACCCCACATTTCCGCCTTTCGCCAGCTTCATCGGCTCGATGACTCTTTCAACGGCTCTGCTAAGCTCTTCATGACTCTGCATTACTTTTCATAACATCTGCCCCCACGAGCAACTATAAATCCAACAACAGTGTTGGCCTCAATTAATTGCCTCCATCTCCTCTCATAACTCCAATTGGTAATCTTCCCATTCCGCAATCGCAACTCAGAACACGAAAGCTAAGCAAACTTTGTTCAAAGCTGCTACACAACCACATAAAAAAGAATCATGAAGACAGTAGCGGCGCGAGCATTCCGGGGCGCGGTCAATGGCTTTCAAAGCCGTGCTTACTCACAGGCCGCCAAGCCCCGGCATCTCATGTCCATCAGTGATCTCACGCCCTCGGAATTCTCTTCTCTGGTGCGCAATGCCGCTGCTCGGAAACAGGATGTCAAGTCCGGTCGCGTGCCCCGGTTGAGCGGCGGCCTATCCGGTGAGACAGTGGCCATGATGTTCAGCAAACGAAGCACGAGGACTCGAGTGTCAACCGAGGCGGCGGTGACGATGCTCGGCGGGCATCCCATGTTTCTGGGCAAGGACGACATCCAACTTGGCGTTTGTACTTCCCGATAGACCTTGTCATGAGAACCCATTGCTAAATGCCGTGTACAGGTCAACGAGTCGCTGTATGATACCTCTGTTGTCATCTCATCAATGACCTCCTGCATGGTGGCCCGAGTTGGTCCTCACTCAGATGTTACCGGTTTGGCGGAGCACTCGACTGTGCCTGTTATCAATGCGCTCTCAGACGATTTCCACCCGCTGCAGACTATTGCCGACTTTCTCACCATCTACGAGGCCTTCCCATCTTCTCTGTCAAGTAACAACACCCTCGACCTAAACGGCCTGAAGGTTGCTTGGGTCGGTGACTCCAACAACGTGCTCTTCGACCTTGCCATTGGTTGCGTCAAGACAGGAGTCGACATCGCCGTCGCCTCGCCCCAAGGATACGGCATCCCCGATCACATGAGGCAGCTCATCAACTCGGCCGCCGACGGCGTGCAGTCGCCCGGCAAGCTCTCAGAGACAACCATCCCAGAGGAGGCCATCAAGAATGCCGACATCTTGGTGACTGACACGTGGATCTCCATGGGGCAAGAGGCAGAGAAGCAGAAGAGGCTCAAGGCATTCGCCGGCTACCAGATCACAAACGAACTGGCAAAGCGAGGCGGCGCCAAAGATGGCTGGAAGTTCATGCACTGCTTACCCCGACACCCGGAGGAAGTTGCGGACGAAGTTTTTTACAGCCCCAGGTCTCTTGTCTTCCCCGAAGCAGAGAACCGACTTTGGGCCGCTGTTGGTAAGTTTCCCTCTGCGGTTACTACTACTCGTACATGAATGACATAGAGCTAACTTGTTGTTTCTTTTTACAGCGGCGTTGGAGGGATTTGTTGTAAATAAGGGTGTCCTTGAGTAACAAGCTTAACTTGTGTGATTTGGGAGGAGTTATCAAAATGGTGGATTTGGATGTATGCACGCAACACACAGGCAGTAAAATTGAATTCATAACATTTGCTAAACCAACGATCCTTTCCCCACCGGACGCCAAGTGTCCAAAGACCCTAGCTACATACAAGCTTGCAAGAATAATCAGAGAAAAAAGTGCTTTTTAACCAGGAGGAAGCTGGCTGGCATCAACAACCTCTTCGGCATCCTTGTGGAGAGGCTCTTCGGTGTGCTCATACAGGGGTGATCTGGGCAGGGCCATCAGACCGGTACGGGCAGACTCGAGGATTCCAAAGGGAGCAACAAGCTTCAAAAATGAATCGATTCTCGACTGCTTAGCAGAACTGTTATAACGTAGTCAGCACAAGAGCACAATACCAACAGGTGTTCCGGGGATAAACGCAGGACTTACACCTCAACAATGCAGCTCGTAGTACTAATATCCAACACCTTGCCTCCAAACTGGTGGGTGAAGTAGGTGATGGTCTTCAAGTGCTCGTGCTTGTGTCGGAGGGCCTCACTGGCAGCCAGCTTGCTAGGGTGGAAGTCCTTGGCCGATTCCTCAAGTGTTCGCTCAAACTCGCTGCCCTCTACCTCGCCGTTGCTCATCTCGCGGTGGTGGGCCAGCAGTTCCTCAAAGAACTCGGGTCCAAGAATGTTGACCTTGGCGAGGAGCAGCTCACGCTGGACCAGAGCAGCATTGCTGTAGTCCAAGACAGCCCAGACAGGCACCAGATCCTCCAATTGGCGTCTGGCCTGCTCGACAACGCCGTCCTGACCAGTCAGGACAATGGTCATGCGGGACAGATTTTCCACCTCGGTGTTGCACACGACCAGCGAGTCAATATTGAAGCCTCGAGCGGCGAGAATACCCGAAAGACGAGACAGCACACCTGGCTCGTTCTGGACCAGACAGTTGAGGATGTGGCGCTTCGGGGGCGCCATGGACGGCGTGGGCATCTCATACAGGATGTTGGAGACGGCGGCCTGGGCTGACCATGCCGGAGGAGAGTCAGTGGTGGGCAGAGGAGCCGAGCGGCGTCGCAGAGCCTTGTAGGCGATGGCAGAGGTCGAGCTGCTGGACGAGCTGTGTCGCACCGTCGTCCTGCTCGCAGCGGCGGCGAGGCGCAAAGAGGCGCCCAACGGCCGAAGCGAAGCCATGCTGCAGCGATTTCTGGGCGGTCACTGCAGGACAGCAAGTTCAGGCGATGGAGTTGATGGTGGATTGGCCTGTGGTGTTGAGTCAATGAAGAGGAAAAGGAAGAGGAAGGGAAAGTTCGAAAAGTTAGTGAGTTGGAGGCGGGCTCCGATAAACCGGAGGTTGACTGACGCAGCGGCTTAGCACGGATCAGGGTCGCTGCTACATTAATACAGGCACTTATACTTTGCACGTGTAATCGGTCCATGGACGCTACGACAATTCCCGTTGATGACTACAGGTAGTCAACTTGCATATGCATTAGTGGTTTCGGCCACCGAAATTCTGCGACGGCTGGGATTACTATCCATGGATGGCAATTCGCGGCAATGTTACCAATTGCTGGAAGCAGAGGCTGCCCCGCGTATTCTCTTCGTTCCCCGCGATCTGGCAGTAAAATCCCATCGCAACGTTCATGGAAGCACCAGACACTTTTATCACGATTTATTTATCTGGTGATCGTGATAGGTGATTTTCTCGACTATTCAATTGAGCCTTTTATGACCCCATTGGCTTTCTGGGGATTCTTGATTTCGCAGTTATTAGTCGAGGTTGGGATGGCCCCCATTGAAGAGCCCAACGCCCTGCAGCAGCCTCACGTAAGAGTGCCTGGGTGACTACATGTACATTTGCCGCTCAAATCCGTCGCTCGATTTCACTTTATGCCATACTGTAGCATGCTTCGACTTTCGGGTTCTCCAGTGACACGTGAATGGCTGCTGGATGTATTCACCAATGACTCTTACCACAGATTCCAGTACAAACAACAGAGTCTTTGTTCTGTGGTGGAGCACCACTTCAAGGACCCTTGAACCTGTGAAGCTCCGACACCGCAGACTTTACAACCAATTCACAGATCGCTTTTCCCCAGTTCAACTTTAACTCAAGTTGCATTACATAAGTCGCCCTTCAAGGTCGCGAGTACATTTTTCCGATGCGGTTTTACGAGTCCCATCGCCCACAAGGCTAACCACGCCTGGTCGTTCTACATCCAACCCAAAGTAACCAAGTACGGCATACGGAGTGCCTTACCTGATTAAAATTAAAATTGCTGCTGATCCACGCACGTCGCGAGCTCTCGCGCCTTGCAGCCTTGCATCGCCCATCTGATTTTTTTCTTAACCGCATACGACACAACCCCGGCCGTACTGCAGCTTCCCGCAGCCTCTCAACCTAGCGGCCGAATCATAACCGCCATTGATTTGCAAACGACTTTCTTTGTGCGCGACACGATGGAGGACTCCGAGCGACGACCCAAACGTTCTCGTTTTGACCAGACGGAGCCTGAGCCCAGGCGAGCATCGAGATTTGACAGGCGCTCTCGATCTCCACCCACGCGCCGCCACGAAGGGAGAGATCGCAGTCCCCTTTCCAAGGAGGATGATTCCGAGACAAAGAAGCCCCCGGTAGACGCCGCCGCGGCTGCTGGTATGTCCTGAGACCTCAATCTATTGAGGCGCAAATTCTCGTGACTTTGCGACAGCATCCAGCTAATCTTGCAAATAGCCGCCGCTGCTGCCAAGATCAACGCCCAGTTGCAAGCACGAAAGGCTCCTCAGCATGTCGACGTCCCGCCGATCAAGTCTGCTAGCGGAGAGTCTGCAGCAGCAGGCGAACATGAGATGAAGCCTGAGATGTATGTTGCCGATGGCGACTACATCCAAGACATCGAGGTCAACGACTTGCGAAACCGATACCTGCTGACCAAGGGCTCTACCCAAGAAATGGTAACCAATCCTCAAATCACTGTTGCACTTCTTACGCCGTTACTTCTATCAGCTTGATGGCCACGGCACCACGATCGTGGGCATTAAAGCCACAAAGTTGACGGCTTGCAACGCCCTCTCCCTTTTCGCTCTCGCTAACAAGATGTCGTACTAGATCCGAAATGATACTGGCGCCGGTATGGATTCATCCTTGACTAAATTAAAATGTAGAATGGCAGTGTTGACTTGTATTTGCCAGACGTTACGACTCGTGGCAGCTACTATCCCAACAAGAGCATGGCGACCGCAGCGGTAAGATAACATGCCGACTATGCAACTTCACCCAAAACTCCTTGCTGACTGCAGACTTGCCTTGATGTCGAGAATAGAACCCCCCTCTATATCTTCATATTACGAGTACATCCAAGGAAGGGCTTGAAGCTGCCGTAGCGAAAATCAATGATCTCATCAAGCAAGAGCTCCCTCAACTGGTTGATGAGCGGCGATTTCGGCGTCGAGACCAGGAGCAGCAGCCCCAAGTTGAACGAGATGAATATGGACGAGTATGAGATGCCCCAAAATCATTGATGAACCCCCTTTCACATCTAACACTGTCATATAGAGAAAATGGCCCGAGGAGAAGATTCCCATCGACCTTGAGCCTGTTCATGGCTTCAACCTTCGTGCTCAAGTAGTTGGTCACGGCGGTGCCTATGTGAAACACATCCAGCAAGAAACCGGATGCCGTGTTCAAATCAAAGGCCGAGGCTCGGGTTACCTTGAAGCGTCTACTAACCATGAAAGCGACGAAGCCATGTTCCTTCATGTCACGTATGTATCCAGAACGGAACCACCTCTCTGCTTTGTCTGCCTTATTGACTTGATAACCACAGCGGACCGGACCCAAATATGGTTACCAAGGCCAAAGAACTCTGCGAAGACTTGATTGCCAATGTCAAGGAACAGTATGAAGAGTTCAGGGCCCGGCCACCTCGCTACAACAATGACCGTGGCGGATATGGTGATCACCATCACCGGGGATCCCACGACAGGTCGCATGGTGGCTCCCACAACAACTCATACTCTTCGTACAACAGATATAATTCAGATAGCGGCGCAACCAACAGCCCTGCTCCGGCAGCCACCGCCACTCCAAATGCAGCCGACTATGCCGCACAATATGCTCAATATTACAACGGCGCCGATCCCTACGCTGCCTGGGGAGGATATGCTAAGTAATTCAGCCCTCTGTGAAGCGAGTCCTCGCAAAATGGCTAACACTTGACAGCTATGTCGCCTTGTATCAACAGTACTATGGAGGTCAGACTCAAGCACCCGGTCAGAGCTCACATGCTGCAGGAGCCCCAGGTCAATCCGCTTCTCCGCCGCCTCCCCCTCCCCCTACCGAAGCGGCTCCTCCTCCCCCTCCTCCCCCAAGCTCTGCACCACCCCCTCCACCACCATCCGGGCCTCCTCCTCCTGGCGGAAGCTTCAGCGCTGTAAGTAAATTCATATACTGTCTCACCCCAACCCCCTATACCCGTCACTGGTTACTTACCAACCCAATCTAGGTCCCACCCCCTCCTGGGCTTTAAGGAAATACGTCTCCATGACTGACATAAGAGCTCGCTACTCGTTTTGTTATGCTGACTTTGTACTATGCATGGTTGACAACAGGGGGCTACAGATCTCGTACACGAATGGCTTGGGGGAAGCGCAGAACTGCTGATTCAAACGCACCGAACAAATTTCTTAGGTTTGGTAACAAGGATTTAACTGACAAGTCCAGAAATTTGAATTTAGACATAATCCAGTGGTAGGGAGATGGTCTGAACGAGACCATTATCTTTCGTTGTTGATAACTGTTGTGCAAACAGGAAAAGTGTTTGGTCTTGTGTGAGAAGTCTTGACTGCTGACAAGCACAGGCTGTAGACATCAACCAGGACCAGAGTAAATGGCAGTGGTTTTTTTTCAAAGTATGTTTGACGTGACGGTCGAAGTAGTGACTTGCATTGTATGAAGCTAAGCTCAAAACCATAGCTTATAGCAGATTATACGCATTTAATCTTTGTAGTCGGTATCTTAAAAGTGGCGTGTACAATGAGGGACATCCGTAGTATGATTTATCTCTGGGACCTTCTATTTTGTTTCCCACTCCCTCCCCGTGAGCCAAGATGCTAGCCCTCGTATCGAGCGCACCCTGACAACGGCATATTCTTTGAAAAGATCTTGGAGAGCCTGCGGTGGACAGTCCTCCAGGCTGGTTACTTGAGTAGACGTCCCATGAACATCGAGTAACACAGGATTCCATCCTGCATCGGTTGAACCGACGACATCCTTGGCGTATTCATCGCCGACGTAAACTTTCTGCCAACTCTGCAAGTCGGCTTCGGCAGGAGCCTTGCCGTGTCGAGCGGCGATGATACGGGACAGCATGAGCTCGGCAGCGTTGAAGATCCGCGTGTCTGGCTTTTCTACACCAACATCATAAGACATACAATGGAAGTCAATGTCATATCGGTCCTCGTGGTTGGCATCCATTTCGTCTTCTGAGCCGTACCGCGCCGGACTAACGTTAAGTCCAAAGGATGAAAGAATGCTTGGAACTCGGTCATCGGAATTGGTGACTACACCAATGACAACCTTGTCAAAGCCCTGCAGCGATTTCTCATGTCGTAATGCCCTTAACGCAGGGACAAGATCGCGCTGAGCATCGTAACCTTCACTTGAAGAAAATCTATGCATCAGCTTCGGAACCAGAGTAGGGGGAAGTGCCTGATCGCTGCGAATAAGCGGCGTAAAAGTCTTGTGAATAACCTGAACAAATGTTAGAATAGCTGTTTCAGAGAATGATATGGGGTTCGCTTGCATTTGTCCACCACTTTGTGGCTCCTAGTCCGGTTGCTTTGCCGTAATTTGGGTTCTGCTCCCTTTCCTCTTTGATGGCTGCTAGTAACCGAGATTGAAGCTCGTTGTCGCTAAACTCGGTGATGCCGCATTGTCGTGCAACTTCGGCGTATTGCTGGGCGACGGCGCCTTTGGGGCTGAATAATGTGCCAAAGGCGTCAAAGCAGAGCAGTAAATTTGGCTTTGCCATGTTGATAAATGGCCTTGATGATGCTGAGGGTATCATAGGCGCGATCTCGGCCCAATTGGCGAACTACACGAGAATGAAGAGGGACGACCGTCTCCTTCTTTTGCTGAGCGAGATACAATGTCCTTGTAATGAGTTAATTTCACATAACCAATTTCATAATCTCAATGAGAACGCATAAATACTAATTGAATGGGGAGAGATAGGAGCAGAGAGGAAATCTCGCATGACCGGCTATCGGAGGCTGGAGACGGGCGATCTTCAATTGAGGGACGTACAGGCACTAATAACAATTTCAGGAACCTATTTCTGCTTCCCAGGCCTCTCTAGAACAATAATTTGCAGGACATATCGGGCTATACATGAATTACATATACACAAAATAGTTATGCCTATTGCTTTACGAGCGTCTACGAGATACAATGGTAAATTCAGACACAAGACTGTCTGAATACATCTCTTGGTTTGACCAAGGGCCCGAAAGAGACGCCCAGAGCGTACGGGGCACCCCGCTATAAGTTACGGACGCTAGAGTGCTAAGAATAGAGAGTTGGTGACTTATCGATAAGGAGCTCAGCGCCAGCTGCGTAAAGTGTCCCGCATCCGTGGTCGCCTGTCTGATTCTGACGTCCCGAACATTCATAAACCGACAAGTGCAAAGCAATCAGGGGAGAAATGAGCCATCAAGCGTATCCTTCTCACGATCCTATAAAGGAGCCGCACTCGGTCTCTGTCAAAGTGCTCAGGTACGCATCCAACGCTTGTCAATTGAGTGGATCGCTCCTCACCTAGACAATTGCCAGGCTCTCTCAGCCATCGCTCGTAACGCAGTATCCGATAGATCCCCCATTCTCTCCTCCCAACACCAAGTCGCAGCCGGCGCCCGCCTCACTCGCATACTCTGGCTCTAATACGAACCCAGACCCGTTCCTACTCAGCCCGATTCTCAACCTGCCGGTATCGTTCGGCTCGGCCTACGTGGGCGAAACGTTTAGCTGTACCCTTTGCGCCAACAATGATCTCCCCCCTGATGCGGCGAAGCGCATACGTGATGTTCGCATCGAGGCTGAGATGAAGACCCCTGGCCTCGGAGGCACCCAGAAGCTTGAACTCGGGCCTGCGAACATACACGGTGCGGCGCCCGCAGGAGGGGTCGATCTTGAGCCGGGGGGAACGCTACAGAAGATTGTTGGCTTTGATTTAAAGGAGGAAGGCAATCATGTGTTGGCCGTGACTGTGAGCTACTCCGAGGCTACGGAGACGAGTGGACGGACACGGACGTTCAGGAAGCTATATCAATTTATATGCAAGGCGTCCTTGATCGTGAGGACCAAGGTCAGCAGCCTCAATTCGGATACAAGCAACATCAAGAAATGGATCCTCGAGGCGCAGCTAGAAAACTGCAGCGAAGACGTGATACAGCTTGAAAAAGTGGTGCTGGATACGGAGGAGGGCCTGGGCTATCACGACTGCAACTGGAGCTCGGACGGGGACAAGAAGCCGGTGTTGCACCCGGGCGAGATTGAGCAGGTTTGCTTCCTGGTGCAGGAGAAGGGTGCAGACAATGGCCCACGGCTGACGGCGGACGGAAGAATGATCTTTGGTGTATTGGGCATTGGGTGGAGAGGAGAGATGGGATGCCGAGGTTTTTTGTCAACAGGCAAGCTTGGTGCTCGGGTTGCCGTTCGATGAGAGACGAGGGAAATTGGAAAACCTGTTCGTTGACACAGAAGCAAATCAGGCCAAGGACTATTACAGAGCGTTTGTCTAAACGTTTCGATTTACGGACCAGACCAGCGTCACCTCGGCTACCGATCATGAGTTGATAGCGTAGCTGAGCGAAGTGCATGGCGTTCCATAGACATGTACTGGAACAAGGGGGTGGAGAGGCATCACGATACACGATTTACGATTCACGAAGGAGGGGCCAAGCCACGGCCAAGTACGGAGTACAGGGGGGGCAATGAGAGCCCGATGGCCCGGTCTGACGGCCGTCTGCCGTGCTAGGATACGAGGACACCGGATCACAGAAAGTCAAGAGCCGATGGCTACGGAGCACAACATACGGGTGTGCGTTTCCGCTCTGTTTTTCGCACATGTACGACTGTAATTGATAGGGACTTTATGAGTGTTACCTGGCAGGATTCTGTGCTACAAAGACTGGGCGTCTTATCCTATGAAAACAGAGGAGAGAAAGTTACCTGTTATCTATCTGGGTTGTGTACGTTTGGCGATATAGGACATGGCCGGAGATATTCACAGCAGTATATCTAGAGCATCTTTTAATAAATGTTACTGTTATAGAGGTTATTTTAAGAGTCAATTGGCCGCGATTGCACGTATGCAGCTTGATATCCGTCAAGCAGGGTCTGTTATTACTCACGTTTCCCATGCCGCTCCAAACCCAACGCTAGCAGCTAACCTAAAACACCTATTCATGATTTCAGGGATACGCCCGCCAGTGTTACAGTACTCACTCCCAAGCATTACGAGCCCATCTATTCCAAGCATTACGAGCCCATCTATTAATAGGCAAAGACGTCGTGTATGCAAGGCCATGTGGCCCGATGCTGACGACGCATATCATACGAGTTCTTACAAGTTGAGAAATGGCCACTCAAAATGCAAACCGATTTTCCTTGCCTGAGACTCCGTATGTACGAAGTACGAGTGGCAGTATCACATCTCAGTCCTTTCTCTCCCCCCTTGCAACATTTAAGGGGTGAAATAGTGCCTTACAAGAAGAGGCTAGTAGCACGATAGGTAGGTAGTAATGGATATGGAGTTCGGAGTATTTTCTTTTGTTGCTGGGTATGAATTTATTACAGCTGAATGGAAGACGATGGATGAGCATGGGGTAGCTGATCAAATAGTAATTTGAAGGGTTTGCTGAAGCCCAATGGGGATTATACGTCAATCTAGAGACATACGATATAAGATGAGAACTGGTAAGAAGCAACAAGATAGCCATGAGTGATGATACTCAGTATTACGGAGACTCAGTCGCAAGATTGAATCGGGAGCATAATTCAGATCAGAGTTAATGTGAAGCCGCCAATCGGGTACAAATGCGCCGAGTTGAAGAAGACGATCGACAGAAAAAATGATTAAATGTGATCGGCGTTCGGCCTTCCATAACGAATTGGGCCGGTTGAAGACTTGACGTAGGAGCTACTGAGAGGCGTGGCGTTACATGATTGCTTGGTCCCTTGGCGGCGTTGGTTGGATGAATTGGAGGGGTCTTTTGTAGGATTTGCAAGCGCGAACATGTACATTGTTTCTGGAGTGGCTTATGATCAGTGATACTCGTAGCTGATAGTTTGGTTCACCTGCTGGTCATTAAAGGGGCATGTCGTGATGATATGAGTTCTGGTGGCATCCGCAATGATCCGTGATTGCAGTCACCGTCGATAACATTCCGTGATCCAGGTTGATCACGAAGCAAGGGTTCAATTTGGATTGAGCAGTCCGAGTGGGTGGCTGGCTAAGATCGTGACACATCATATGTGGGGTGTCCTGAAACGGCCTGCAGCTGCTTTCTTCCAGTTGCACCAATTTGTCCAAGTAGGCTGCTGAATCTGCAAAAGGGTGGCCATCCCCTGTATGTACGAAGTATGTACTCGTACTTGCACCATAAAAAAGATTCCTAGATGGGCTGTAACATATCACCAGCGTCGCTGCTCGGTCTGGAGTTGGTCAAGCCTCAGAGGGATAACCAAGGGGGGAAACAAGATTCGAGCGGCGAAGAACGGAAAGACGGTTCAAGACCAAAAGCTAGCTGTATCAAGCCATTTAGCCAGCTTCGAGGAGAAAGGGGTCCTCCCCTCATATGTCAACGTGCTCCGTATCCCAACTCCATGGAGACGAATCTTGTCCCGTATACGAAGTCCTCCGCCCATATCCCATATTAGTTCTCCTTAGTGCGAACTCGCGCAGCACTTGCTTCCCAAGGCCCGTGCTTCTGCTTCCCAGCCGGAGCCAAACAACCTTGTCCAGGGGCTAGTTGGAGACCGCTAAAGTTGGGCTTTGGGTTGATTGCTTCCATGTGCGTCGTCCGAGTGCTTGGTGCTGTCGCTCGCGTGCGTGGCTGTACCTGCATCTCAGTGGCGACAGGAGGTCTCTGCTGCATAGATACGGGCATGTAACTGGTAGCATTCAGTCAATCGGAGTACCTTTTATCAGGGTTTCTCCCCTTGCGCTTCGAGATTGTGCGCAAATATCGCCTGCAGGGAGGAGTGCTGCTCAAAGCCACCCACGATGGCTGCAGAGCAGAGCGATTGCGGTGAGAAGAGAGAGCCCATCTTATTATCGATCAATCATAATCCTGTACCGCAGAAGTACGAAATATTACAAGCACCCCCAGGAGTCATCAGCCGCCGCTAGAGGAAGAAGGCCGACGACGAGCCAGTTGACGCGAGGCGCGCCTACCGCCCTAGACGTGCCAGGGGTATCCCTGACGCCTTGGGTTGCTGGATTTGGTGCCTGGTTCCTAGAGTTTGGGAGAGGGATTCCGGCTCTGATTCTGGAAGCTTGCCTGCATCTCTCAAGAGGCACGAGTGAGGCAGCGTATCGAAAGGCGCGGGAAGAGATGATTGTGCTGTCCCAAGAACTCGTATTTGTAGATGATGCACGTTCCATAACCTGTTGATCGTCTCTGCCGCTTGATTGAACGTGGTTGCCATGCCTCTTGTTCTGAGAGGAGGCGGAGTTGTGCTAGTCTACGGAGTGTCCACAGCAGCTTACTCCGTACTTGTACATGCGCATACATGAGGCATGCAAGTCATGGAGCATCGATTATGGAGCTCGAGATTGGCTCTCGGATCACCCTTTCAAGTCTGGGGGGACTGTAGTAGGATTGCTGCTTACCAGTCGACCAGCGCACAACTGCACTGGTAGACACACCTCCCGACAGCCGTCACTTAGTTGACTGGGGACTGCCCAACGACTGGCTGTCCAATTCTGTATTCAACCTGTCTGCAGCACACTGTGGCGATTGCGCTTGGGAATTATTAGCATGCTGTCGATTTTTCGCATATCAACCTTGATACTTGTGCTACGCCAGATACTAACCTAGCAGCATCTCCAATTGGCCTAGCACAAGCTGCCTGGACATCGATAGTATGAGCTTAGGGCCGGCAATGTTTCCGCTGCCTGTCCGGGTGAAGAGAGATCAATGCCGGTCGTTTGTTTCGGGGACGGTTGGAGATGATGGAAGAGGTAAAAATGGCACCTCTGAACCTAACCTCAACTGCACTACAAATTTGTAGCGTGCCTGCCTTGACAGCCTGGAGGTTTTGTTACCGGGCAGGCAGCGGATGCGGTACTTGTCGTAGGAGCAGAAACCTCTAGGTCTTCTTTGTGACTCGTATCTTTGCCCATCCTCTTCTCTAACCCGCATGCATTAGCACACCTCCTCAGTGCCTTACTTGTACCCAAGGAAGGCGTCTTGTAATTGTAGCTGTACCTTTAGGTACCTGTTCACCGAAGGTACACGTAGTCGTTCAACCTCTTGATAATCGGCTCCGAACTGGCGGTCTTGGTTGTCTTCACCTTCGTATAACGCTCTGCAACAGGTATAAGACACCAGGTGGGCATAGATCCTGCAGTCAGTTGGGTTCTCGACTCTCTTGCTGACATCGAATATGACAACATGAACGCTGTTTAACACCCCGATCCTAGACGGATTGATTGCTGTGAGTACGAGAAAACGTCATCGCCTGCCGCCGTCCTGCACCCGATGCAAATGCAAAGACGGCCATGCCGGAGCACTGATGCGACTGACCAACAGGTCCGGAAGACGATGCATGGTGACTGATTTGGATCCCTGGGTCTGTAATCCGTGGACGTTTCCCATCAGCACCAGTACGAATAACGGAGTTGGGTGTACAAGAACCAACATGCAGGTACCTACCTACCCCTACCAGCGAGAGAATCAGCCTCCTCTCGACCAAGTACAGTACCTTCTACTGCCAAACCCGGCAGCACCCAATTATAATGCTTACAAGTGCTAATGTTTGCTTGATCCCTGTGGCTGCTCCATCAATGCTATTTCTGCCGCTGCTTCTGCGAGATGCGTGACCCGTGCGTGGAAGCCCAAACTAGTAGGTGAACGAGGGCAGCGGAACGCGACCTGCAAGCATTCCTTCCATCCGTACTGGTACTTGAATACTTGGGATGCAAGTGTTCGTTCTCTCAAGCCGGGCTGGAGTTTAGTGCCATGAACGCAGCCATCATTCTTTGCAGTGCTATCTTTTGTACTTGTCGCCGATGTAGAGACTACCCAGCGCCTTGGAGAGCCGTCGATTCCCTTGGGTATTAGGTAGGGCGTTGGCTGCTATACGGCTCGACGGGGTGGCTTGCTTCCGCAACTCGCAACGCTACGGCTAGTACCTGGTACCTTACAGGTTTTGCCATTTTAGTACCGTTTGGCTCCAGCGCTCCGTAACTGTACCTGTACCTTAAGCCAGACCCCTGCAAGCCTCGCACCTGTACAGATTACAGGTGCTTGAAGAATCGTTTGTTGCTTGGGATCGAGAAAAGGATGGCAGCCATTTGATGCGGCTAAAATCAGCGATGTCCAGTCACAGCCCTCCGTCGTCTCTGGCATGAAACGGGTGGGATGCGATATTATTTACTGAGAAAAACACAGCCGTAAACGAAGGGAGCTTGAAAGACCTGTTGTTTCTGGCTTGCACGGGGCAGCTGCTGCACTGGACGCAAGGTAGCGGTACCTGCGATTCCCTGGCTGCACCTTTTTTCGCTTGTCGATGGCTGCAACAAGCGCCGGCGCAGATCGGTGCCAAACCGGCTGGCGCCCCCAAACTCCCCCAGGCCAGTCCCTACAAGCCCACTGTAGTGCCTGTATGGACACCCGTCCCTGTACCCGTACCCGTACCTGTACCTCTGCCCCATAGCCATGCCGGGGGGCTTTGCGCGACCCTTTTCCTCCCCTTTCGAGACCACCTTAATCCCCTCGAGTCTTTCGCAGTTCGCATTCCGCAGTCCGCTCTCTGCACTGCGCACCGCTCCAGCAGATCCTTCTGTTGCGCTGCGAATGCATTCGTTCGCCGGGTCGACCAGAGCTGGCAATCCAGTGCTGAGCTGTGGCGTTTGAATCGCTTGCGGGACCAGGAGCATCCTGGAAAACAATCGACGTCGAGGCATCGAAGCTCTGCAGCACCAAAGACCAAAGGGGCTCACGAAACCCCCCCTCCCACGGCGCCTTTTTTCCCCCAGTCCAATTTCACGACAATTCTTCTCCAGGTCGACCTCGCCCTTTTGTCGCCTTTCTTCTCCCTGAATTAAGCCATACGGCACAATCACTAGAAATAGGAGGCAGCGTCCTTGCCTGTGTCTCGGTGCGTACTTGTAGCTGTTTCACAGCTTTGGTGGCGGCAGCGATGCCACCTACCGTCAAACAGGCTCCATGCCCCTGTCCTGCGTGCCCCTACTGACTTTCTTGCAGCATTCAACGTGCCACGCGCCGTTCACCGACTGCACGTTCCTGAGCCGAGACGAAAAGGAAAATAAAAAAATTTGGGTGTTGGCACAGGAGACAGAGACAAGCCAAACCAAAGTGCAAGGCCACTGAGGGGCTGCAACTGCACATTTGTCGAAGCATCAATCGCCGTGTCTGACGGTAAGGGGGTTGAACTATTGACATGACATGGAGGGCTCATCGACTCCCCTGGCGGAATACTTCTGGATCGCCGGCATAGAGGCGGTGATTTACGATGAGTCCTTGCCGCCAGTGACCCATTCCACCGAGACGACTACCATCGTCGAGGATGGAGAGCCCGAGGATGAGGAGGACGCTGCTAGCAATCACACCAAGCCAAGCGCCGCTCGCCACTCTCGCCAGAATTCTGCCAACCGCTTCTCCAAGCTCTCTTTGGACGGCCGAAATTCCGTTCAGACCATCGAGGAGGATGATGGCAACACAAGGAGCAACAGGAGCAGTGCCACTATAAAGGCCAAGCCAGGCATTGGCAATGGCAGCGGCATCCCTAACGGGGATGGCATCAACAATGGCGGTTCGATGGGCGAATTCTTGGGCCTTATGGGAGACTTTGATTTCGACAAGGCACTTCTCAAGTTCGCCGCAGAGAGGGAGAACTTCCTTGAGGATCTCTCCTTCAGTGCTGGCGCGAAAACACAGGCACGAGCGCCCATGGTAAACCCTCGGGCTGAGCGCATTCGTGCCGACGAGGCTGAACCCAGCGGAAGGGTCAGTCCTCTGAGGAGCATTAAGGGTAGCATCCGCCGCAAGATCAGCTTTAGGGATATGAACAGCCTGCGGAAGCAGCCCAGCGTTGCCAGACCCATGTCACAAAGAGCTCGTGAGTGCCTTTCCCTTTCCCTTTCTCCCCTGCCGTGTATAACTTGAAGATCATGCCTAACTAAGACTCTGTCATAGCTTCAATAAGGACCACGAGACGACTTAGTAACTACAACTCGGTGATCCCCCCTCCCGAGCCTTTGAATACCGATCCCGATATGCATCCCCTCAAGAGACGCTTCGAGCCTATGCTCCTGGACCGGTACCCACCCAAGACTGCTACCGACGAGGTCGCTCGACGAGGAAAGTTCCCCGATTATGTGCCCATGTTCGCCTTCCCCAATGATGTTCAGATTGTCTCGTCCGATGATCGGCCGAGGTCTACCTGGCACGGCTTCACAATGACATCCGACGACAATTCCAAGTTGTACGGTATTACACTCATTGTGTGGACAGCACTACCTGCCGATGTGGCCGAGGTGGTGGAGAACAAATGCGAGGACTGGCGACAGAGCCACATGTCCAACGAGGAGCGGGAGCTGGCCGCAAGCCTGGGTGTGCGCCTCGCCAGCGAGCGATCGCACTTGTCGCAGCTCTTGGCTAAACTTGGGACAATTCCCTCAGGCACCCCAGCCCGCGATAGGCTCGAGGATGAGATCGGCGGTGTCGAGGAAAAGATTACCCTCATGACGGACATGCTTAGGCCCCTGAGACACGGTGCGGCCTCCAGAATTGAGGGCCTTACAACTGGCGAGACAGGTCTCTGGGCCCCACGCGCGTATGGTATTCTGGGCAGAGATCCTGCAAACATGGCATTCTGGAAAGAATGGCTCAAGGCGATAGTTGTTCCCATGACCGACGGTGCCGTCCTCAGGATCCCTCCAAGCTCTCCCAAGGTCGGCCGATGGCAACCTTTGGAGCAGTATGTCGTCAATCTGTGTACTGAAGCTTTTAGCCCACTGGGCTCCAAGACTCAAGTCGAGATTGGCGTACGGGAACTGCGCCTCTTCTCCCGCAAAGAAGCGGCAAACGAGATTCCCGGCTCCAGGACCATTGATATCTACGCTCTATTCAGATGTCTCTCCCTTGAGAACATTGTCGCTCTGTTTGAATACGCCATGTCCGAATCTCGCATCATCTTCCTCTCCTCTCACACCAGCATGCTGCACTTGGCCTGCCATGCTCTCGCAAACCTTTTGTACCCTCTAAAATGGGCAAGCATCTTTATTCCTATCCTGCCCGCCAGGTTGATCTCTGCTCTTGATGCTCCTTGCCCATATATTGTTGGCGTGGAACGCCGTTATGAGCGAATTGATCTCCCTGATGATGATTATGTCCTAGTTGATCTTGACAAGGACACTATCGATGCTACGTCGCAGCCTAACCGTTTACCTCGACAGCATCGTAGGAAGCTGATGTCTTTGCTGCAGGTTGCGGCTCCGCACAAGCTTCGATACGGTGTTACCACAGGGCCTCCCCCTTACGCAATGGAGGCTTTCCCGTATGATTCCTTCTCATCGGAAAACGCATCTCTGTTCACAAGCGTTGCTCCGCCGTCGACTCTCGGCAAATGGGTGTCTCAGAATTCGTCTAGCTTCGCGGATCCCGACCCCCCAACTGAGCTATTACCTCCAGTCTTTAACGGATTTTCTGTGTCTATGGTGGACACAGGTAAATCTGATCGACCAGGGACGAGCAAGTCGAATCACACCAGCCCTCAATCCTCCGTATCCCCAGTCTCCATGAAATTCCCTCCCATGCCGTCTACTCCGGTCTCGCGCAGTGATTCGGGCTTCGCCTTGACCGCGACACTTCGGGAGAAGCGATCTGGGCATTTTGGAGAAGACAAGGGCCGACGAAGCTCCTCTTTTGGCGTCGACAAGTACCAGCCCGTCCACCGGCCTAGCCTCCCCTTCCTGAACGGCCATCAGACAAACCTATCCATCTCAACTTTGGATTCTCAGTCGTCTTTTGGAGGAGGTTACGCTCCATCGACGTACGCAGCCTCGACTTTGGCGGCCTCAACTATTATGCCCAACATGCAGATTCAGCCAGTCAGTAACACTGATACGACGGTCTGGGTAGAGGGACACTGCTTCAACTGGAACCCCAAGGACACCGCATCGGTCTGCACGATTTGCGAAGAGAGGTCCGAAGGCGATGGATTCTACAAGTGCGGTGCCTGTAAGACCGTGGCCCACGGTAGATGCCTGGGCTTCGTATCCCTGGTGTGTACCGAGGCTTTCCACGCCGACCGTGTCCGAGCGGCGTTTGTGCGTTGCCTTGCAAGCTTGTTGTACACATACCGCAAATACCTGGGCAAGCCCTCAAAGCAACAGAAGAATGGTGGCCAGTTGTATGCCTTTGACATGGATGGGTTCATCAAGAGTCTCCCTTACGATCAGCAAGAGTATGTTACAATGATGCGGGAGACGCAAGGTATGTTTTTTGCTCTATTCTTTTACGTTGTCACGGCAGCTGCTAATCAAGTTCCACAGCATTCAACGAATTTATCCATGACAGAGAAATCAAGCTTGCCTCTGAGCCTGAAATTCGGCTCTTTGACGAGATCATTATGGCTAAGAAGGCCCGTGGACGCACCGGCCTGCCTTCGAGCTTGTCCCGGCTGTCTACGCTTCGCGGTAACAGCGGTACCAATTCATGGGGGCTCTCGCCGTCCGGCCGTAGTGGCAGCAGCGCATCCAGCAGCGGCAGCAACGGCAAGATTCCCCCTTATCTTAGCGATACTTCAGAGCACATATGGCGCACAGCCTCTGTGCCTCTGCCCAAGGGCAACTTCCCGGGCGAATATCACAGCATCGTGACTCGGATGCCGGCTCGCCTTGACAGATCGCTCATGCGTGAGCCTCGCACCATCCAGGGCGTTCCCCGTGTTGAGCCACGTGGTCCCAAGGGAGTTGCTCGAAAGCAAGTTCCGAACATGCTGGGCGGCACGCCTCTATGAGATCCCCTTTTCTTTCTTGGCTTTTTTTAACAAAGTGAAAAGGAAAGAGTGGACGAACTTTGCATTGAAAAGGAGAGTGAGAGAAAAACGGCGATGTGGATGAGAAGCAAGATAAAAACTTCAAATGTATAATAAAATCACTACGCATCGATGTAATCTATTGTCGAAAGTCACAACATACTCGCGAATGGGGGGAAGAAAGGAGGAAAGAAGGGGTCAAAGAGATTATTTTTTTTCAGCTGTAAAAAAAAAGGGCATGCATGCATGGAATTTTTTCATATTAGGTGAAGGAGAGAGGCATACGATGGCATATAAAAAACCAAGTTTGTGTTGGTTTTTTTCTTTCTTTGAACTGGTTGACCTAAACGGGATGGGAAGCTCGTTTTCTTTTTTTTTAGAACAAGCAATTTTTTTTTCTGGCAAGGGAGCTCTTTGTTAATTGGACTATTTTGATTTGATCTTCTTGACCGTCTTTCACGGATTTGTGTTGTGTTTGCCTGTGCACTCAACTTGCTGACCTCTTGATATTGACATATAGATGGCTCATACACACAAACAGTGAACAGAATTGAGTCCATTACCTAAGAATGGATAAATCGTATAGACAGTAGCAAAGTTGGCTGAACCATAATAGCTAAATAAATACAAAAACAGTCGACCAGAAAGCTATTCACGCCGCATCTGACTAGATAAACAAGCTTGGGGTTCAAACACGAACGATACAGAGTCCTTCTCCCCAAGTCTGAGAACACACAACTCTCCGTTCGAGTCTGGTAACAATCTGGTAAAAGTACGTGGCTGAACAAGCAACAACCTACAACCTGGCGTATTTTGATACACTTCATTTTCCCACTTTGATGACATCCGCCCTGATATCCTCCCAGCCAACATTCTTCAAAATTTGACTCACCTGGTTTTGGTAACTAAGATGGCCTCGAGGAAGGTTACGCACTCTGTAGTTCTCGACACCATCTGCCCCTTGGATTTCCTGCAAGCCAGCGACACCGAATTGAATATTGGAGGTTCGATATAGAAACCCCAGGATATAGTCGTGCTCTGAGTAGACGTTGATCAAGCGACCGCACACAACGCTCTTGAGCGTCAGCCACACTCGACTTTCCGATGGCGCTGGGGTACCCATCAGTATGACTGAGTCGACAATTCCAAATTGTCGGCGCTCTGCCAACACCATGAGGCATGCGTATATGGCTCGGGCCCCAAGACTGTATCCAACCAATGAAACTGGCCTGTCTCCCTGGAACTTTTGTCGCATAATGGCGTCAGCAAGGACAGCACCAGCCTTCTCTGCTCTTACCATTCCAACACTCCAAGAATTGTCCATAATCTTGCTCGATCTTAGCAGCTTAACTGGCCAGGTGGAATCGATGAGGCTTGAGAAGACTGCACATTAACGTCAATATTGAGAGTTAATATTCTGTTAAATCAGCCCAGTTCCACTTACCTGTGCGAGCTTTAATCTCTTTTTGCCCATCCATCCAAGCACTGCTCTTTACCACCTCCTCGAGAGAGTTGCCAAGATTGGTAAGAGCTGCAACTTCCCATCGTGTGACAAAAGACTCCGTAAAGCGGCCAAGACACCGCCAGTTTTTTGTGGCGTCTTCATCTTCGAGAAGAAATCCGCTCAGAGCAATTGTAAGGCAGAGCCTACGATGCTCCGCAGGGATCTCTCGAGCATCGCGATACTCGGAGCCTTCCACACCATGAAGAGGGATGAATGCAAAGTCTTGAATCTCGCGGGCAAAAATCTCCATCATCTTGGCCGTCGGTTTCGAAGCATTTATACCGAAAAGGGCTCCCATCGCAGTTGCGTTTTCTGCCATTGTACCCAAAAGGCTTGCAGCGGCAGAGCAGGTGATGCCAAGGCCCTCATGTGCGGTACCAATACCGACGTCAATAAGGGGGGCAGCAAGCTTTGGAGCAGCAAGCTTTCCCGGATGGCCTCCCAATCCAACTTTCCAACGCCGTGCGCTCTTCGATTCCTCAGACTTTTGGTTGATAGCATCCTCCGGAGAAAGATCAAGGGCCGCCTTGGCTTGATCCGCCTTGGCTTGGTCAAGAGCTGCCTTGGCCAATCCTTGAGCAAGGCGCAGTTCTTCCTCTTGATACACCTTGAATGGGAGATTCAAGGAAGTTGTGAGGCCTAGAAGGAGCTGTCTCGAATTTGCCGTGTACTCTTGCATGGATAACATAATAAAGAAGACGATCTGCAGCAGCGATTTGCGCTTGTTCATATCCAGAGTCCATAATGCATTCGGAATAGGGGGGTGACGAGCAGCCAAATCACGATCCGCATAGTTCGAGGGTGCACGAGGCGGTCCTACAAGATCGTTAGTTTGCAAAATTTCTCTCCACGTATAGTTGGAGAAGGATGGGAAGCTAGGAGAGATTCATCAAACCTGTTGCTAGAGTCTGGGAGCGTATTATTCCCCCACCACGGCCGCCTACACTTCCGCCTCGCCCGCGAGGTGCTCCTCTCAGTCCGCGACCACGGCCACGAGAACTTCCTTGGAAGCATTGCTGATCATTCACAGCAACATTTTTGACCCGTAGCAAAACAATTGATTGCCATTTGTCAAAGAAGCCTAAGGCTTCCTTTTTCAACTCGCGTAGCTGTGGAGTCATAGCCTGCTTTTCTTCTTTTTCGATGATTTCTCGAGCCTTGTCATAAGGATTCGATGAATTGGCGTGTATCAAGCCCATTAGAGAATGGGAATGGGATGTCGACCTATTCTGTTTGTGATGCAACAAGGGGAGCAAAAGCCACTTGTGATGATCGTGGTCGCCTTGGATGGGGGCAACGGGAGGAGAGTCAAAGATGTTGCTAATATCTCTGGCCATTCTCTCTGTAATAGCCTTGACCAAAGTCTCCAAGTCATTTCTCTCAGCTATTGAGATAATACCGGTCAGGTCGACTGCGCGACGTTGGCTATGATTGCCGCCTCCGCGTCCCCGAGCCATGATCAACGTTCTGATTCGCCTGAGCAGGACTTTTCTTTAAGAGAATGAAGTATCGTGCCGTGTCGAAATTCAGTGTCTAATTCTTGAGAGCCCTCTTCTTAGAGAATGATCGGTTGATTCGATCGCCCGTCAACGTTGAGAGACTGGCCTACTGAGGTCTGAAGGCGGGATGCAGATCTCTGGCAGACAAGCTCCTGAGCAATTGAGTAGTGGATATTGAGATTCGGGGTGAATGCCAGTGAGGATGGCTGGACGAGATATCGATTCGTGATGACGGTGGAAATAGCAATCAAAGAGGCCAAATTCTGCGAGAGGGTATGAAGCTGTGATGTGTCCGAAGAAGTAACAGGCATATCAACCCGGTGATAGAGAAGGGGGGTCAATATTGGTGGATGTGCGAGTTGAGAGAAGAAGAGAGGAGAGAAGAAGAATCAGGAGAGGGAAGAAACGAGAAGAAGGAATGGAGATGAAACAAACAGAATCTGAACAGAAGGTGAACCGAAAAGGCCGTGGGAAGGAACGCTGGTGAATTTGGGACTGGCCGGCAGGCACCTGGCGGCCAGTCGTTGCTTCCGAAACGGAGGGCAGGAGCAGATTCATGCATGCAAGTCATTGAGGGAAGGAGCAGAATGGAGAAGAGAGAGAATAGAAGAGAGAGAAGGAGGTAGAAACAAAAAAGAAAGAGGGAAGAAGAGGGAAGGAAGGAAGATGGAAGGAAAGAAAGAAAGATAGAAAAGAGGAACAACTGATAAAACGATTGTCTTCTCAATGCACCGTAATACAGGAGATAAAGGTCGGTCTACAGTAAAAGGAGCTAAGGGCAGCAAATAAACACAGCCGCAGGGAAATATGGGAGGGTAAAATAAAGGGCAAACAAAGGCGAAGTCACTGCATCACGTACGGTTGCGGGATGTAAAAAGACCATGAAACGGCTTCACTTCCCTTTGTACTCTGGACCAACACACTACTATACTTAGTACCTTAGATAATAAACAGCAGCAATACAGATCCAACAGCAATACTATTAATAAAGAAGGACAACAAAAGACAAAACTCACCAAGCTAACAGCAATCCAATCGCGGGCGGAGGACAAAGGCAAAAAGACGAGAAGACCGCACGATAGTGGCAAGGCGAAGCTGCCAGAGCACCGGCTATCCAAGAATCCGCATGGCGTCTGCACCGGCTCCGCGTCCCGTGCTGGCCACTGCATGTTAGGAGCCGTCGCCTTATTCTGCGTGGCTGAGCGATAAGTTACTCCCGTGCGTGTTTCGATGAAGTGCCGAATCTATGAGTGGGAAGAGAAGGGGGGAAAGACTGGATGAAAGAGAAGAGGACAAAGAAGTGAAAGGTATAAGAAAAAGGAGGATAACAAAAGGACCCAGGGTGAGGCCGATAGGGGCATTTTAATCGGCATTTTGAGGCTGAACCGAGGGAGCTGCTGGATCGAGACTCCTAGCAAACAAAATCAATATCTCTTCCATGTCTGTTGAGTATGTATATATCCGCTGCATAGGAATACTGCCGCCCCAACAATACTATGCCGCCAGCCAGGGCATCAAGTTAAGCTTACTCGCGACCACCCGCGTCTAAGAGATGAGAGATGTGTCGCTGGCATATCGTAGCATTGAAATCTTTCTCTCTCTCTCTCGCTGAAAGACATCGACCTGTCAACGCACTAGACGGGCAAGGCAATCAAGCTTTGGTCTGACAACGGGACACATCAAAGGTGGCACAGACACGACAGCTATCCGTCCACAAACATGACGGAAACGAATCTATCTTATCATTACTCTGTTTGTTAACCCGAGTTCTTGGGTACTAATGAAATAAAATATATACTTAATCTACAAAGGTTTGCTCAAAAGGTTAAACCTTACAAGCTGCCACAGGACTTGATCCAACAATGTCTTTAAAGTAGCCCCCCTTCATCGTCCCCCATTCGTATTGCCTAATGCGGTTGTAAATGTATATATGTTACACGGCCCAAGCCACCTCATTCATGAAACCCATATTAATGCGTGTGTTGCACAGAAACCTCCATCGACTTGCGCCTTGGTCTGTGACACTAATTGCGAAGGAGGTGGCTTCATCAATCCCGCCTAGCCGGTACGCTTCGAGTTGCCTCTCAAACTTTGGCTGAATAAGGCGGCCAGACAAGGGTATGCGCCCTCGTGGAATATTCTCTGCGCATAGGCATCAGGAGCACCATGTTCCACCGCAGCTCACAGCGCAGTCAAAGGGCATGGCGTCTGTGGTCCGCAAGTAGTCAACTATGATATGCAATATCATCGCACAAAAGTAGCTACTGCTGGTGTAAGTCTTTGCCTCAACACGGCTAGATCTCTTGCTCAATGAAACTGTGATTGTAATTGGCGTGGCTCATTCGCCTAGCTCATGATACCTTGAGTGGGCGGAAAGCGCAAACGAAGGAATAGAATGACCGCAGGTAGCGCATATTGAATTGTCTGTAGCCTCCCAGGAAATGCCAGTGTCAGAATCAGAATCTTCCAGCACAAGGCTCTCCGGTTCATTTTCCATATTTTGGTCATCCTCGTCAATAACCTCGGAGGTAATTTTCCATGGGGCAAGCACTTCATCTTGCCTCTTAAACATGGTTGCAATGTCCCGTCCCGCTCCCATCTTGTCGCCAGTAGCTCCGGCAACCATGTTTGCGGCACAGATATTAATCAGCTGCAGATTCCACGTTTGACCCTTTTCATTCTGTAGGCGGCGAAGCAATGGTAGAAGCGCTTCTGCCACTAGTTGCTGGGCGATCTCATCGATGTCAGCCTTGAGATCAAACACAAAGCTTGGCAACGGTCCCGACCGAGACACGCGACTAAAGTCCCGAGACTGGGAGGCATCTGATTTTGGCCACGATCGAATCGAGAGGCGAAGCGTCCTTGGTCGAGCAATCCACTTGCGACTGCCTGGGATATCCGAGCCATCATCCAGGACAGAGAGATCTACCCTCATTCTGCGGATGAGAGAACAAGACAGCTTGTGAAGCTCTTCCGTTATTCTGGGCACCGTCTCAAGGCCCTTGTAGGTGTCTTCAATGCTAATCTGTGACGGTACATCGGTGGCTTCCTTGACTTCAGTAGGATCCACGCCGTGAAGAAACCCCCAAACTCGAGATCCGATGCCTTTTTCAGCCCCTGGGCCACCCAAAAGTGTTTCTAGGAAGGATGGCGTGACGGTTGGATGGAGACGAGCTTCCCCTGCAGTAACCAGAGAATCAAAGGGACCAAGGTCCTGATCGAGTTCCTTGGACAAGATATGGGCTTCCAAAAGGTGCGTGATCTTGGAGCCCATTCCTGGGATGGTGCGAAGCTTGTGTCCATCTACAAAGTTGACGATATCATCATCAGTCAATGCAAGAAGCGTTGTCTGATTCTGCGGCTTATTCTTGCTACCAACCAGCTTGCTCAGAAGCTTGTTTGTAGAGATGCCACAGGTCGATGTATAACCAAAGTCTTGCTCTAACTTGAGTCTCAAGTATTGGGCAAGATGGGATCCCAAGAGGTGTCTCAAATAGATGGGGCTCTCCAAATCCACACTATCAGGGGCGGCACCAACAACGCAGCCTGCAATGGAGGTTAAATCGCATGCAAAGCCCAGCTCGGGATCCTTTTTGGATAGGTAGAAGAAGGATTCAGCCATCGAGGCCCGGTTTAGACAGAACATGTTGTATTCGATAATGTCCGTCACGTCTGGTAGACCTGTTAGTATATGTAGATATTTACCGTGCACTCTTAGACGCACCCAAGAAGACCTCATCAAAGCCAAGGCGTTCGGCTTTGCCGTTCCAAGAGTGAGATCTTAGGAAGTTGAACAGTATTTTGCTCATGTCCCGAAACGGCGTCAGGTCCTCACCGTCGACAAGGACAAGATCGGGGCATATCTTCTTTGCCTCTGAGATGAGCATGAGCTTCTTGACATTGCGCCGCCTCGCATTGTAGTTGCACGTGGCCAATATGTTCTTCTGCTTGACGCCAAGCGGTTTTGATTTCAGAGCCGGGTTCTTTTGCTCGAACACTTGAGCGTAGAAGCAGTCATAGTCCTAACACGGGCCGAGTTTAGCAAGACATACATACATACTAGACATCTACCTTCTATTCACGGCAGAGTAGGGAGTAAGACGGACAAACTGCAGAATGATGCGGCCTTCCTGGCGTTTGGGCGGCTTCTTGACCCCCGAGCCGTCCATGGCATCATCTCGAGGGCAAAAAAGGGGACGTTGGCCCTCACGAGGCGAAGGGATTATTTACTAGCTAGAGAGCTAGAAGGCCTCTAAACAGGAGCTGTTGGATGATACGGATGGACATTGTACGGAAATGCACTGGAGGTGAATGCCGCTGACCAAGTGCCGCCAATTCACGGCCCACCCTGACTGAGCAAAGCATGGTAGGGGTTCAATTGCACCAATCAAAGCCCAGCGCGACAACTGAAAGATTGATGACAGTGGAGGTTCTAACCCATGGATCAAATCATGGATGGCTTCAGCGCCCTTCCGCTGCTAGGGGTCTCACTAACCTGGAATGCCAGCACGCCGGTGCCGGCCCAAAAGTTGCCCCTCCATCCGCTAGCACTTCAGAACCCTTCGATTGGCGTGGGGTTCGTTCGAGTCACAACCAAGATTCTGCTGATCTGACTTACATCTTACTGCCCCATCATCAACTCTGCAGACATTCCATGCGCCCATCTTCAACACTGCTTTGAGATTCTCAGCACGAGGCCTGGCGCTCTTCCTGTAGACGCTCCTCTTCTCTTCTATCTCTTTCTCTATCTTCTCAGTTTTCGCATCGTTACCATACATACCCCCTCGCAATGGCACATGTGGTAAGCTAGTCATCTTTTTTTTCTTACATGCTGATCAATTTTCTTCACTTCACCCAGAAGCCGCCCAGGTCGGCTCGCCACCCTCTTTACATGGCCTCAATGCGCTAATCTACTTTCCTGCGACTATAGAGAAGCTTCGTCCCGTCTCTCGACGCCGTCAGAGAGCTCCTCAACAAGCCCGCCAAGAGCGGCGCAAAGAAGCCCACGCTCGTGCCCGTCTATCGCCAAATCAGCTCCGACCTCATCACCCCCTCCGCCGCCTACCTCAAGGTCTCGGCGCACGCCAAATCCACCTCCTCCGCCTCCTCCACATACTCATTTCTCTTCGAATCGGCCGCCACCGAGCAGGTCGGCCGGTACAGCTTCGTCGGCGCCAACCCGCGCAAGATCCTCACCACCGGCCCGCTACACGGCGACGAGAAGGATCCGCTGCCGGCCCTTGAGGAGGAGCTGGCGAACCATGTTGTCGCACACGTTCCGGGCTTGAGGCTGCCTCCCATGGCGGGAGGAGCCGTTGGCTACGTTGGCTACGACTGCGTGCGATACTTTGAGCCCAAGACCTCACGGCCGATGGAGGACGTCTTGAAGATTCCCGAGTCTCTGTTCATGCTGTACGACACAATTGTGGCCTTTGACAAATTTTACGGCATCATCAAGGTCATTAGCTACGTCAAGGTTCCGGCGGACGGACAGACAGGCCTGGAAGCGGCGTACGACGATGCAAAGAAGACAATCGACGAACTGATAAACGTCCTCAACAGCCCCGAGATTCCCCTGCCCGAGCAAGGCCCCATCACGCTGGGACAGGAGTACAAGTCCAACATTGGCCGCGAAGGCTACGAAGGCCATGTCACCAAGCTAAAAGAGCACATCGTCATCGGCGACATCATCCAAGCCGTCCCCTCGCAGCGCTTCGCCCGCCCTACCAACCTCCACCCCTTCAACATCTACCGACACCTGCGGACCGTCAACCCCTCGCCGTACATGTTCTACATTGACTGCCAGGACTTCCAGATTGTCGGCGCCTCTCCCGAGCTGCTGGTCAAGTCAGAGGCCGGCAGGATAATCACCCACCCCATTGCCGGAACGGTCAAGCGAGGCCCAACACCAGAGGAGGACGAGCGCCTAGCCAACGAGCTGCGCAACTCTCTCAAAGACCGCGCTGAGCACGTCATGCTCGTCGACCTCGCCCGCAACGACGTCAACCGCGTGGGCGACCCATTCACCGTCCGTGTCGACCGCCTCATGGTCGTCGAGAAATTCAGCCATGTCCAGCATCTCGTCTCTCAGGTCTCCGGCGTCCTGCGCCCAGGCCAGACCCGGTTCGACGCCTTCCGGTCCATCTTCCCCGCCGGCACCGTCTCCGGCGCGCCAAAAGTCAAGGCGATGGAGCTCATCGCCGAGCTGGAGAAGGAGAAGCGCGGCGTGTATGCCGGAGCGGTGGGATACTTTGGCTACGGCGGAGTGGATGAGAATGGCGAAGACGTTGAGGGTGCCATGGACACTTGTATCGCTCTGCGGACCATGATGGTCAAGGAGGGCGTGGCGTATCTCCAAGCAGGTTCGTTTTTTGACTTTCCCCTTTCAATGATTTAAAAATAGCATAAGCAATAACTAACTTTTCAACTTTTGATAGGTGGCGGTATCGTATTCGACTCAGACGAGTACGAAGAGTGGCAAGAAACCATTAACAAGCTGGGTGCCAACATGCAGTGCATCGTCCAGGCCGAGGAGATATATTACGATCAGCAACAGGGCGCAAAGACGGCATGAAAAGTTATTTTAAGCAGAAAGACAAAATAAAACAGAATTTACATGTGTCTTATACAAGATGTGATTTGTAGACAGTGTGTATATGATCTACTAGGCAGTTAATGCCGTAGCAACAGGTGACTATCCTTGCTTATACTAATTCCTACGTATCCTCACACCGACCACTCTCTTCGATTGATATGAATATACACAGCCACATGATTTTAGTCACAAAGATGCAAAAGATGATTTTGTTTCGAATAATCGAAGCACGGTGATAGTATTCAAAGAATAGTAATATAACATGGTATAACAATATTTGAAATAACCCACCCCTACTCACAGAGCAGAAAAAAACGCCAGGCCTGTATGTATATTCAGGCAATTCGCTATCATGAAAGTTCAGTTCATTTCTCATCAGAATAAAAATGTACCCTTTTTGTTGTTGCTCGCCATGAATAAGAGAAAAAAAAAACAAAAATGCAAGCGGCCAGGATTGCCCTGGTCCGTACCACCCCCTCATCCTCATGCTAATACCAAATATCGTACAAGTACAGAAAGATTTTTTTTTTTTCTTTTTCGTTTCTTTTTTTCATTTAATGCCAGAGTGCCCCCCTTGGTCGATTTCATTTCGCCAGGGGGTCAACTCAGCTGTGCCCGCTTACGGGCGTGTCCTGCGCCTCAGCTAGCTCTGGGATAGGCGTATCCCGCTTCCGCTTATTGTACTGCGCCCTAGGCTCCGTGGGCGTCTTCATGTCCAGCTCAGCTGAAGCCAAATGTGCAATAAGAAAGTGCTGAGAATCTTCCGAGACGACGCTGCTGGCATCTGACATGTCAATGTCGATGGCCGAGTCTGCGCTGCTCTCGATGCTTGCTGTGGGTGTGTCAGGCACCATCTGGATATCAGGGACAACTGTTGTAGACACTGCCTCATCACCACGAGGCGTCTTGGCGGTGTCCCTGGCCCTTGCAGAGGCGGCTTCAGCCCTCGAGGCCGCGATTGCGCCGCCAATGCGTTCGTCATCTTCTTCTTCCTCATCTGCCACGCCGATTGTCCAGACCCACTGGCGTTTCTTCTCCTTACGCTTGCGCTTGCGAATGCCACCCGTCTCTGATGGAGACAAAGTTGCTGCACTGCCACTCAAAGCCGCAAGCTTGCGTCGCATGTCCTCGAATGGGCCTGGCGTTTGGCCCCCATTCTCGATTTCGTTGGGCGAGAAGGCTTGCTTGATGTTGATTGCCCTGTCGCCCCCAATAGGGGAAAATGATGGCGAGGCAGGTGAAGCCTCTTCCACAAGGAGGTCGATGTGTGATTTAGTGTACTTGTTGGTGATGATGGTCTGGGTGAGAGGGTTGTTGTAGCCCACTCGCTTGGCAGCCTTTTCCTGCAGCCGCAAGGACTGCCGCCTTGGAGAGGCTGGAATTGCCGTCCGGGGAGGTAGAGGTGAGTTGCGTAGAATGCTGTGGAGGGAGTGAGGGTGCGTATAGGGAGCCGGGGCGGCAGTGGTATACAGGGAAGTAAACCGTCTGGATAGAAGAGGCTCAACGGGTGAGCATGGAGACGTCACGGCATATGCTCTGGTCTTTGAAGAGATATCCATGGGAGAGAATGAAAAGGCCTTTGGTCCGTTGGGGTCGACGGCACCTGCAGACATGGGAGGCGTCGGTGTCATTGTGCTCGGAAAGGCAATCTCCATCTGCTGCGGCGGCGAGCCCGACGTCTCTGTGGTTGGTGTCTCTGGGAATGCGGCGACATATGGCGTCTTGATTCTTAGCTTGGGGCCTCGAGGCTCGATTGGTGTCTTGAGAGAGAAGCTTTGTAAAGTGTTGATTGCTGTGAGGGGTTCTGCTTGAACTGGCGTAGATCTCTCGATGGCCGTGGCATATACGTTAGATAGTGTGTTGCAAGCGGTGCGATCGGTAGGGTCGACTTGGAAGCCTCTTGTAGGTCTGCTGGGGACTGAAGGGCTGGAGGTGCTGATCTTGAGGGATAGCCGTGGCCTCTTGGAAGAGGTCTGTTGGAAGGGTTGAGAAGCCATCATGATTCACTCAAAGCACTGTATAAACGGAGACGGATGAGAGATGTTAAAGTTGAAGAGTAGGAGTACTCGAAGAAGAGAGAAATAAAGATGGGGAGTGAGTGGGGTGAGTCAACGAGATCCCGGACCCAACCAAGTCAAAGTCAAACTGTATTATCGTCCCAGGTACGAGTACGAAACAAAACGCAAACCTTGGGGTTGTATTATAAGCGTCGTGAGACGAGAATAGAAATGCCGCAGAACAAAGCCAACAGACCAGATGGCGGGATCGTCGGCGGCTATATACGACGAAACAACCGCGCATGTTGTGCATCGTCCTCGGCGTCTTTTCGTCTCGTCTCCTCCTCCTCTCTTCTTCCTCCTCCTCTTCTCTCTCCTTCTTCTTCTCCTCTTCTCCCCCAGTCCTTGCGCCACCAGCGACAAAGTGGAACCGCTCCGTCCTTGTTCAGCCGACGCAGCTGCATGATGCTAACGGCAGCGAGCCAAATCACATCCGCTGCAGTCGTCGGGATAGACGCGAGTAGAGCGAGGCCAGCGGAGGTGGAGGGTCGACCATGGCCGTGAGTGGCCCTGTTGCTATTTCTAGCCTGCGGGTAAGCGCTGAGCCCCGGCCCCTGCTGCAGCGCCCTGAGGCATCCCGCCAATCGCCCGCTGGCCCCAGGAGCCAATGGCGTCTAATCGGGCACAAAACTTGTGAAGCAGATGCACGACCTCGGCCGCTGTCACACGGCCGTGCCAATGGCGAGTCGAGGTTTGGGATGTTTCTTGCTGCTTGTCTCGGACCAACGAGCAGATTTCCGGCTATCGCAACATGGCGTTATCACAATTGGTGGCGTTTGTGCGCGCATCTTTTGTTCTTGTTTGCATAAACGTCGGTCCTCACTCCTCCGGACGAACAGTGCAGATGCGGCACGAGGACGTTTTTGCCATAATCGAGTTTTTTTTTTGCCTTTGCCACTGGAAACACCGTCCGCAAAGACTCATGTCCGTTTCGCCATCGTAAAGAGCAAGTTTCGGTGGGAGTTGCAGGGAGTCAAGCTAAATATAGAAATAGAATTCGCACAGACAATTTCAAGCTCCACGTCATGTTCTGGGGGAAACTCTACAGTAGTGCCAGTGGCCCTGGGCGGTGGGTCGAGGGTCTGTGCGCACTGTGTGTACTGTGCTTCGGAATAACCTGCGGACCGATGCTCCAATTGCAGATGACGACAGTCTGCATGTCTCTTTGTTCGCTGCTGTCGGTCAGGAGCTTCCAGAAATCTTGAGGAATTGAGGTCAATTTGGCTTCATTCTACTTAATTTCGACGTGTTGGATGCTTTTGCACTAATGTGGCAGAATTGAAGATGTCGCATTTCTCAACTTCATCCATCAAGGCTCCAGGACTTAGACGATCTCAACGAAGCCTTTGTCTGTCCCTCCACCGCCTCGAGACGCTTAGCAGCACCTCATTCCTCCCACCGTGCCAGGCTCAAACAAGAGTCCTTGCTCCACGATAGCTTCGCCGTCAAGCCCACATCCCAAAAACTAGTCAGGGCAGCTTTTCAAAGATTCCATTTTAAAGTATTCGTCTACTGCCGCATGGTGGAGGATTACTACAGAGGTAGTCAGCAGAATGGACTCCAGGGATGGTGAGAGATGCCCAGTTTGGGAACATGCAATTTCGTAATTAGCCTAGAACTGTACTAGCATATGCAGTAGAAGTAAGTTATGTTTCAGAATAAGAATAGTGACATGTTGGCTATGGCAATTGTCAAGATCCTGGTCCGCAGAGCCAGCGGAGTGGAGATCCATATACGAGCTTGGTTGTTGGCTCAGTGTTCTGTCAAGGTAAGGCACATTAATGCTGTGGAGCAGAGCTATTGCAGGATCTTAGATGCTCTTTCCATTGCTTTATTTTGGGGGAGGATAATGAGAGTAGCAGATTATCCCAGATGCTATCAGAACATGTAAGACAATTCCAAGAGGAGTAATTGTAGGAGAACGAGACAACCATAGGAACACACCACACACTACAATCGCTAGGTAGGTGAGAAAGTTCCACGTTACTTGATATTGTGATCATTACTGAGTACTAGGTAGTCAAGTAAATAAGAAGTTGTCCTATGCCGTTCCAAACCTGTCTCTTCACACTCAAGCTTACCTATTTCCAGATCAAGCAATATTAGACACCAACCACTTGATTCCATCCACCTGCATCTAGTAAAATCTTACACGTCCATAGTCATTTGGACAACCAATATCCACCAATTACATATTCTCCTCCTCCTTCTTTGCTTACCCACAGAGTCTCTTCGCTCTCACAAACAGGTAAAAATCCACCCCATCACAAACACATAAAACATCTATACTAGGAAAGAACAAATATAGCATGAAACATCCCACAGATCACACAGCTCAATACTGCTACATTTACGCATGTATTCATCGCCATAAATGGAATCATCAATCTGAATCAGCACTCATTCTTCAGGCATTTCCACCAGGCCTATATTTAGCATCCCCCAATATTAATAGACACCCTCCCTTGCCCATACCATCCATCCATACATGTACAATCAGGAAAAGCTATCCTACAACTTTCCCTACACAGAAGGAGGTCACGCATAGTCCGCCCAACATCAGACGCATGATGACACATCCAACCTCGTCAAGACTCTTGTTATATAAATAAATAGAAAGAAATGAACAAGAAGAGAGAGATCGCAAGGCCCTGTCTCACCGTCAGCATACCAACATACCACCTGCCTACTAACACTGCCCGACATATCGATCCTCTGCCCCCAGCCTCATCTCAAAATCACCCTTACTCGCTGTCCTTGCTAGCTATGTACATAACAAGCATTACTTCTCCAGCTCCCTCAAGCAGTCATAGCGCAGGGCATCATCATCACCAAGACACATCCCGGGGGGGCATTCGGGTCCGATCTAAAGTCGCAACCCGGATCTACCTTACAGTGCGCCAAAACGTAAGCATGGAACAACATACATACATTATTAGAAAAAAGAAAAAACTACTAGGTAGGTAGCTGGAGAGATGCATTTGCGCACGCAACCTCACGCCCGGCAGATCATCCATAGCCCCCCCCTTTCCACGCTATTTTCTTACTGCGCTCCCACAATTTACCTGGTAGGCTAACCCCTTTATTATTGCTTGCTCCCAGAATGATTATACATACATAGACATACACATAACATGGGCAGCAAGAAAAGCTTCATCAAAAATATGATCAATGTCTTTCTCCCCCGCAATCTTGTGCGATTTCCCTGGCAGGGCCCCTGGAGAATCTCCATACATGACTCCCAGGATTCGAAGAAGCCACGCAGCAATGGGCCTTTCTCAATGACCTCATTCTCGCTCAACTGCAGCAAGATCAAATAGAGGTTCTTCACTGGTGGATCTCGCCGTTCGGGTAATCCTTCAAAGAATCAGTCCGTCCCTGGGCATCTCTACCAAAGATGCCACCATATTTCGTATTCATGCTAGTTCTTTGCTACTAGGCCAGTAAGGGCCTTCCTTCAACTCCATCCATGAATCTCATTTCGCATGACGGGCATTAATCCTCGTTCATTCCTCATTGCCACATTTAATCATTTACCTCCAAAATCCTCCTTGTGTCCACGATGACGCGATGACGACTGTAGACTCGCGGCGGCCGAGGCTGGTTAATTCGTCATCTGGCTTCAACCGGGGTGGTAGATGATTATAGACAGAAATAGAACATTCCAGTGTACCAGAATTTGGTGAGCCAGACGCTGGATGTGTCTTAGTACTTCCCTCGTAGTACTCTTTCCGAACAAGTGCTTTCGTACCGGCGTTCTCCGTTTTGGTTTGGATCAGCCGTTTCGTGTATATCCATGCTGAACGCATAAGCCAAGTAGTATAGAATTCAACTTTGCCTTTCAGCCACTGTTGAGAATTCCATGAGACTCGAGCAGGTTGCCTAAAGCCCCAAGCTTTACCGGCTTAGTAAGAAACACATCCATCCCACTTCCAAATGCCTCTTGCTGAGCATCTTCTGTTGCTAATCCCGAGAGCGCAATGATGGGGACAGGCGTCAGTCCCATCTGGGCTTCATGTGCTCGAATTTGCCTCGTGGCCTCAAATCCATCCATGACCGGCATGGATATGTCCATTAGGATGCAGGCATACGCGCCGGGATGTGCAAGAAAGTAGTCTACCGCTTCCTTGCCGTTCTTCGCCTCTTGGAATCCGATGTTGCGTTTCTTCATATAAGTGGAGAGCACTCTCAAGTTAATGTAATTGTCATCAACGAGCAAAAAGCTGATCTGAGGCGCGGCGGGCTTATCCCGCCGGACTAGAGACTCTTCCGGGGACTTTGGAGGCGTTTCAGTCTGAGAACTAGTCGATATAAAAGAACCGTCGCTCGTCCATATTGAACCGCTGCTTCGAGATACAGCAGTTGTCGGTCTGGTCAATGGCGGCCTACCGGTACGAGCAGAAGAAATCATGCTTGGCGTTCTTTTGGGCCCTTTTGGCCTCGTGGCCACCATTGGAGTCGAAAGAGGTGCTCCTGGTGAATTGAAGCTGCTCATCCAGCGCATGTACGCCGAATGCAGTGTTCTGGCAAGTTTACGAGGGCCAGTCCTAAGAATTGCAATGCATGAGTCAATGAGGAAGAAGAAAAGTAGCATTAAAGATGGAGAGACTCACGGTTGAGAAATGAACTCAAAGATGGCAGGAGATGCAGCCTTCTTGAACATGTGTGACTGGCGATAGGCTTGTAGAGCGTTTGAGCACACGACAACATTGGGGGTTTTGTCAAATGATTCAAAATCTTCGCTCAGTCTCGCCATGTCCATATGAGACCACAGCACAAGGTCCGGCGTGACGCTTGTATCCCGGGTGTTGGGGATGATTTCCATATGTAGCCATTCGCGGCAGGTGTTGACTATAGCCGTTTGCCAGTCAGAATTCGCCATTATAACCCGCACACGTAGGCCTTTGAGGTCAGCGACTTGTTCTTTGAACGCCTTGTCTTCTTCATCGGAGATTGTAGGGGCCACTTCCACAGGACGCGGTAGCTGCTCCAGCGGGAGTGTGACACAGGCTGTCGTCCCAACGCCAAGCTCGCTCCGGATCGAGACATCACCTTGCAGATGAGATGTTATCTGCTGCACGAGACTGAGACCTAGCCCAGCGCCAGGTGATAATGGGTCTTCCTGGGAAAAGGGACGGAAGAGCCCGTGCTTGAGGAAATCAGGGCCGATGCCTTTGCCGGTATCCTGTACTGTAAATCTGACAACACGCTCTTTCTTGCGGCCCCTAAGACGAACCATTTCCTGCGTAAGTGAAACTGTAATTGTGCCCCGTTTGGTATGCTTCAAAGCATTGCCAAATATGTTCATGACTATGCGACGAATGGCTCCCACATCAACACAATACGCCCAATTGCACCTGGCATCCATTGAGAGGATTATCAAGACATCATCGAAGCTCCACCTGAGCTCTCCGTTCTTGGTCATCCAGGGTTCGAGCTGATCTATTGCTTGCAGCGAATCTGAGTGATGATTCGCATTCACATCGCTATTGATCGATCCGCTGTGTTGGTCAGAGAGTTGTTTGACGGACAAGTGTAAGAAGTTGAAGCCAGCAAAGACACTCTCAATAACTTCTTCGACAATGTGGTCGATTTGCGAGTCGCGCAGCAAGGATTTCTTGCCAAATTGCCCCAAATCGAGGCCATTTGCCGTCAAACTGAGCGCCCTGTCATCTCGTCCGGACAGATGATTTATTCTGGAATATTCAAGGAGGTGGTCCACTGTGTCAAGAAGTGTGCGGGAACAAGTTTCAATAGTGTGGGCAACGTTGCCCTGAAAGATGTCGAGCTTGGTATCAATTAGCAGTTCGGCGTTGAGCAGAATTCCATGCAGCGGGGATCGAAGCTCATGTGAGAGCGATCCAAGAGCATCCGTCTTTGCTTTATCAGCCCGCAAATCCTTGAACCGCAGAATTTCAGACATGGCAAGCATCCCTAGAGCTCTCAGATAACTTAATTCCTGTTCAAGTGAAAAACTTCGAGCTACGTCCTTGGTGCAGATGAATCCGCCGGCATGCCATCGATCTTTCCTGGGGTCCCAGATAGGAACAAATCCTATGCTCCGAGAACCAGGGAAAGCCTTGAGGAGAGCCTTTCCCTCAAGCTGCCTCGCCGAGCTTTTCACTCGTGGCGCTGCTAGATTTATTTCAGAATAACTAAAGGGTAATGGAGAGACGTTCGGGTATGCCTCCGATGACTGCCATGGCTGCTCGTCTTCTGACGAGTCCGATTGTAACTCTCCGTCAGCGCCAAAGTTAAAAATCTGGCCCCTGGGATAACGCCGAAGAAGCTTGGACAGAAAGTTCTCTCTTAGCGAAATGCAGGGCCGACTTGGAATAGCCCCATTAATGCTAGATGCCGTAGACGTAGAAAAGCCAAGGAGCCTACACTGCGACGCAGTCTTACTTGGACGCCTCGCTTCTAGATCCTCATCGCTACTGCTCGTGGCGGACGACTGGCTTCCATCGTCAGTTGCGGTGCTGTTCTGCGCCGCCGGTGATAGATATGACTGGATCGGGGCTTCGAAGAAAAGGCAGCCCTCCACCTCGATGGACTCTCTGACAATGTTGGCAGCTTTTGACAGAATGACCATTGAGCTTTCGTCTTCTGTCAGATTAGCCATGGATTTGAATTCGGGCCTCGTGGATCCTGAGCTGCCAGCAGAGAATGTACGACGTTCATGGCCAGAGATGGCGTCGTTTGGGCTTAGATTTGCTTCGTTTCCTGGCCTTGAGGCGTCTATAGGATCTGTTAATGTCGTTTTCGGTGACAAGTCGGTCACGAGATCATCCTCTGGTATGTCCTGCTGTTGCTGTTGGAAAAATCGTTGCCTGTGGCTAGGGCTGTTGGGCACTGTCTCCAAGACAACATCATGTGAAGACTTCTGCCCTCCATATATGGTAGCTTTGCCCTCGATAAACGACCCCAAGCCTCTGTTCATTCGCAGATCCCGCTTATGCACAACTTTGAGTCTCTGTGCCTCGAGATGGTCCATGATGGCCCAGGATATGTCTCGTAGATGCTGCGAGTGGGCATCAGTCCAGGTCTTGTTTGGTGTCTCGTTGATGACGCAGTAGACGCCGATGTTGATTCCACGTCGAGTTCGGATCGGTACAGCCGCATAGAACCGAGCCAAAGTGCCTGGCTGGCAGTACGGCTTTTCCGAGAACCGGGGGTCGCCAACAAGGTCATGGGAAATGGTCAGAGGGAGCTGGTTGGGGTCTCCCCATCGGCCGCATCGAGAGCCTTGTCGCCAAGGAGACTCAGCTCGCAGATTCCATGGCTACGAGGGATGGCGGTGCCACACAGCCAGAGGGGGCGGTCACAGTCGTCACTATTGAGTGATGGATATAGGCGCTGGGTGGGTGTTGCTTCGGCGACGATGCACTGGCGGTGGGCGTCGAACAGCGAGATGAGGGACCTGTCGGTGCCCGTCTGCAAAGCTCCCAGCTGGGCGAGGCCGGTGAGAATAACGTCGTCGGCGGTAGCGAGCTCAGACGAAGGCGTCGGCTTGCCGGTTTCGTTGAGCCTGACGGCGCTGAGCAGAGACGAAGAGTATCTACATGGTGATGCCACGGGTTAGCACAAAGAAGAGAAGAGCCTGACCTGACCTGAGACGATGGCAAGGCCTGATCTGACGATGACAAGAAAAGAGAAAGAGGAAAAGAAGAAAAAGAAAAAGAATCCCCAACTCACTCAAACGTCTCTCGCTCTCTGGCCGACTCGGACACCAGCTTGGCAGCCTTCACCTGAGCCCGGTCCGGAATTGCTGCCATCACCGTTCCACAGCCGCCACAAGGTGCACGGATCGCTGTCGCTCGGGATTGGAAAAAACCATGGGGGCGCCGATCACCAACGACTCTCAGAGGCACTATGCAAGGTATATATTGGAGGGTACCCCGGCATGTTTTCAGCACCTTGCCACTTGTAGCAGAATCTGCAGTTGCCGCAGCGCTGCAGCCCCTCGAAAAGCTACATATCCCGAGTACCAAAAAAAGAGTCTGGTGCTCCGTACTAACCTCCGATAATGCAAGTTGCCACTCACTGCCTGCCTGTACTACCTCAAGTACCTTAGGTTACCTTGTTGATTGACAGCTTAACCTTATCGTACAGTCCGTACAGTATCAGCAAAAACTTGAAACACAAAAAGCATCAAATTTGATTTCATCCATATTGGAATGGAACTAACAAATGTGCCAGCAAAACTCAAAACAACCCCAAACAGCTCCCCTCCGAAAAAAAGCTGCCAAAGCTGCCCAACTAACTGGACGGGACGGCTAGCCTCCAACGCCAGATGTAAAAAGTGGTGAACCTTGATTGCTGCTATTCCTACCTTAGCAGCCATAGCTCTGGAGCTTCTGAACCATGTGCCCACTCTTCCATCGGAGTCTTTGCTCCCATTTTTTTTTTTCATGGACGATTAGCTGATTTCTTTGTGCGGCCCCAAATTAGCTACCGCCGCTGCTAATCTATCTGAGGTTACAGCACCCATCCTTTTGCCGGCTTTAGCACCTGTTAGTGCCCTCGTCCGCGTACTAAAATCCAGATGTGCGCTTGTGACGTTTTCTCCAGGGCGACCAAGGTCGCGATGGTGCATGAAAAATCAAGATGGGAGATAGAACACGATGTCTACCTACTCACCTAGTAGTGCCTAGTGCTGATAGGCGAAGCAACATGCCTGTGATAATGGAAGAAATTATATACGATTAGAGAGATTACCTGTATTTACTACGTGGTGATAGAGTCTACCGATGCCTACATTAGGAAGCCGTCTAACTTGCAAATGGCCGCCACCCTATCACGCTCATTCTAAGAAGGATATGATATCAATGCTTCTCCTCTGTCAGCTGCGCGATTTCCTTCACTCTGATAGATAAAATCTCCGCATTTGGTATTCAGTATAGTCGATAATCATTTTGATCCCGCTTGGTATATCCGTGTATGTACCCAGCCCCAGCAATGCAATTTAACAAAACGCAAAGAGAAACAAGAGAAATCAAGACACAGTAAAGCGCTCAGGCTTTACAACAAATATCATCACTAATAACATCCAGCTGCCGTCTCACGTCCTCGCGCAACCGACTCTCCAGCTGATTCAAATTAATCATAATCTGATTCATCCTATCTTTTTCTACCTGGGAGACTTCAGCTAGAGCTTGGTTGTCAAATCCACCAGACCTTCTTTGTTCGACCGGCGGGGCGACGAGAGATTGGGGAATCGTTGGGTTTGCCTTATTCCACTGCTTCTTTGTCTGCTTCGCATTCCAATTCTGCAGTGACTGATTGTATTTCGGTTCTTGAGTTTCATCATACCAGAGAGGCTGTGAATGTGTTGTTGTGAGATCGCATGTTGGGTCGAAATCCCCATCAGAGCCGGGAGGAGTAAAAGAGTCGGGATCGCTTGACTGCTCAGTTGGCGACGTTGTCGCCGTGGTCGTTGCAAAAGGTAGGTTGTCAAAGCAATTGTCGTCAATGTACATCGAAATATCGTAGCCTGCTGTATTTGTGAACTGGGAACCATAAGCCAACCCACTGACGGGACTAGCTATGGAATCCGCAGCTATTGCACCATCTGCTGGAGCTGTTGTCCTGCTTTCTTGTCGTCCTGTATTCGGTGAGAGAAAACATGGTATCCAGGAGTGCTGCCCAAGGCTGCGAGCTATCTGCGGGAACTCTTGTGCAAATTGACGACTGACTTCTTCATACCGAGAGAGATTGTCTAGAGCATCTTGGCTCTGGACCTGACCAAATCGTATAAGCGACACTGGCCGGATATCGTACGGCCGGCGATCGGAGCAGGCTCTCTTTGTCATTTCAAGGTCGGTGGACTGTGTCCGATTGTGTATTTCCAAAATTGAAAAGAATAAAATCGTGTGAAAATAATAATAATGATTGTGTTTGATTGAAAATGAATGGCAGAAGCAAGAAGCTATGGGAGCTTTACATGGTGCACACACAATTGGAAGCGTGGGGCAGACATGGGTATCGATTTTTTTCAAAACCGCATCGAGATGCTGATTGCGGCCATGCCAGACGTCATTCTCCAGACAGCTCCTGTAAGCGTGTCTTGTCCGCGTGTCTGTCTGTGTCAACGTGGGAGCTAAAGCTCCCTCTGCGTGTCTTTTAATGGCCAACGTCTACTCGTGGCTTTTCAATATCCAACATAGTCCGGGGGGTAACTCCCCGACTAGGTAAGAGATCGCCACCGAGCGGCCAATGGGTGAGGCTTGAGATGATTCGCCTCCTGCATGCCCACCTTGTTCAATGGCACACAAAACAGGTAGCTAGCTGGTCGTATCACAAGAGCAGTTGAAGGCGACATACCGCGTATTTGCCCTGCATTGCCTGTAGCCCGAATGCCTGATTGTGTTCTTTTCTCGCTCAAAGTGCCCTGGCCGCCGCCGGAGCTTTATCTCAGCCAATCACCGTTTACTCGCCATATCAAGCGCATAGACAGCTACACTTACTTGACAGAGGATTACTAGCAGATAGAGAGACCATGATACTACTCCAAGTATTGGTTCGTCGATGCTCGTTCGATAAGCGATAAAGGGCTATTGAAGCGAATCTGTTGGCAAAAGATAGTTAGGGCGCTATTAAAATCCATCAACGGCCACAATGCCGGTTGAGATATCATCTAGATTCCCCAGGCACTGATGAGCCATCGACTCGAGTACTGCGGGACATTATGACGAACAAGTGCCAGACTTGGTGTTGAATTTTAACCCTCAATAGACCTCTGGGCTTTAATATATTTTTTTCAAACAGTTGGGATCTCAATAGATAGAAAAGGTAAAAACACAACGACACATAAATACAAGATATAGATCCCCTCTCAACAGAACAACCCAACGCCCGTCCTCTCACGACTCAATTCCCAGCGCCTTCACTCCCACAATCCTCCCACCCTCGTCATCGCGCGAAATAACAAAGTATTCCGCCCTCGTTAGATCCCTCGCAACCCTATAAACTCTCACATCGTTTCCCTTTGTCGCCTCTCTCACAGCATCGATGACATTGCCGTATTCTCCCTGCGAGTCCCAGTCGACCGGGTCCATGATGTCGATTTGCGCGTTCTCGGCGTCCCAATGGTTGATAAGCTTTGCGAATTCAACTATACAGGCATGTTTCCAATTAGCTCTTCTGCACAATTTTCTCTCTTCCAAATTTCCTCCTTCCACAGACTTCGGAGAACAGTAAAACCCCCAATCTTGAAATGGAGTGTCAAGGGTATAGAACAAAAAAAACTGACCTTCATCCGGCAACCCTCCCTCGCCCTTCCACTTCAACGACACCCCCTTAAACGGCTCATCCGCTTCACTCACGTAAAACGCATCGCGTATAACCTCAGCAATGCTCTTCGGCAGCTCGCTCCCCTCATCCGCAGTCTTAAACGTCCTCTGTTGCCCCGCTCCCCGCGAGCTTTGCGCTGCTGCCCTCCCCTCGTCCGCATCCTGGTTCGCCTTGTTGAGGAAGGCCATGTAGTCCTCGTCGCTCGCCATTTTTCGGGACGCGGTATTCGACAGGGTTCGACGTTGGGTGAAACTCGGCGCAGAGCTGTCGTTGTATTGACCTTGGCGCGGAAGATGGATAGCTTGAGGGATGCGGTGCGCTATGCGGTTGTTGATATGCAGGGCTCTTCTAGATGGGCAAGGAAACGCAGCAAAGAGGCTTTGTTGACGGAATGGCATGAGGGAGAGTGTGTGAAGAAGATTAAGCAGGTAATGAAGATGTTTCGTGCTATTAAAGCTGAAAGTCTCGTCAGCTTTTGAAGGTGGGGTGACGTCAACGACGAATCCGTTGGAGTTTGAGGCGCTATAAATCAGGTCCGTGAGCACTAAAACGTTAAAAACGCTGCAAAATCCATCACTCAAAATGGGAAGATCAGAACTACCTAAAATAACGAAGGTTCAATAGCAGCAGTGTTTTTTGGTTCTTTTCTTCCATTGTTTACAGTTAGATAGACACAGATTTCTACAATATTCACATCAAGACTTGCGTATAAATGGTCAGTTCTTCTCTATTGGCGTCGCTACTTGGCATGCACATGCGCGGGATTTCCATAATCATAACAGGAAATCTCATTTCGAATTTTTCAGATCTCTAGCTGAAATTCATCTTTTTTCGTGCTCCTCCCATTATGAAGCCCCAAAACCCAGCCCAAAAAGCAAGGCAAACCAAATTCCGACACCAATGCAATGACCCGACGCGCAAAAAGGAAATAAGCTTTTTATGCGGAAGCCAGATCCTTCTTGAGGGTACCCTGGTACTGCTTCTTCTCCGCAGGGGTCTGGAAAGCACCGTGACCGAACTCGGATGAGGTGTCGATCCACTTGAGGCTGATCTTCTCCAGAGCCTTTCTTGAGGTGTGAGTCCACATGGACTTGCGGAGGGTCACAACACGCTTCTTGGTACCAGGGATAGAGCCCTTGACCATGACGAAGTCGTTGTTGATCTCACCATAGCGGACGAAGCCACCGAGACTGCAGGGCAATGTTAGCAATTAATTATACGCTGATCAGTGGCTCACAAAGGGGAGTAAACATACGGAGTGATCTTCTTCTTGGTGACATCAATGTCAGTGGAGGCGTTGTCGTCAGCATCACCCTTGCCGATTCTGTAAACCTTGTGGTTGACAGAGGTACGGTGGTGGTAACCCTCCTGACCGGCACGGGCAACAGTCCACTGGACGTGGGAAGGATGCCAAGCACCGATACAAGCAACCTTTCGGAGACCCTTGTGAGTCTTACGGGGGAGCTTCTTGGTACCCCAGCGGGCGGTAACACCGCTGAATCCGTGACCCTTGGTGACGGCGATAACGTCAATGACCTCATCCTGCTCGAAGATGGTGTCGACGGAGACGGGCTTCTCGAAGAGGTCCTTGCCGAAGTCGACCTTCTCGGCAACGGAGCCACCGTTGACCTGGATCTCCATAAGGTGGGCCTTCTTCTGCTTGAGGGGGGTCTTGCGGATCTGGGTGTGAGCCAGGATACGGACGACGGTGCAGTACTTCTTGATGCGCTCGAGCTCGCGGTTGATGGAGGCACCGCTGTTGTCGGAGTGCTTCTTGGCGTACTTGGTGAAAGCCTTCTTCTTGCTCTTGTACCAGTTCTTGTAGAATCGGCGCTTGACTTCGTCGCTCAAGTGCTCAGCCCACACGGTGGTGAGGGATCGTAGACCACGGGGAGTCTCGATGTATCCCACAAGACCAACAACGATCATCTAAAATAAGATGTTAGCCATAGGCACATAGCCAAGCGGGCTGCATTGTTCGTACAGGGGGGGTATCAATGATCGAAACAGCCTCCACAACTTCCTTCTTGTTGGCCTTCGCGCCGGGTCGGTCGAGGTCACGAACGATCGTGGTCATACCGGCCTTGTAGCCCATGGTGGCGGTCAGGTGGACGGGCTTCTTGGGGTCATCCTTGGGGAAGCTGCCAGTTCCAATTGATTAGCATTGTTCCTTGTGATATCCTCGGATTGGATGCATATGAAGTTTTTTTCGTCTTCTTCCAACACTTACGACTTGACCTTTCCGCGGTGGCGGGCAGCGCGCTTCCGAGGCAGATAAGCCAAGGAGCCGTGACGGGGAGCCTCGTACTTGCGGTGCTATTATAATGTTAGCATCATCATGGGAAAACTGAAGGTTCTTTTCGAGATCTTCACATACACTCATTTTGGGCTGTTGTGTGGTGAT